>NW_022900925.1:13767639-13787024 GCF_012274545.1 Fukomys damarensis | reverse complement strand
ATTTTTTTTGCAAAATTTGTGGCAAAAGATTACAATGTACAGTGAATAAAATTCCTGTAAAAACATAATAGAAAGAGAGAAAAGGTTATGAAAACAGTTACCAACAAAGATATACAAATGGATTGTATTAGGCCTTGGGCTACCTTATACAATGAATGTAACTGTACTGTATCCCTAAATGTACCAATAAACTCAATTAAAAAAAAAACAAATTGAGAGACTGTGTGGAATTATTTGCAAAATTTGTGGCAAAAGATTACAATGTACAGTGAATAAAATTCCTGTAAAAACATAATAGAAAGAGAGAAAAGGTTATGAAAACAGTTACCAACAAAGATATACAAATGGATTGTATTAGGCCTTGCGGGCTACCTTAACAAAGTAGTATAGGTTGTGTGGTTTAAACAATAGAAATGTATTGTCTCACAATTCTGGAAGCTGAAATTCTAAGATCACTGTTCCAAAATGGTCATATTCTGGTAAAGGTTCTCTTCCTGGCCTGCAGATGTGCACCTTTTCAGTACATCCTCATGTGGCAGGGAGGGAGAGATGGGGAGAAAGAAGAAAAAGAAAAGAGAGATAGAGACAAAGAGAAAGGAGAAGGAGGAGGAACAAGAGGAGGAGAAGGAAGAGGAGGAGGAGGAGGGAGGGGACAGAAAAGGATAAGGGAGGAGAGGAGAGGAGAGGAGAGGAAGAGAGGAGGAGAAAGAGAGATCCAAGATTATATCTCCAAATAAATCACATTGGAGATGAAGTCTTCCATATATGAAATTTGAGGGAAACACAATTCAGCCCATATCATGGATAATATTAAAAATATATTCAGTTTTGTGAACATAAAAATGCATATCAAAATAATGATGGTAATTTTCAATCATTATATTGTCAAAAATTAGAATAATTTTTTAATAACATCCACTGTTATCAGATGTTTGGAGAATAAGCAGTTTTATTGACCAGTAGAATAATAAACTATCCAAAATTTTTGTAGAATAGGAGGAAAAATATAAATACACATAAATCTAAATTTCTATTTCATTCAACTCAGGAATTTTGCTTACCAGAACTTAGGAAAATGCTTGCAGAAAAATAATACACCTATAAAGAATATTCTTTAACCATATACCTTTTGATAGAGTTCAGATTATTTTTAGACTTACTATGTTTATAATCAATAAAATAAAGAATCTTCCAATGTCAGCAGTGTGCTGGAAACCAATGTGCCCAGTTCTACTACACAAGTTCTGAATATTTTTGTGTGACTAACTGTGAAAGCAGGTAGGGGTGCTGCTTTCAGGGCAAGTCTAATGGCAGGATGTGCTACTCCTTTGCACTAAGTTGTGACTTTTCATTTTCCAGTTTGAGAGAATCTTTGATGGTATTTTGGAGAATTTTAGCAAAAACAGAAATGAAGGGCCCTCCCTGCAGGACTTTGAGCCTCCCGGGATATGAAACTTCCTGAGTTCCACTGCATTCCAGACTGGGAGATGTTCTTAGGACCAAATGGCTAGCCCAGGGCTTTTTTCTGCAGGATGTGTATACCTGCTATTAAGTAGAACCCCTTTGGAAAGCAAGAATATCATTTTCTGACAAAAGTCATCTTGCTCAGAGATCTGGGGGAAACAGGGACTGTTGCTGTGTGGTTTGGGCCATTCTGAGACACTTTTTACAACATAGCTCGCTTTCCTGTGAGCACCCTTTGCAGGGCACACTGCACATCAGGGTTCCTAAGACTGTAGATGAGTGGGTTCAGCATGGGGCTGATGACAGTTTTGAGGATGCCAATGCCTTTGTCTTTGTCTGAAGCCTCCACTGAACCCAGCCTCATGTAACTGAAGACACCTGTGCCATAGAAGATGCCCACGACAGTGAGGTGGGAGGCACATGTGGAGAAGGCCTTCTTCCTGCCCTCAGCAGAGCGGATTCGAAGGACTGCAGCTGCCACATGGATGTAGGAGGTGACAATGAGAATCACAGGTGCACCAGCCATGAGGACAAAAGAGTAGCAGCTCATTGAGTTGGGTGCTGGAGCAGGAGAGCTGGAAGAGCTGAGGAAGGTCACAGTAGAAGTGATTGATCACACTGGGGCCACAGAAATTGAGTGTGGAGATGGCCACAGTGTGAGTCAGTGCATTGGTGAAGGCGCACACCCAGGCCACCAACATCCTCTGGACTGTCCGGCTCATGCGGGTGCTGTAGGTGAGGGGCCGGCAGATGGCCAGGAATCGGTCATAGGCCATGGCTGTCAACAGGAAGCAGTCTGCACCCACCAAAAGGTGGAAGAAGAAGAGCTGCGTGAGGCAGGCATCATAGGATATTGTACGCTTGTGGGACACAAGACGACCCAACATTGAGGGAATAGTGACGCTGATGCACCCAACGTCTAGCACTGAGAGGTTCCCCAGGAAGAAGTACATGGGGGTGTGGAGTTTGGGCTCCAGCAAGACAGCTGCCAGGAGGCTGAGGTTGCCCCCAACTGTGACCAGGTAGGCAAAGAAGAAGAGCACAAAGACAACTGGTTGAAGCCCTGGTGACTCCACCAAGCCAAGTAAAATAAATTCAGTAATGGCTGTTCCACTGGCCCCAGATTCTGGTTCCATAAGTCCCTGTAAAAAGACATTGCAGAGTGGGAGGGATCAGTCTTCACTATAGTTATTCAATAAAAATATATCAACTTGCTTTCATGTGGGAAGCCCCAGGGTAAATTTTCATGTTTCCTAGTGGGCATGAGGAGTGAGAAAACTCCTCAAGCCACACCTTACTCATTAACCCTTTCTCTGCCTTCACCTCTGTATCCTTACCTGACTCCTGTGTGCGTTGTCTGATCCTACTACTACCTTGGAATTTCTTCCTCTCTTCATGAAAGGTATTTATAATCTTTTTCAACTTTATGTCCTAGAATCAATAAACGAGGTCTTCCTAGTAAGGGAGAAAATGATGAGGAAATGGGATAAAATTATACTCAAAGAAAAAATGAAGAGATAGTAAAGCAGAAAGGGACACAATAATTAGCCATAGATCCAAACAAGTCTGTTATAAATAAAGTAAATATATGGCAAGTCCAAGAGAGAAAAAAAGTAAAGATACAAAATTAAGAATAAAATAATCTGGATACTCACAGACCAAAAATAAATTTCAATAATAATACAATACTATCTGCTTCTGTTTGAAACACCCTCAAATACAATAAACCAGCTACAATTGGAAAAAGAAGAAAAAAAAAAACCCTGTTAAAAATGTTCATCCATTTTTAGTCTCCAAATTTATTCCTTTTATATATAAATTATTTTAAACATGTTAATATAAATAGAAATTCCATGTAAGACTCCTTTAGGTTAGAAAAAAATGGAAGCGTTATCATTTTTTTCAAAAGTGACAAATTTTGATAATAAAATGTAATGATGATTTTAAAAATTGAATTATTCTTCACAGCCCTTATTTAGCAAGACAAATGCAGAAATCCTAAGTACAATAAAGAAAACCTACCATAATCAAATAGATTTATAGAAAAGAGAAGATAATATAACATTTTAGACATATTAATTAGATTTAAAAAGGAAAAATTTTGAAAAGGCAACTCATAAATATCTACATCTATCTGTAAAGTAGAGAAGAAAGGAAAAAAGTAAACAATGACAACAAAACCTCTGTGGTTACAGAGAGTGGAAGTATGCAACTTTATATAACAGGACATGCCTATTGTAAGCCTATGTCCTTCAGAGTGGCAAAGTAGTACCAATATTCTATTAAAATCAAAAGCAACAAAAGCAATGGCTTTCATTAAGTATTTTTCATTATTGTAAAAGTCTGAGGCAAGAAACATTAAGATGCTCAAATATTAGAAAGGAAGTAGGGAGATCTTTTTCAAATGGATGGGGGAGTAAGAGATGGAGGTAAGAGGGAAAGGAGGGAGGGGAAGAAAAGGGAATGAAAAAAAAGAATTAAAAGCAAAAATGATTAAAATAGAACTTTTGCAAATGGGAATAGGACTGAGGGTTGGAAGAAGTAGGGAAGGAGAGGAAGGGTGACAGATGAGAGAGAGAGAGAGAGAGAGAGAGAGAGAGAGAGAGGGAGAGAGGGAACTAATAAAAAATAAAGAAAACATTAAAAAACAAGGAGAAAGAAAAAAAATTGGAAATGATACAATTGTATAAATGAACACCCAAGGGAGGAGGAAAGAAATCAGGAAAGTCAGAATTAATAGAGAATTAATAAGGCAGTTAAAAAGTAATTGTATACATGTCAGTAGATTTCTTACAAACCAAAAGTAATCACCTATAAGATGTAAAAATCCCAATTCATAACAAATGGTATCTTTGATATAAAATTAAGAGCTATCAGGAAGTAAATTCATACCTAAACCATGTCGGCAAAGTACCTAGAAAAGTGGCAGAAAGAAAATGTCTGTCGGTTCCACCAAATGGTAGGAACATAGGGGATTTGGAACTACCTTTTCTATTATTTTGCTTTCAAATGATCTACAATGAACTGGCATACTTTTATAATCACAACACGCGTGCGCGCATGCACACACACACACACACACACACACACACACACACACGCTGATTTTGTAAGATTACCCAGGTCCTTAATGACCAGGGATAGTGGCTAAGTGACTCCACCTCTTTCTTGTGTCTGCAGCATGTGTAGCGTGTTACTCTCCAGCATGTTAATAAAGGTTTAGAATGCTACATGAGTTTACCTCAACACCCTATAAGGTAGTAACATCAGTTCACTCCATTATGTCCTCTTTATAGGAAATGTAATAACAAAACAACCAGCTGAGTTATCAGTTTCCACAAAAATTAATCTATGAAGTATCTATCAATGAAAGCTAATGGTTTGTTGTACTCATTGTGTGCATGCTTTAGCAGAAGATGGATTTGCAGAATATTTACCCTCTGTGTATCAGATAAATTCCTTTCTTTGACTTTGTTCTTTTGATGCATCTTTTAAAATATAGTAGCCAGATAATATTATTAGTACCTAGAAATATTTACATTGTTTTGAGTATAACTAAAACCATGGTAGATAACAGTAATTAAAAATTATGATTTCTACAACTGTATCTGCCATGATCTAGGAATAATGAAGACAGATTCCAAATTATTATGAATTATTTTTAATCCAAGACACAGTCAGTTTTTCCAAAATCAATGTTGACCTGAGTCACTCTGGAGATCTCACATCCAGGGTAATATTCAGCTGTAACCCACTGTGACAGTTTAGTGCTTATTGAATAATTTTTCCACCACCTCACCCACAAAATGAGCCCTTCTAGCGCATGTAATGCTGTACTCAGTGTACTCTTATGTTTAGTGTACTCTGTAACCAGTGGCATTGGCCCGTGGATACTGTCCACAGACCAACTTGTTTTAAACTTTGGATAATATCTACTCCCTAAGTTTACTGATGAAGAATCTAGGATGAAGTATTACTGAGTTGGATATCAGGTTTAGAACGAATATTAAATGTACTTATAAAATGCCTGATGGTCAATCCTTTTAAAAAATTTTTTTCCTCATTGAGTTTATTGGTACATTTTAGGTATACAGTACAGTTACATTCATTATTGGGATCTTGTACCTTAACATGATAGGTCTTGGTTCTCATTTTTCCCCCTGTCTCTTCCCTGATGGTCAATTTTTTAAAGTAGTAGTGCTATTGCTGGGTTATCTGGGCCTTGCTAATGCCTAAATAACTATGAGGTGATCAGAGAAAGGATTTGTATGAAGACATCTGTAATTTGTCCACTAGTCTGGCCAGCTGAACATGACTGCTTCTAACTAAATCCCAAGAGGTATTAATGATACCTAGAGGGCATTAGAAAGATCTATCATTTGTATGTGGAAGAACAAAACTAGATCCTTACCTCTCATCAGAGATCAACTTAAAACGGATCAAACACCTAAATGTAAGACTTGAAACTCTAATTACATCATGACATTGATATAGGCAAAGAGTTTTTGGATAAGACCCTGGAGTACAAGCAACAAAAGCAAAAATAGACAAATCAGATATTAAAAGAAAGAAGCTTTCTCTCAGCAAAAGAAATCAACAGTGTGAAAAAAGAATTAGCAGAATGAGAGAAAATATTTGCAAACTCTTCATATGACAAGGAATTAATATCCAGAATATTTAAGGAATCAAAGCAGAAAGAGCAACAAAACCCAACCAAGCAAAACCCAACCAACCAACCAACCAGACAAACAAAAAACCAAAAAAGCAAAACCCCAAGAGCAAAACAAAAAAATAAAAATGACATCTGATTTAAAAGAAGGCAGATGATTTGAACAGACAATTCTTAAATGAAGACAATACAAATGGTTCACAAATATATGAAACAAACATTCATATATTCATATGAGCCTAAATCCTTAATAATTTGCGATAGAAAAGATGTCAACGGCAGTAAATGTACTTAATCATGTCATATAAACAAAGGATTACAGTAGGAAATTAAATTGTCTCTTCAGGATGTTTTCTTTCAGAAGTGGTTGGAGATGGGAGGTAGGAAAAATACCAGTGTAGGGGTTAAGGGCCCTGAGTTCTAAAATCTATTCTGTCATTGACAGAAGGATTCTCACTAATATTCTGAAAGCTTTTGAGCCACTATAAAATGAGGCAGTGGGTCTGAAAAAAGAGATCGAGGAGGATATAAGAAAATGGAAAGATGTCCCCTGCTCCTGGGTAGGAAGAATCAACATAATGAAAATGACCATACTACCAAAACTGCTATACAGATTCAATGCAATACCAATTGAAATCCCAACACTATACTTCACAGAACTAGAAAGAAGAATCCAAAAATTCATTTGGAACTATAAGAGACCTAGAATAGCAAAAGCCATCCTAGGCAACAGACACATGGCAGCGGGTATAAAAATTCCCAATTTGAAGCTATATTACAAAGCCACTGTGATAAAAACAGCATGGTACCAGCAAAGAAAAAGACCTGAGGATCATTGGAATGGATTGGAAGACACAAAAACAACTCCAGATGCACTCAGCTACCTCATCTTTGACAAAGGAGCTGACAGTCCCCACAGGAGGAAAGATAGCCTCTTTAATAAATGGTGTTGGAAAAACTGGATCTCAACCTGCAAACGATTAAAACTAGACCCTTATCTGTCACCATGCACTAAATTAAAATACAAGTGGATTAAAGATCTAAATATAAAAACAGAAAAACTAAACTTGCTGGAAAATAAGTTAGGCAGAACTCTGGAAGACATTGACATAGGAAAAGACTTTATGAACAAATCCTCAGTAGCATGGGAACTAGCAGAAAGAATCAACAACTGGGATCTCATCTTATTAAAAAGCTTCTGCACTGCAAAAGAAACCATCAACAGAACTAAGAGACAACCTACAATGTGGGAGAAAATTTTTACCATCTGCTCCTCAGATAAAGGACTATTATCTAGAATATATAAAGAAATCAAAACAACCAGCCCCCTCAAATATAAAGACCTAATTCAAAAATGGGCATCTGAAATGAACAGACATTTCTCAGACAAATAAGTAAAAGCAGCAAGTAAATATATGAAAAATGTTCCACATCACTGGTCATTGGAGAGATGCAGATGAAAACAACACTGAGATTTCACCTCACCCCACAAAGAATGGCTGCTATCAAGAAATCACACAGTAACAAATGTTGGTGTGGTTGTGGGGAGAAAGGAACCCTTCTTCATTGTTGGTGGGAGTGCAGACTGGTGCAACTACTATGGAAGTCAATATGGAGATACCTCAAAGAACTAGGATTAGAGATTCCATTTGACCCAGCCATCCCTCTGTTGGGTATCTTTCCAAAAGAATTAAAAGAATCATACCACAGTGATATATGTGCACCCATGTTTATAGCAGCACATTTTGTAATAGCTAAAACTTGGAAACATCTGCCCATCAGTTGGAAACTGGATAAAGAAGATGTGGTTTTTCTATAAAATGGAATACTGCTCAGCCATAAAGAATAAGAAAGTAGATTCATTCATACGTAAATGGGTACATTTTGAGGATATACTCCTAAGTCAAATAAATAAGTCACACATATACAAATACCGAATAGTATCTCTGGTGTGAAAAACTGAAATAGTACTCAAGATCCTAACGGGACAATTAGCAACATGAAATAGGAAGAAAAAGACCAAAGGTGTAGGGACAGTGAGAAACTATAAGGGGAAAAAATGAGAACCAAGACCTCTCATGTAAAGGTACAAGATCCCAGTAATGAATGTAACTGTACTGTCTACCTAGAATGTACCAATACATTCAATTTAAATTTTTTAAAAAATGAGGAAGTGGAATTGAATCAATGCACAAGCCATTATTGGTATGTACACAATTGTACATTTTTGACAGCACAAATAGCAGTGAACAGTCTTAATAATGACATACAGTCACAAATGCTCTATCCTTTTTGGCAGGATAAATGTTACCTATTAAAATTTCTCTGTTTATACACACTTTAAGACTGTCTCTAACTGGGCTGGGGATTTAGCTCAGTGGTTTCAGCTCCTGCTTGGCAAGCACAAGGACTCGAGTTTGATTCCTGGCACACACACACACACACACACACACACACACAAAAAGAATGTCTGTAACTAAAAATTTCCCTCAAAAAATTCCATGTTCTTTTGCAGTTCTCTCTGGAGCTTCTCTGGATGCATCCAGATTGAGAAGAGCCTTTCTTCAACCCCTTCTCAGCCAGCATCTAGAACCTGCATACCTGCCCTTTTTGAGAAAGATTCATTTTCTACATGCAGTTACAAAACAGAGGAACAGTTACAGACACAAAGGAATAGCTGGTAAAGGCCGCTAAGCCAGAATCCCATTTGGTCCCCATAACATGGTAGCAGTCAGCTGTGTAGCGGTCTCTGTATGGGTGAGACATTCGCTATACCATCCTGAAAAATTTTAAACCAGTGATTCCTGTGTTACCCAGGGGGTTCTAATGATACATCTATAGTTCATTCACTAAATGCTATGGTAGTGGACATATTAATATGAGGAGCAAAGCAGCTCCCATACATATAAATAATTAAAAGATAACTAAACTACCTCCTATTTGCCTGCTCCAATTCAATTGAACTGAAATTATAAGCTTTCGCTCTTCTATTTCATACGTCCTCTTTTTTCTTAAGCTGTTGATTATCTCTTATTAACACTATTAACTTATTAACACTTATTAACACTCCTCTTATTAACTCCAAGTTCTCAAGTCCTTTGACTGAAGTGTTCCTTCTCCATAGAGGTTTTCGTGGTTCTCCATCTCAAATTCCTCTACTCCAAACTTCTGCAGCACTTTAATTGTACACTTCTTGACTCTTATCTTAACCTGTTGTATGTTATTTCTCTGCAGAACATAATTCCTCTCCACTGTGATTTGTGCACAGATTTATGTCTGATTCAGCTTTACATTTTCAAGGTCTGTCACCCTAGTTTTTATATAGCATGTGCTGAATATCTCTAAATAAGTAAGCAAGTGAACTTTCAGTGAAATGGACATTGTATGTTAGGAAAGGTTTTCAGGATGAGCTGGAGTCGGTGCAAGGAGACGCAATATTGCTAAGCTTTGAGGGAGGTACAGTTTTGAGTAAAAGGCACAGATACACTGCTGTTCACATTTCAGCTACCTTTGTCTAGATGGAACATTTCTAAGGACTCATTTGTGAGCAATTAAAACAATCAATTCATACGACATATGCCTTTTCATGAAAAGAGCCCAAAAGAATTTGGCAAGTAGGAAGGTTAGGTCCTGTGAATAAATAAAACTGGGCAGAAAGAGTACACCTCACAGATCAGCCCTATGACCCTAAAACTATAGAGGTGAGACTAACTCATGATTACCAAGACTCTGGGATTTTCTGTCCATCCAAGAAATCTAATATTTTCATGAGGTCATGATGATGACATTAACTGCGAGCTTCAGGCTGTCCATATCCAGTGTTCGGGACTCCCTTCTCTGACAACCCAACTAAACCTTTTATGCATGTGATGATGAAGACCTAATCAGAACCTGTGATATAGGGTTGTGATTCAAGCTACTCTCTGAGGGATAAGCCCAGGCAGGAAGGCTGGATTATTGGAATACCCTTATACTCCAATAGAAACAGAAAGTAGGTTCCAACCAAGAACTTCGCTAAATCAGGCAGTGTGCCCTGATATAGGATCATTCCAGCACCTATACTCCCTTGCTCTCTCCCTGTGCTCTATTGGGTATTGAACCCAGAGTCTTTGCATTGAGCTACAACTGCAGCTCTTTTAATGTTTTATGTTTTTATTTTGAATCAGGGTTTTACTAAGTCACTAAGTTGTTCAGGATGGGCTCAAACTTCCTATGCTGCTGTTTCATTCTGATTAAAGCATGTGCCACCGAGCACAGCTTTTTCTCTCTGTCATGTATTATTTCCCTAATCATGACTTTTTCTGCACTGAATAATCTGTGAAATAAGCGGTTTGACTCACTTGGTAGCAACTCAGATGCCTTCTCAAGGAGCAGAAGGGGACTCTGAGGCTACTCACCTTTTTACAGGTCCTCAGGCTGCAGGTTTCTGTTGAAGGGAAAGAAAGAGGGAGAGGCGCTGTGCAAGCCCTTCTTCTCCAGCCAACAAGGAAGGTACATATATAAGCAAACAAGTGAAAGAGAGATGAGATCATCCTGCCATGGGGTTCCAACCACTGCAGTGTCATCCTCTGGGACCTCAGAAATTATAGCTCACAGGAAGGAGTAGGAGTTTGGAGAGCCACAAACTGATAAACAATCCAAACCTTTAATGAAACAAATGATATGCTTCATAACTTTTTGATACTTTTGATTTTCTCAAAAATGCCTCATACCCAACTCCTTACTCACCCTTCATATTCGTTCTATGAGGGTAACTAGGGAGCTTATTAATCCCATTTATTACACAAAAACAAGCTTAAGGTGCTGAGGCCAGACCAGAGTCTCTAGAGTGAGTACTTTGCTCTGCTAGATCCTAGGCCCCAGTGAAATCTTTGTGCAGAGAGAAGCCAGGCTTGCCTTGACTTGGAGGTGAGGAGGCAAAAGGGAGACATTTTCTCCAAATTCAGTTTCCTAATGAGTCTTCAGGAATACAATGCTTTTCCTCTCATGATGCTAGTTAGTGGTGGGCCACTGGGATAGCACCTTGGGTCTTCCTAATGATTCTGAATTGGCAATAGATGAGCTAAGTAAGAGGGCCCATGGGTCCCTGGAGATAACACCCAACACTATGATTTTCTAGGCCTATCCACTAAACATTCAAGGTCCTGCAGATGAGAGTAACATGCAGAGAAGGTGGAGAGGTTGGGTATAATTCCCTCAGTGTTCTACTCCCATTTAAACAGTAATTTCCCACCATGATGCCGAACTTTCATTCCCTCAGATACAAGACCCCAGGTCTTCATAGTTTCCCAGAACAGCCTGATGCATTATGGAAAGTACTGATGCGGGATATGGTCAAACTTGTTTTTATAGCTATCAGTGGTGTGATTTAGGACCACCTGCTGAACTTCTCTGGGCTTCTCTTTCCTCGATTGTGAAAACAGAATATTTCCAGCCACCCTGGGTTGGTCTGGAAAATTAAATAACATATAAAATATTGTTTAGGGGATCAACAAATATTTATAGTAATAGTGATAAAATTGCAAACAATATTGTAACTTTCTGAATGGCTTCTCTTTTTTTTTTTATTGAGTTTATTGGTACATTTAGGGATACAGTACAGTTACATTCATTGTTGGGATCATGTACCTTTACATGGCAAGTCTTGATTCTCATTTTTTCCCCTTACCTCTGCCCTCCCTTCACCCCCTCCTCCCCTCCCCATCTACAAACACTTTATTTTCATCTTTTCATTCTCTCACATTTTTTTCTTTTCCCTTTTTGTTCTTCCCCTACGTATCACACCTTCCCTACACCTTTAGCTCCTTTCCTCCCATTTCTAAATGTCAGTAATCTTATTAGAATCTTATGCATTGTTGCAGAATATTCACACCAGGGAAACTATTTGGTATTTACACATGTGGGACTTATTTATTTCACTTAGGAGTATATCTTCAATATGTATCCATTTTCCTATGAATGAATCTATTCTCTCGCTCTTTATGGCTGAGTAATATTCCATTTTATAGAAAAACCACAACTTCTTTATCCAGTTTCCAACGGATGGGCAAATAGGTTGTTTCCAAGATTTAGCTATTAGAAACTGTGCCGCTATAAACATGCGTGCACATACTTCTCTGTGATATGATTCTTTTAGTTCTCTTGGAAAGATACCCAACAGAGGGATGGCTGGGTCAAATGGAATCTCCAGTCCAAGCTCTTTGAGGTATCTCCATATTGATTTCCATAGTGGTTGCACTAGTCTGCACTCCCACCAACAATGGAGGAGGGTTCCTTTCTCCCCACAACCCCGCCAACATTTGTTATTGTGTGATTTCTTGATAGCAGCCTGAATGGCTTCTCTTTATAGAAAAGGACACTGAAGCTCAAAGAAGTATAACTTGCCTGATGTTATACATGCAGAATGTGGCAGAGATAAAATTTTAAATCCCTAAATCATGGTTTCTGTAGGACTTTCCTTTTTTTCTTTTTCCAGTTGCTTCAAAAATCAATTGCTTCCACATCATCTAACTACTGTGACTGTGTCTCTGCCCTCAGGACTCTGATGCTGGTACCAGGCCCCTTCAGCTCCTTTAGGATACCTCCACCTATAGTGTATTAACCAATTGGGAAATGATTAGTGTTACATTGTCACCTTCAGATCTTGCCATTAGAACCGTCAAAGTGCCTGCTACACGTCACACACTGGGTGAGTCTGGGATTGCATATCTAAGCCATGTTCTTTCTGGTAAGGCCAGCACTCTATCTGGACACTAATTCCAACTAAAATCTGCCAACACCCACAGTGTAACCTTCGTACTAGTCTGTTCCTGTCCATCCTAACAAATTTTGAAGACATGGCAAGCAAGACAGGTCATTCTGAGCAAAATTCACAAATTAGTGGAACTGGAAATGACATGTGGAAATTTGGCAGATGGAATGGGTACGCTGGGGAGGAATAGAAAAAGGGCAACCTTTTAAATAAACAGTGATGGGGCAATAGAGGATCCTCAGAGAAAAAAATATGACAACAAATGTCGTTTTAATTGTACACTCAATGCACAAAATATCATTTTCAGAAACATATAATATTTATAATGAAGACTAAAAGTATAATACCTTAAATATAGTCTATGGAATATTTTTATGATCTTTTAGGAGATAAATTTTTTTTTAAAGAAGTCTAAAGAGCATTGTTCACTAAGTAAAACACAGAAAATGTTTGCTTACACTAAAAATTCATACCCTTTCATAAGACTACTATTTTCTAAGTGAAAAGGCAAGCTATAAATTAAGAGAGCTTTAGTAGCTTTAATTATTATTATTAATATTTTTATTATTTTTTGGTACCAGGGATTGAACTCACGACCTTGAACTTGCGAGGCTGGCAGTGGAATTACTGAGCTAAATTTGTGACTATCTTTAATTATTTTGATATCAAAAATATATTAAAAACATGTAAAACTGAAGAGAAAAAGACACAGGACCCAAAAGAAAATAGGCAAAAAATATAAACAGAAATCTCACAAAAAAGGAAACAAAAATGGACTTAGGAAAGAAAACTCAGGCCTACTGGTAATCTAGCAAATACACATTACTGTTTCAATGGAGATACCATTTTTCACTTGCTACATTGACTTAAAAGAAATAATGAGATAATATCAACTTTTCATAAAAAATACAGAGCCACAAAATCTCTTATACCTGGCTGATGAGATTATAAAATTGTAGAAGCACATTGGATAATTTGGATTTTATTCTTAAATCTAAATTGCACTAATTGTGTTTATAAGTAGATACCTTAGAGAAACTCTTGCCCTTGTGAGCCAGGAGTAGTGTATAAAAGTGTTCGGGGAAACGAAATATTTTGAAACAGAAAAAATTGCTAAACTGTGGCCTATTGAGGCCACCCTGTGCTATGCAGCCATTGAAATAAATGAATAATAGTTGCTAATGTAGAAGGACCACACAAAAATATTGAACAAGATAAGCAACCTGAAGGAGAATTAAGTATTGAATTATCCCATTTATATAGATCATTTAAGCAGGTTTTTTTAAATGGAAGCTATCTTTTCCTTGAACTCAGTGTGAGTCAAAAGGCAAACTAGAGGGGAATGGCACCAGATGAGCTTCCTCTGATTTTGTGCACATTGTCTCTGGACTTGGAGATAGCAAGTCAGTCTGCCTTCTTCCAGGAGGTTCTGTCACCCCTCTCATATGCTGACCTGGTGGAAACTTCCCATCACTGCCAGATTTGTCTGAATTCCGAGGTGAAATAATTTTGGTATTAGAGTGCAATATGCAATATCGCCATACCTGGATTTCTGAAATACAATTATAGTGAAACTAATGGGGCAGAGTACATATTATCAATGCAATAGAAAAATAATCAGAAGAGATATTGTAGACTCTTTCAACCCTGTTGGCACCCGAAGTGTGAGCATTACAGCAAATATCGTGTCAAACAAAGCCCGTATCACTCATAATTAGGAAATATGATACATTCATCGCCATCGTAATTCTCATAGATCCTGATATAGATTAAATGGCCTAAAAACTCAGTGAAAATTTCTTTCCTTTCACCAGCTAATCTTTATTTTCTGAAAGGTTTGAATTTGTCACGTTTATATAATGGATTTTTTTTGTATTCCATAGTTAACTGAATTAAAATATTTCTGTTAACAAATTAGTCTCCAGGCCTTGGAGTCAGTCAAACTTGACTTAAATGTACAGACAACAAATATGAAGAATATAAGCAGAGGCTATGAAGACTACAGGTTTCTGCTGTCTCTCATATAAAATGCAAGGAATTAAGTGATTTTTTTACTTTTGTCCTTAATAGCAAGAAATCTAGTCTTAAGGACGTAGACTACCAATGGATGAGACATGATCCTTGCACAAGTTAGAAGGTTGGAAAGTACTCAAGACACAGGACAAAAATCAGAGATGAAAAAACTTAGTTTCACCATTATTTACAATAGTGAAAAATGGAAATTAAATATCCATTAATTAAATGAATTTTGGCACATGCAAATGATAGCTTATTAGGAAGTCATAACATTTTGAAGAATAATACACTAATGATGTTCACATACACTGTTCTAAAAAGCCAAAGATAAAATTTTAGTCATTATCATGTCTTTTGTAAACAACAAAAAAAAATGTTGAAATGTGTGTTTTGGGCATGCAAAAGCACAGCATCCAGAGACACAGTGATCTGGTGAGAATAAGTAGGTAAACACCTGTTTTCTACCTGGCGTGAGAACCTTCATGTGGGTAGGGACCATATCTGTCTTTAGTCATTTCTTGTCTAGTACACTGCTTGGCTCAGTTAGTAGTTGCTCAACAAAGGAGCAGCATATTACCATATCCATTAAGTGGGGTGAGGAGCATCTGTTTTCGATGTTGAGGAGCTCTAGACGCTCATCCCCCCTTTAGTATCTTGGAAAAAAGTTGTGTCTGAAGCTCATTGACAGAACAGAGTATTAACAGTGGCTGAGCCCCATTAGAGGTGCTTCTATTTTAGCAAGTTTACTTCCCCATCTAGGAGGCACTAGTTATTATTCAGTCACCTACGGATTCCCATCCCCACTTCCAATTACTATAAATTTGAAGACTATCCACAGAGGAGGAGGGGTTCTTCTCTACGGCTGAGCTTGTTATGGTGTTCTAGTCTAGTGATGAGCTACCTTAGCCCCCTCTGTTGGGATAGGGAGAGGAAAGAGGATCATTGCGTTCTGGTGTGTTTTTGCTTGTAATTTTTTCCACCATAAGCCATGTGATTCCATTGGGGGCTGGCTCTCTTTCTCTCTTGTTCTCTGTACAGTTTGCACAAAATGGGGGAATGATGCATACACTTTAGTACTTCTTGAGGTTCCTGTGGGATGTTCATGTAGAAATTTCCAACACACAAATATTATAGTCAAAGCTTAGAGTCTGGAATGGAGACAAAAATTTAGGATCACTTCATTGCTTTCAGATTGCTATGGCAGTAGAGAGAAAAGAAATCTGCCCAGCCTGAGACTCATAGACAGTTTTCTGGATCTAAGACCTACAGTTGGCCTTCAAGGATGACAGTGATTATGTGGCAAATATAGACTTTCCAGGAAGCAAACCCAGCTCTTGATGTGTGAGGGGAAGAAGGTACACATGATGAGTTCTATGTGGGCCCTGTAATCTAGAGTCCTGCCCCATGTACAGCTTGTCAAGAGAAATACCAACTCATGCTAACTCTCTTCCAACTCTCCTTACACATGATGATCTTTGCTTTTTTTTTTTTTTGTACCAGGGATCGAACTCAGGACCTTGCACTTGTGAGGCAGGTGCGGTGTCACTGAGCTAAATCCCTGGTGTACACCATGAAAACTTTAAGCCTGCTTTAATAATGAGTCAGTAATCATTAAACACTGTACTTGATGCCTAAAGCCACCCCAGGAGTTATTAGGGTGGTCCTGGACTAGAAGAACCTCTATCTGTCTTTATGGTGTCGGAGACATGGAGCTGGAAAACATGCAAGGCATTTATTTGCTTGAGACTAGAAGGAAGTCAGATTTGAGGATGGAAAGTGAGGTGATGTGAGGTGACTTTGTGAGAGGACAACTCTTCCTGGATGAAACAGGAGCAGATCTGTCCCAGACTCCACCTTCCTCTCAGACTCATGCTGCAGGTAACTGCTAGACGGTTACAAGTCATTCTGCCTTCCTCCTCTAAAATTATGAGGTAGACTAAACTACAAATCCCAAATCTCAACTCTTTACCTAATATCCCATGACTTTCTAGACTATAAGACTTCAGAAATTCACCATTTCATGAGTGCCTCATAAGACATTTGTTAAATAAATGCATGAATTTTGCCATATCCATGAAGTTTGAGAAAGTCCAATACGTTTTGAAGTACTAGAGATTATTATACGTTGGCAAAAGCCCTTGTTTACTTGGCTCTGGCTCCCTGTGGAAGATATTAATTTCTGAGGCCTCCAAGGAGTAACAGGCAGGGAAAAAAATCCCAATGTGAAAATGATGTCAGCTGAGTTGTTTCTTTCTTCATCTAACAGTTGTTTATAAACTCTCTCTTCTCTGGGGGGTCACTGGGCCAGCATGGTGGTCTCTTCTCCTTGCCCAAGAAGTGCTTGTCTTCTTAACTGGGTAAGTGGTATTCCAAATCCTTTTGCTGCAAGCAACAACTTGTTTTGCATAGAAAAGAAGTTTGCTGGTGGGCCCTGGAGTGCCTTTTCCATGTCTTTAGCAAGAAAGCTCCAGTGAGACTTGGGTGCTTGACAGAAGGTGAAGGGAGAGAGGAGGCAATGAAAACCAAGGTTTTGAACCCCACTAACTAGGAGAATTTCAAAGCTGTTAGCAAAATAATTCAGTCATGGGGAGATTGGATTGGAAGAAGGGAAGTTCAGCTTTGGAGATACTGGATTTGAAGTAATCATAAGAACATGTCTATGAAGAAATGGCCAAATCCTTTGATAGTGGTTGATCTGTTGTAAGTGTCTTCTTCTGCTCATCATTTTAACCCCTGGGATCTCCAACTTGAGCCTTTTCCTTGTGAGTTAGGCTCCACTTAATTTAAGCATCTATCGTTTAGGTGGAGATTGAAGTAGATCACTGGGTATTTTATGTGGGTGACTTCTTTGGGGATAGGGGAGCATCATCTAATTGATCATGTACGTGTAACATTTATTTGGGCCCATGATAGTATGAAGATTAAATTATTGTACATCTAGAATCAGGAGACAGAAGAGCAAAAGCTAAGGGGGAGTGGAACTGGAAGCAGAGTAGAATTCAGCCTGAGAATCTGCTCACTCAAGACTCGAGCTATGAGAGTTCAGCTGTGTATCCAGTGAGGCAAACCTGCTGTGTATACACTCAAACCATGTGGGAGCTTAAGCTCCGAAACTCTCACCTTGGTAAAAGATCTTTTTACGTTCTTCTTATTTCGGAGCCCAAGAGTCTTATTTTGGAGTCCAGACTCTATGTAGGGAAGTGCAACATAATCTTAGTGTTTATTTAGAAAAATCTAAAAGTTACTATGTTCAGAACTGGGAATGTCTTCAGTGGCATCTTCGTTTATTGGCCATACCTTTCGTTGCGTTTCACTTTTTTTTTTCTCTGAAAAGTCTGGTCCCAGTTTCATGGTTTCACAGATAATCTTTTAACAGACAGGCCACAGTGGTCATCTCTATCGCCATCACTTGTAGTCATCCCTCTCCATCTGTGAGTTCCGTATCTGCAGATTCAACCAATTACAAATATCCATGGTTTGAAAGTATTTGGGGAAAAGTCACCTCTGTGCTGAACATGTAGAGACTACTTACCTTGTCATCACTTCCAACATGGTCCAGGATAACAACTATTTACATGGCATAGACATTGTAAGATGTATTGTAAGTAGTCTAGAGAGGACTTAAAGTAGGAGGGAGGAAGTGCTTAGATTATAAGCAAATATGCCATTTTATACACAGGACTTGAAAGTATTTTGGTATCTGATGAGTCCTAAAACCAATCCCTTAAAAGTAGAAGTCACTGTCTGATGAAATATGTATGTGAAAGTTGTGAAGACACAGGTTGGGGAGACCACATTACCCTTTTGTCCTCAAGTTTCCCTTTAATCTTCTGAGATATTATATACTAAGATTATAATCATGCCATCATGTGCACATGTGTGAACTTTGGCTCCAGAAAAATCATCTTTCCCTCTAAACTTCCAATGCTACCTTTGTTCAGAAAGTGTTTCCAAATTTTTACTCCTAAATTGAAGAATTTTATGTTAATTCTTCTGTCTCTTATGAGTCTTTCCAGTGCAATTGCTCTTATCCATTAAGAGTCACGTTTATCAAGTCTTCTCCTACTACTTCTCAATCTTTAACTTTCTTCCTCTTAAATTGTACGTGTCTTGACATCCCAGCCTCTCCTGGACTGCTGTATTTGAAGGCTGTTATTAAGACGTCACTTGCTTTTTTTCACTGCTGGCACTTTCAGACTTTGCTCAGTCTGCTGCTGGTGGAAGATTACTATGGAATTGGTTACCTCAGGAAATGAGTCATCTGTGACTAGGTTTGTCCTGCTGGGCCTAACAGATTCTCCAGTCCTCCAGCCCACCCTCTTTGTCATCTTCCTTCTTGCTTATGTAGCTACTATCGGTGGCAATTTCAGCATCCTTGCTGCCATCCTCATGGAACCCAAACTCCACACCCCCATGTACTTCTTCCTGGGGAACTTGTCCCTGCTGGATGTTGGGTGCATCACCGTCACTGTCCCCGCCATGTTG
>NW_022900925.1:13735733-13767469 GCF_012274545.1 Fukomys damarensis | reverse complement strand
CTACACTGTGACCTCCCTCAGCTCTTCAAGCTCTCTTGCTCCAGCATCCAACTGAATGAGAAGTTGCTCTTTGTTGCAGCAGCCTTTATGGGTGTGGCTCCACTGGTCCTCATCACTGTGTCCTATGCCCACGTAGTAGCCGCAGTCTTGAGAATCCGCTCTGCTGAGGGCAGGAAGAAGGCCTTCTCCACATGCAGCTCCCACCTCACTGTGGTGGGCAGCTCTTCAAGCTCTCTTGCTCCAGCATCCAACTGAATGAGAAGTTGCTCTTTGTTGCAGCAGCCTTTATGGGTGTGGCTCCACTGGTCCTCATCACTGTGTCCTATGCCCACGTAGTAGCCGCAGTCCTGAGAATCCGCTCTGCTGAGGGCAGGAAGAAGGCCTTCTCCACATGCAGCTCCCACCTCACTGTGGTGGGCATCTTCTATGGGACAGGGGTCTTCAGTTACATGAGGCTGGGTTCAGTGGAGGCTTCAGACAAGGACAAAGGCATTGGGATCCTCAACACAGTCATCAGCCCCATGCTGAACCCACTCATCTACAGCCTGAGGAACCCTGATGTGAAGGGCGCCCTGTGGAGGATGTTCACAAGGATTTAGTCTCTAAGTGTGACTCATTTCTCCTGGCCTTAATGCATGTCAAGGTTCTATTGCTGTTTCCAGCAATTGATGAATGCAAATAGAGTGTTGCTTTGATGCAGTGGGGTCAGAGACTGTCTTAGGATAGGAAGTACAACAAACAGTCTGATAGTGACCCTTTAGATTGCTTTGATCGAGTGCCATGCAGTGTTTGAGGTAACTGGACTCTATGAGCTCATTTAGTCCTAGCAGCATAAGAGGTAGGTGAAGATTTACATGTTATAGATTAGGAAACAAAACCTTGGGGAAGTTGAGTAGCTTCTTCTAAGTCACATAGCTATAGGATGTCTCAGACGTGACTTTCAAATGTCAGAGCTGGAACCCAATGGAAAGGTACATCTGAAATCTCAAGAGTAATAAGTTATTTTGAGTAGAATGGGTATGTTAAGGAGAAGAGATGAGATGGATGATGAAAAGTTAATAAATAGAGAATATCAGTGGAATGGGGAAATTATTTAAATAAATGAAAAATGAATTATGAAGATTTTGTTTAACAAATTTGATTTGCCTCAGAGTAGTTGGTACAGGTTGACGGAATTAGTGGACATCAATTTCTAAAATGAATCAATAAGAAGAAAACTTATAAAACCTAGCCCTGAAGGAATATGTACTGTTTAGAAAAATCATGAAGTTAAGGCAGAATGTTTTCATATTGGACTACCAACAACATAAAATAAATGTAATTAAGCTAATTATAGAAAGAAGTTTGGCTCATAAGAAAAAATACCTCTAACTGAATGAAGCACTTTGTTTTCTCTGGCTTAAACATGAAACCAGCATTCTTGTTTCACAGTTCTGTAAAGAGGGAGATACTTCATTTATTCAATTTACAGTTTTAAACAGATGGTTCCATAATGCAATAAAGTGCATACTTCTTAAAAAGAGAGAATATGCAAAAAGAATTAAATAAAACTGCACATATGTTTGCCATCCTGAGATATTAGCTACTTCCCATATATTTAGCATGTAACTGTTAAAATTTAAAAACATAATTTATATTTACAGAAAGTAGAATTACTTTATACATCTACCTGGTACTCAAAAAGGTTAAAAAAATTGATACTTGCAATTACTAGTTATTTCTTTCTTTGCTAATATACCAGAAAAAAATATTAAAATTTAGCAATTTCTTAGTTTGAAAATAATCACTGGTAGTGAAATACACTTATATTTAGAATATAGTGCTAGAAAAATATTTTATATAAATCAGTATATTTATAAGATGTTTGTCTTTTTTCATATATACTTTTAACTTTTAAATGAGGAAGTGGAGATTGAGCTACACATTAAAAGGTAAGTGGGCATCTGCCAAGTAGACCAGAGAGGAGGTCATCCAAGCAGTGTGTGGCCTCCTCAAGGGCCCTTTGAGAACAATGTTAGGATAGGAGGTGCGTGCAGGGGCAGATCCAGGGAAGGGAAAGTCAAAAAATGAAGGCAGCATCCAACACTTTGGAAATTAAGCAAGAGTGAAAAGTAACACATGGTAGATAGACAATGGAGAAACAATGATAAGGGAGACTGGATATTTCTTAGCTCCACGAACAGGTGACAAAAACTGTGCATTTATATGATTGTAGTCAAATACCAACAAAAGGTAAGTGATTAAGATGCTCAAGAACAAGGATATTCTTGGAGGAGAGAGGTAAAAAGAGATGTAAACATACTCCCATCCTGTTCTGTGTCCTAGTTTTCATGCTTTGAGCAGCATTCTTTTACTCAGGCCCTTTCACTGTGCTGCTTCTGTCTTCAAGCTGGCTGACCATGCAAGGACTGATACTTCTGAAACTGAGCCAAAATAAATTTCTCCTCTTTTAAGTCGTGGATGTCAAGTATTGTGACTCTGCAATGAAGAAAGAGACTAAGACAATCCTCAAAGAATTCAGTCTGTTGTGCAAAAAAAGCTGTACCAATGTCACTTATATTATTATGTAATCATTTTCATTAGAGGCATCTTTCAGCATTATTGTTAGAGGTGATAAACTTCTCTCTTGGATGCTAACATGAAGACTGTAAAAATACTATGGAGATACGCATTAACAAATACCACTAAATATAGTGATAATGATTCCTATCATGCAAAGAATGCTTCCCAATTCACAGACATAATTTCATATCTAGCATCTTATTTAATTTTCAAGATTGTTCTGTGGCTTACAACGTAGCTATCATTATTACTCTTTATTTTACACATGAAAAATTTGAAGTGCGATAGGATACACTTATTACTTGTTTAAGATGACAGAGTGTTAGAACAAACAGTTGACATCTTGGCATCTGGCAGATGTTCCCAAGGTCTACTAGAATATTTTAAATAATTCTAATGAATTTGTATAGAGTCATTAAAACTGTTTGCAGTGCATTCTACTAGAAAGTACTTTTAAAACATGATATGAAGCATTCATTTACAAAGTAGAGTCAAATTGTAAATTTAATGGCAAAACTCTAGAAATAGCTCCTGTAAACTCAAGGCCAAAGCAAAGTGCCTGCTACAATCATTATTGTTTCAGTCGCTTGTGAAATTCTGCTACTTTTACTAAGCCATCCTGAATTGCCTCATTCACTTTCATTTCAATGATCTGGATGGCTCCTTATTTTTATATTTTGCATGCAAATATTTGGTAGTTTAGCAGGCATTTAGACATGCATTGCACACCAAACGTAGGATAAGCCTATCGTCTTCTCATATTTCCTCTTCTAGTATCTGCTTGTTTGGACATTATCACTTGGCCACCTAGTAATTAAAACTGGAGACCATGTTTCTTTGACTCATTTAGCTTATTTGGCCATCACAGGCAGCATGTGTCTGTGAACCAATAAAAATGAAGTGGAATCCAGATGTGCTGGTGCACATCTATACTCTTAGTTCTAGGGTGGCTGAGGCAGGTTAGTCATGAGATCAAGCCCAACCCGGGAAACTTGACAATATTCTCTCTTAAAATAAAAACTAAAAAGGGCTGGGAGAGTAGCTCAGTGGCAGAACTACCCTGGCTCTCATCCCCTGTGTCAGGAAAAAAAACAAAAAAAGAATACAAAAAAAGAAAAAAAGAAAGAGCCGCGGATTTAGCTCAGTGGCACCACGCCTGCCTCACAAGCTCAAGGTCCTGAGTTCGATCTCCGGTACCACAAAAATAAAAAAAGAAAGAAGGAAATGGAAAGCATTCACAAGTATTAAAGTTCCAGCACCTTCTTTCTCTTGTTCGCTCTTTATTTTCTCTTTGATCACATATTCCCATGGTTCTGAACATTCTTGCTTTGAAATTTTCCTCCTTCTGCCTTTGGACCCTCAAACTAATATTTAGTCTTGGTCTCTAGCGCTAGAACTTCAGTTTTCCTCTGTGCTTTTCCACACCTGGTCCCTTCCTCAAGGGAGTCAGAAACCACAGGGACTGCAGCAGTTACCGATGTTTCCTGGGAAATGGATTCCAGTATGTTGACACAGAATAACCTAGAATGAAAAGTGGTTCAGAGCTGGTACTGAAAAGGCTTCCTGAGACAAAGAGATGGAGAGTAGGCTTAGATTTACCATGTGCTCTCATGAATCTGTCCAAGGCAAGCCTATGTGGGTAAGAAATACATGCAGCCCCTATCTTTCTCTCAAACAATATATAGGAAAATTTATCACATGACCAATGTGTTATTCAGTGGCCAACTGGAAATGTATTGGCATATCATCTTCTAGTGCAGCCATGTACTATCTTCATTACTGCATCCATGACTTCTACAAATAACTCCCCAAAGCACTTCTTATACCTGCTTCTTTCACACTTTTTTGTTGTACCTGAAAATCATATATCAATTTCCTATGATGAATGTAATCATTATGTACTGCAAATATGTACTGAGAAGAAAAAATAAATAAATGCCAAAAATTATGATTGGGACAACTGCCCACAGTGTTCAAATAGGAAGTAGAAGAGTGGCTTACACTTTAAGAGTACGTACTGAGGTTGCAGGACACTGATAATTCAATGTCCTACCTTCTACTAGGAGCCAGACTTCAATTTATCTTGGTCATCTTTGACTGGTTTTCCTCCCTCCCTCTCTCTCTCTCTCTCTCTCTCTCTCTCTCTCTCTCTCTCTCATCCTTTCATTCATCCCCAGTCTCTCTGTAGTGCTAGAGATTGATCCCAGGTCATGGCCATGCTAGGTAAATGCTGCACCACTGAGAAATACACCAAACCCCTGATCTCCTTTTCTCTTAATTTGTGTTAGGTGTTTGTCATTTGAGCTTTGCTTTGAGAAAGCAGAGATGTGCTACACCTGGAGAGGGGTAGAAACTAATTTCCTCTCAAAGGCCTGGCCCTGTCAATAGGAGACAGAGTTCAGCTACCAAAGGGTAGTGTTAGGGGCAGGAATGTTGTGAAAGTCTCACTCATGACATCATCCTAAGATAGGCTGGAGCACCAGAAGTGAACAATTTTCCCTACCTCTACTAAAAGCATCAAACCAAGTAATAAGCAAGAGCAGTTTTCTCCTGCTAGATGGAGTATAGACATGGAACCCCTGGATAGAGAGGTGTAAAGAACTCTTGAAAGCCAGAGGGAGAATATGGTCACTGAGAAAATTCCTCCAGCTACCCACATCCCATCCTGCTATAGTTTGTTTCTCAAAGGTCTGTGTATCAAAGGCCTAAATGCCTGGGTTGGAAGGCAGTGGAACCTTTGTTAGGGGAAGCCTAGTAGTAGGTCCCCTGGTGAATGCCCTTGAAGACTGTGGCACCCTGGTGTCCTTCTCCTCCTCTTTGCTTTCTGCCCTATGTGAGGTAAATGGCTTTGCTTTGCCATTGTCATCAGACCCTATAAGGAGCCAAAAGCAATGGGACCACTTGATCATCGACTGAAACCATGTGCTACTCTTTTCTTAAGCATATAACCCCAAGTATATTTTCCAGTGAAATGGCTTCCAATCAAGCTGTATGTACAGTCATTTGCCAAATCTGGCAAACTGTTGGGCTCTGCTGAACATTCTATTGAACTCACTTATTTCCACCATCTTGAAGACATTTGCCTCTCGTCAAGGTTCTGTCTCATTAAGGTTCCTTTAACAGCCTCTGAGCTCTGTGCTCCTCTCCAGTTCAGTGCTGCATACACTGCCCATGAATTCCTTGTAGCAGTGTATGCTCGGTGTTACCTCATCCTCCAAAGGTCAATAATTTCTTTCTATTCACTCCCATTTCAACCTGATCATTGTCAGGTGTGGGATGCCCTCCTTTTCTTCCTTCTGATCTCTCTTCTCAATGTTTTATCTCCCAACCACAACCTCAGTTAGGGGACTCATGCATTCTTTTTCATGGAGTCATTGATCTTAAGTGACTCTGAAGGACCTTGGCTCACAAAGCAAATAACCAACATAGTGATTTCTCTTGCTTGTGCAGCTCTTTTGCTCTCTCCAACTATGTCATCGAATCTATAAGGACCGGATCCATGTCTTATATTGTGTCCTCTGGACATAACTGGCATAGTGCTGAGTAGATAGTGGATGTTCAGTCTTGCGAATTAATAGATGATAGAAAGACCTATGAAAAGATGTATTTCCTACATAGGATGTCAGCAATATTTCTAAATGTTTTCAAAATACCCAAAAGGTCCAATATTAGAACTGCATAAAGGGATGAAGGGAAATTTTTTTAAAAAGAAAATTTCATCTGACTCAATAAAGACAATCATTGAATTCTGCATTATGAAGATTTACTTTCCTGATTTTTTTGCATAAACTACCATACCATGATTCCTCAAAAATAAGAAAATTTGCCAAAGCAAATCTCAAAGAAGTATCTCCTTCTTGCAAAGAATTAATGAGAGCCTTTAATTGGTAACAGCTGGCACAGAGCACTAGCATGGGAAATCCTCTAACTTTCTGAGGCTGTGAGCTCATGTAAACATTATGTTCAGCAAACATACGCTAATACAAAATTTTTTTAAAAGATAGATAATAGCTCTTGAGGATTTAATGAGCCCACACTTGCAAAGAAATCACTTACATTCATACCTGGCATGAGTTTATCAGTATATGAGTCTAAGCTTATACAAAAAAAAAATCTCAAAACAAAAAATAAATGAAGAATTGTAAATTACGCAAAGCTTTCTTTAATCTTTGTCCTAATGTGAATAGCTTTTTAACTATGCTATGCAAATATGAGCAATGGTGTTTTATATATATAAGAACATATATTTTAAAAAAGAATACCTGAGTGTATCAATATGAAATGACCCACAGCGTATTACTCAGTTTTGAAAGTTCAGTAATGTGACAGGCATATGGATATAGACATACGTACTAGAAGACATCTCCAACACGATGGACAGTGATACCTACATGAGTGAGAATAGGATTGAAGAGGACAGTGGGAAATGGAGGACTTAGGTTTTTTATTCCATTTACTTTGGTATCATTGACATTTTTATTGAGTGGTATAACTACAAAAGTAAAATTCATAAGTTGTGAAAAGTGCTAATGGTGAAAGTGTGGAATGGGCTAAGGTGAGTAGAGTGCAGTGTTATCTTTCCAGCTTTCAAAGTGTCTGCATCAGCCTCATCTCTAAGAAAACTGGTATGTTGTTCTCTCCATCCAAAACAAGACCACTGTGTGCATTCGCTCAGGATCCCAGGGCCTGGAAGAGACAAGAAGCAGTCATCTTCTCCATCTCACCTGAGTTAAGAACCAAATCAAACTATCCCTAGCCTTAAGACCATAACCTTGAAAGACCTTCTCACTCTTTTTTTATGTGTGTGTGCATGCAGACAAGCACACATTTTGTACAAAAGGGGAAAATGATGCATTCTATTTTGAACTTCTTGCTATTGGTGTGATACATTCAGGTAGAAAAATCCAGAACAGTTATGTATTACAGCTAACAGCTTAGTGTGTGGGGTGAAGATAAGAATTAAGGATCTCACACACATTGCCATCAGATTGCTCTGGAAATAGAGAGGAAAGTAATCTTTCCAGTCCCAGACACTCATGAATAGTGTTCTGGATCTCAGGCCTGTAGTTGGCCTGCAAGGATGAAATTTGCTGGGTTAATAGTGTGTGAAAAATGTAGACTTTCCGGCCTTTGATATAAAAGGGGAAGAAGCTGCACATTACAAGCTCTATGTGGGCTCTGTGACCTACAGGTCCTGCTCCACGGACCATTGTCAACAGAAATACGAGTCATTCTAATTCTCTGCCAACTCTGATTGGACCATGACATTATTAAGCTAACGGGGACACTTGAGTAATGAGCAAAATATCGTTAAATATTTCACCTGATGCTTCCAGCCACTCTTGGGAGTTAGCAAAAGTAAGTTGGTCCTGTTCAACAAGATGCTCTAAACCTTTATCTGCATTTATAGTGTTGGAAACATGAGGATAGAAAACATCCAAGGTCAGGAAGCCACAGGGTCTGTGTTGTCTGTAGGAAAAGAGAGATAGAAAAAAAAAAAGATATTTGTTGGAGACTAAAAGAGAGGCCATGGTTGAGGATGGTGAACCTGTGATATGAGGTCACTGTGAGAGGATGGGGAGGTGACTCTTCAGAGGTAAAATAGGAGCAGATCTGCCCTGGGTTCCACCATGCTTTCAGCCTCATGCCAAAGGCAATGCTAGAGAGTCACGAGTCAGTGCTGCTCTTCTCTCATTTTCTACCCTAAAATGATGAGTGGGAATAAATCACGAATTCAAAATCTCAACTCTTTTCCTAACGCTGTGTGATTTTCTAGACTGAAAGACTTTTGAGATTCCTTTCAACTCCATTATATTCTGGCAGCCGTAATGCTGGTTCATAAAGGCTTAAAGCACATTTGTTTTTTTAAAAAATAATGAATTTTGTCATATCCTTAAAAGTCCAACTTGAAAACATTTTGAGAAAGTTAGAAACATTTTAAAAGTGCTAGAGATCATTACGTGTTTGGCTACAGCAGTTCCCCCTAGGTACTAATTTCTGAGGCCTCTAAGGAATAATGATGTGGAGGAGAAAAAAAAAATCCCAGTGTGAAAATGATGTAAGCCCAGTTGTTTGTCTCTTTGTCATTTATAAACTTCATCCTGAGGATCATTAATCCGGACTGTACCTTCTTCTAAGCCCAAGTAAGTGCCTGTCCCCTTAAACTGGGTGAGTGCCACTCCCAGACCTCCTGCTTCAGGCTTCCAACTTGATTTCCACACATATGAAGTTGGCCCTTTGGTCCTGGAAGAACTTTTCTCTTCCACTCCAAAAGTTCAAGGGGGACTTGGGTGCGTGGCAGTGGAGGAAGAAGGAAGGGAAGAGGCAGTGAAGACTAAAATTTCAAGCCCCATGAACTTGGAAAGGTGGCAAGGTAGGGTAAAGTAATTCAGTCAAGGGGAAGGCAGATTAAAGAAGGGCAGTTCAGCTTTAGAAATACTAAATTTGCGGTAATGGTAAGAACTTGTCCATACAGAAGAGGGAGATTCTGTGATAGCAATTCTCTCATTCTGCTTCTGAGGACATTGTTCTTGTGTCTTGTTTTACTCATACCTTTTGCCCTCAGGGATCTCCCACTCCAGCCTTTTCCTCTGTGAGTTAGGCTCTGTGTGGGTGACTTAGTATTTATCCTTCAGCCAGAGGTCAATGTAGACTGCTGTGAATTTAGAGTAATGGTTTGGTCCTGAAGAAGCATCATGTCAGTGACCATGCTTATGGGTGGTCAGTGCCTCTTATCCAGTCACCAGGCCCACGATAATGCATGGCGTGGATATTATATAATGAGAGTCAGGAGATGAAAGAGCAAAGAGCTCAGACTTCAGTTCTTGAAAGGATTCAGCTGGGTATCTAGTGAGGCAACTCAACTGCTCACCACTCAATCAACTGGGAGCTTGGACTTTAAAAATGTCACCTTGCTCAAATCACTTCTTATATTCTTATGTAGTAAAACATCAGTACTCAAGAGCCCAAGTTCCCAGAGTCTGTGTGGCAATGTGTGATATAATTCTACTATTTATAAAATCTAAAAAGTTAGTAGTTGCCAGCTTTGGAACTGAAAATATCTTTTGTGATGTGTCTTCAGTTAGTTTCACTGTTCTTCATTGCATGTCATCTATTTCTGAAAAATTCAAACCAAGCTCATGGTTTCACAGAGTACCTTTTTAATATTTGTGCTACAGTGGTAATCTCAGTGCTGACATCACTTAGACCTGGCCTTTCATATTTGTGGTTTCCACATCATGGATAGAACCAAGCAGGGATGGAAAGTATTTGGGAGAACTTGTGTCTGTATCAAACATGTAGATATTTTTCCCCTGGTCATTATTTCCTAAACAGTAAAGGATAATAACTATTTACATAGCAAGTACACTTAATAAGTATTATGGGTATTCTAGAAATGATTTTATATTATGGAAGGACGTACCCAGGCTATACGCATGCACTTTGCCATTCCACACATCGGACTGGAACATCTGAAGAGATTGATACCTGAGAAGTTCTGGAACCAGTTCCCTAGAGATCCCAAGGAACAATGGGTTGATGACACATGTTTGTGGATACTGTAGGGACACAGTTTTGGGAAACTGTACTTCCCCTTTTTCCTGATATTTCTTTTTCACCCTTTAGGATAATATGTTCCCAGACTATGGTCACACCATCATGTGCACATTTGTAGTTTCCCTCTGACTTTTAAGTGCACATTTGTTCCTCATTTGTTTCCAAGGTTTTGTTTCCATATTGAGGGATTTTATATCAATTCTTTTATATCTTATGACTCTCTCTAGTCCCATTGTTCTTACCCCGTAAGAGTCAGATTTATCAAATTTTTTCCTACTACTTTGCTTTAATTGTATTTGTCCTGATATCCTAGCCTTTCCTGGGCACGGCTTTATTTGGAAGTTGTAATAAAGGCTTCACATCTTTCTTGTCATCATTGGCATCTTATCTTTGAACATTGCTCAGTCTGCTGCTGGTGGAAAAGAGAGATGCAATTGGTAGCCTTAGGAAATGAGTCATCTGTGACTAAGTTTGTCCTGCTGGGCCTAACAGATTCTCCAGTCCTCCAGCCCATCCTCTTTGTCATCTTCCTTCTTGCTTATGTAGCTACTATCGGAGGCAATTTCAGCATCCTTGCTGCCATCCTCATGGAACCCAAACTCCACACCCCCATGTACTTCTTCCTGGGGAACTTGTCCCTGCTGGATGTTGGGTGCATCACCGTCACTGTCCCTGCCATGTTGAGGCAATTCCTATACAGTGACAGAAGCATCCCCTATGGGGCCTGCCTCTCACAGCTCTTCTTCTTCCACCTCCTGGCTGGGGCAGACTGCTTCCTGCTGACCGTCATGGCCTATGACCGCTACCTGGCCATCTGCCAGCCCCTCACCTATAGTACCCGCATGGCCCCAGGGATCCAGAAAGCCTCTGTGGGTTTGTCATGTGCCTGTGCCCTCACGAATTCAGTGGCCCACACTGTTGCCTTGTCTACCCTGAAGTTCTGTGGCCCCAATGTGATCAATCACTTCTACTGTGACCTCCCTCAGCTCTTCAAGCTCTCTTGCTCCAGCATCCAACTGAATGAGAAGTTGCTCTTTGTTGCAGCAGCTTTCATGGCTGTAACACCATTAGTCCTTATCACAGTGTCCTATGCCCATGTGGTGGCTGCAGTCTTGAGAATCCGCTCTTCTGAGGGCAGGAAGAAGGCCTTCTCCACGTGCAGCTCCCACCTCACTGTGGTGGGCATCTTCTATGGGACAGGTGTCTTCAACTACATGAGGCTGGGTTCAGTGGAGGCTTCAGACAAGGACAAGGGCGTTGGTATCTTCAACACAGTCATCAGCCCCATGCTGAACCCACTCATCTACAGCCTGAGGAATCCTGATGTGAAGGGTGCCCTGCGGAGGATTTTTACAGGAAGGTAATTTCTAAGTGTGACTTTTTCTCTCAGCCTTAAGGAACACAATGGCTCCATTACTGCTTCAGAGAGTTATTGTAATTAATGCAAATAGAGTGTTCGTTTGATGCAATGGGATAAAAAAATTGACTTAGAATGGAAAGTTCAATAAACGGAATAATAGCTACATCTTACCTTGTGATTACGATGTGCAGGGCACCATTCTATGTGACTGGCCTTTATTAGCTCATTTCATCTTACTAAATGTATGAGATTGGTACAGGTTTCCAAATTATACCTTGGAGAGGGTCAGTCATTTGGCCAATGTCCCATAGCTAGTGAATATCAGAGCTTGGATTTGAGGCTAAGTGGAAACTACACCTGAAAATACCTCTCCTCTAGAGTAATAAATAATTTTGAGGAGGATGGGTATTTTAAGAAGCAGTGAAACGGGCAATAAAGAGTTTAAAAAGAAAAGTAATTAAAGGTACAAGATCCCAATGATAAATGTAACTGTACTGTTTGCTTTAAATGTACCAATACACTTAATGGAAAAAAGAAAAGAAAAGTAATAACAGTTTAGTGGGAAAATATTTTTAAGTAAAAATATGAATTGAGAATGATAGCAGGCACAGGCTGAGGGAATTTTGGATATTACTTTATAAATAAATCAATAAAAAGAATACAACTGAAAACTCAGTTTGGAAGGAATAAGCACTGTTTAGAAAAACCATAAAGATGGGACAGAGTATTTCCATATTGGTCCACCAACAACATAAAGTAAGTGTAATAAAGTTAATTATGTAAAAAGGTTTACTTCTTATGTAAAAATCTTCCTGATTGAATGGAGAACTTTGCTACTTTAGCATAAACCTAAAATCAGACACTTCTTTTGGTGTAAGAAGAAAGATACTTCAGGTATTCAAACAGCTGTTTTGATAACACAATGAAATTCATGTTTTTAAAAATTAGAAAGTACAAAAGATTAAAATAAAAATCATCCATAATTGGAAGATAATCATCATATATATTTAGTATATAATTTTTCATTTTTATTTTTATAAAAATAAGAATTGTTTTATATGTAGACTGGTAATCAGTAAAAGTTGAATAAAATGACACTTGCAATTATCAATTACTTCTGTGTTTGTTAATGAGATGAGCCAAATATTAAAATTTAATACTTTGTTAAGTTAAAGTTAATCATAAAGATTTTTTTATATAAGCATCTATATTTCTAAAATATTTGTCTCTTTTAGTTCTTTTTCTTTTTTTCTTTTTTTAGCAGGGATCGAATTTAGGACCTTGTGCTTATGAGGCAGGCGGTGGCACCACTGAGCTAAATCCCTAGTTCTGCCTCTTTTCTTATATATGTGGAAGTGCTCTTAATTTATTAGTGGGGAAATGGAGAGTGACACATGCATTGGAAGGTGAGTGGGCATCTGCCAAGACCAGCGAGGAGGTCATCTGAGCAGTGTGTGGCTTCCTCAAGGGCCCTTTGAGAGCAGTGGTGGCATAGGAAGTGGGTGCAGGGGAGATCCAGGGAAGGGGAAGTAAAAAAAAGGAAGGGGGCAGATTAAGACATCTCTTTGGAAAAGTTAAGCAAGATTGAAAAGGAAGACATGGTAAGGTAACCAATGGAGAAACAATGATAAGGAAGACTGTATTTTTGAATTCTATTTTGAGATGACAAAAACTGTGTGATCATAAAATTTCAGGCAAACAGCAGCAAAAGGAAAAGGCAGTTAAGATGTTCAAGAACAAAGAGCTCCTTGAAGGAGTGAGGTACTAATAAATGTGAAAAAACAAACAGGAATAACAAAGATGTTTGATGTTTGATTTTCTATGTAGTGACATATTTGTTAAGAGAAAGTAGTCATTTAAATATTTATTGAAGGTAATATGGTAGAATAAATAAGTCCCATTGTTATCTCTTAATTATTTCCTTGTTAATAAATAATTGTGTTTAACAATCCACTAATTGGATTGTGAAAATGCCTACTCATCACACTTGCCCTAATTGAATTTATACAGCTTATTATAAAGTACAGAGATTTCACAGTCACTTACCTAGAGAAATTTCAAGCACTGACAACCAAGATCACTTTGTAACACTCATATAAGGCCTAAATCAATCAATCAATCAATCTATCTATCTATCTATCTTTCGATCAATTCTTGTCATTTGCTCATTCACCCAACAAATACTTACTGATATCCCACTAAATGCTAGGCACTGTACTGGACAATAGGTTACAAAGAGAAAAGCTCAGTCTCTACTCTCAAAGAATTCAGTCTGTTGCAGCAAAGTGCTACAGCAGTGTTACTTACTATTATGTGATATTTACCATTAGAGATATATTCCAGCACTATTGTTAGAGACAGTAAACTTTATTCTTGGAGGCAGTATGAAAACTGAAAGGATACTAGGCAAATACCACTAGATGGAGTCATATTTTCAAACATGAAGTTTGCCTCACATTTAACAAATACACTTTCATGTCTAGCATCTGACTTGATTTGCAAGACAGCCCTGTGGCCTGCACTGCTGGTATCACTATTATTTTTTATTTTACACATGAAAAAAGTTGAAGTGCAATAGGGGACAGTCCTTGTGTGTGTAAGATCATAACAACAGAACTAATTGTAGACACATAGAAGATGTTTCATTTCCTATTTTAGATAATTCTGAATGAATTTGTGCGGAGCCATTTAAACTTTGTAATAGTTTCTACTAGAAACTATTATCACATTCTTCTATAAGACATGGAGCATCCATTTTTAACCTAAAACCAAATTATAAACAGGCAAAACTCTTTTCAGTAGTTTGGGAAATTCTGCTACTTTTAGTAAGGCATCCTGAATTATCTCATTCCCTTTAATGACTTTATCTTCCCTGATGACTCCTCATTTCCAAATTTCAGATGTAAATATTTAGTAATTTAATAGATCTTCTACATGCACCGTACACCAAACATATATTAAGCTCATCTTCCCATCAGACTTGCTGTTCTAATATCAGTTCACTTAGACACCAGCGTTTAGTTATCTAATAATTAAATTTCTTGGACCTACTTTGCATTACTTAACCATTCAGGCAGCATGCATCTGTGAACCAATGAAATGAGTTGGAATCCAGTTGTGTGCACACATTTGTAATCCCAGAACTAGGGAGGCAGATTCATGAGTGAGCACAGGCTAGGCCACTTAGCAAAACCATGCCTCAAAATAGAAACTAAAGAAGACTGGGAATTCAGCTCCCTGGTAGAGCCTGCCAATCTTCTATCCCCTGAAAAACAAAAACTAAACAGACAAACAAACAAACAAAAAGCATCCATAGCCTGTGTATTGATACACTGACACCTGTTTTTTCTCATTCTCTCTCTATTTTCCCTTTGATAACATCTCTATGTGGTTCTAAACATTCGTACTCTGAAATTTGCCTCTATTCTGGCTTTGATCCCTGAAATCGTATCTAGCCCTGGTCTCTAGTGATAGAACCTCTGTTTTCTCCTTTTCTTTTCTACACTTAGGCCTCTCCTCAAGGGAAACAGCAACTACGATGACTATAAGGAGTTGCTTATTTTCCATGGGTCAGGGATTCCAATATGCTGACTGGAAACCATCTAGAACAGCCAAGAGCTTTAGAACTAGTACTGAATAAGCCTCTTAGAAGAGAGGGTGTGGATCAGGCTTAGATATAACATGTCCTATTGTGAATCTGTACAAGGCATCCCCATGTAAATAATAAATATATGTAGCCACCATCTTTCCCTCAATTAAAATACAGGAAACTTCATGATGTCATTAGTGTGCTACTCCGGTCAATTAGAAAGTATTACCATATCATCCCTTAGTGCAGCCAAACACTATACTTATTAGTGAACCTATATTTCTGTAAAGCACATATTTTACCTGCCTCTTTCACATACTTTCCTCCTGCATCAGTTGTGACCAGGAAAATTGCCTATAGATGTGTACCTGGATAGAAAGATGCAGAGTTGCAGAGTTGCTTACACTTTAAAAGTACAATACTGAGGCTGTGTGACTGATAGTTCAATGTGCTGCCTTTTTGAGTTTGATTACAGAATAAGTCTTTGGTCATTTTGACTAGTTCTTGAATCTCTCTCTCTCTCTCTCTCTGTCTCTCTCTCTCTCCCCTCTCCCTCTCCCTCTCCTCCCCTCCCCTCTCTCTGTTCTCCCCAAGACTGCAAACAGTAAATAAGAAGCCACCTGCAACCCAGGAAGAAATTCCTCCCATGCTGGTGTCTGGTTCTCAGATATCCATCCTAACAACCCTGAGAAAATAATTCTGTGTTGTTTGTTTTTAGAGCTACTCAGTCCTATAGTATTTTATTATGGTAACCCGGGAAGACTAAGATAATAAAGAAATGAAAAGGATTTGGGGACAAACATGAAAAGATCACGTCAAGATTCAAGTGTCTGTGGATCCCCAAGTGGAAATGTTGAATAAGATGGCGGACATAAGAGCTCCAAGAGCAAAGTCCAGATGTAGATAGGTATTTGGAGGACAGCAGAATACAGGTGTCAGTTGATGTCATCAGCTCATAGGCCATCACTTAGAAAGAAAAATTTAGGAAAGCTAATGGCCATGGCTCAACGTTTACCCTTCTCAAGTGAGCTAGTAGCTTAAAAAACAATAATAAGACTTCCACTTGGGATGTAGAAAGACAAAGAAATGTCACTCATACTAACAGAGAGAGAGAGAGAGAGAAAGACTACAGAAGCATACATAAGTTTATTGATTAATCAGAGAGCCAGGGCTACACAACAATAAGATGAACTGTATCCTTTAACACAAGCCACACCAAAGAAAGAGGGTACGCATGAATGATTTCACCTTTGACCAAATACAGATGAGGTGGCTGCCCTAGGAGTGTCTAGACCGTTAACAAACTCTTCAAGGTCAAGTGCGGATGAGCATGAGAATTACAATCCCTTTGAGCTCTAGACACAGGGAAGTCTGTATTCACTCACCAGCTGTTTGCCATGGACCGTGTTTGCCATGAGGGTTCTTCATGAGAAGATTTGGGACATGGATGATAAGTAAGAGAGCTCCATTCAGCATTACAGAGACACAAGGATCCCTTCCTGCTCATGAGACTCTTCTCTTAGGTGAAGCAAAATGTGTTCCTCCCATAAGGCGGGGAAGAAGAATTTCTCATCTTTGGATTCAAAGCAAATGTCTGTGGCCTCTGGAGGAGCGGTAGTATAAACCCCGTATTGTTGGGGGTGGCAGAACATTAACTAGTTCCAGACAACTGATTTGAGAAAACAGAGATGCATTGTCCCTGGGGATGGGTAGTAACTCGTTCCTTCACAAGGGCTCTGCCCAAAATCCCTTGTCAATAGGAGTCAGAGTTTTCTTGCTAGTGGGCAGGTAATAGTGACAGGAATGTTAAGAATATTCCAACCATGAAGTTCTCCTAAGATAGGCTGGAGCAAGAGAAATGACCAACGTACCCTATCTATACCACAAGCCTCACAGTAGTGGTAAGTCAGTAGTGAGCAACAGTGGTCTTCTACTGAGAAAGGGAGCATGGACAGGGAAGCCCTGTGCAGAGAGGTCGAAGATGTATGGAAAGCCAAAGAGGGAATGAGATCATTGAGAAAATTCCTCCAGTTATCCAGATTCCACCCTGACACGGTTTTGATTTTGAATTCCCCATTATAGGAAGATTAGTTGCCCATGTTGTCATTATTGGAATGTAGCAGAAGATGTGGATGCTATGGGAGATCCTTAGTTCAATGGTGAACGCCCTCAAAGACTGTGGGACTCTGGTGACTTTCTCTTCCTCTTTGCTCCCTGGCTGATGTGACGTGAGTGGATTTTCTCTGCCAAATGCTTCCAGCCATATGCATCAACACCCCCAGAAGAAGCCTAAAGCAATGGGACCACTTGATTATGTACTGAAACCTCCAAAACATTGAGCTAATTCTACAAGTTATTTATCTTAGGTGTTTTGTCATGGTGACATGAAGTTTACTGGCACATACAAAAGAGCATAAAGAGCAGATAACAATGAAAAAATTTCAAGTATGTATTTCACTAAGAGTAATAATGTGGACCAGGGATTTAGCTGAGTGGTTCCATCCCCTGCCTCTCAAGTGCCAAGGACCTCAGTTCAATCCCTGGTACAAAAACAAAACAAAACAAAAAACAATAAAAAATGTCAAGAAAATACTGATTTCATAAAGAGATCCCTGAATATTTGAAACATTCTCATACCTAAATAAGTAGAAAAACTACTCATCTTCATTCCTTTTTAAAATTTTAAATTGAATTTATTGTTACATTCTAGGTAGACAGTGCAGTTACATTCATTACTGGGATCTTGTACCTTTACATACCAGGTCTTGGTTCTCATTTTTTCCCCTTGTCCCCACCCTCCCTTTACCCCCTCCTCCCCTCCCCACCTTCAAACACTTCAATTCCATTTTTACATTTTCTCATATTTTTTTCCTTTTCCCTTGTTCCCATTTCCCTATCCTTCTCACTGTCCCTACACCTTTGGTCCTTTTCTTCCTATTTCACGTTGCTAATTGCCCCATTAGGATCTTGAATACTATTTTAGTTTTTCACACCAGAGAAACTATTCAGTATTTGCATATGTGTGATTTATTTATTTGACTTAGGAGTATATCCTCAAAATGTACCCATTTACCTATGAGTGAATCTACTTTCTCATTCTTTATGGCTGAGTAGTATTCCATTTTATAGAAAAACCACATCTTCTTTATCCAGTTTCCAACTGATGGGCAGAAGGGCTGTTTCCAAGTTTTAGCTATTACAAACTGTGCCGCTATAAACATGGGTGTGCATATATCACTGTGGTATGATTCTTTTAATTCTTTTGGAAAGATACCCAACAGAGGGATGGCTGGGTCAAATGGAACCTCTAATCCTAGTTCTTTGAGGTATCTCCATATTGACTTCCATAGTGGTTGCACCAGTCTGCCCTCCCACCAACAATGGAGAAGGGTTCTTTTCTCCCCACAACTGTGCCAACATTTGTTGTTGTGTGATTTCTTTATAGCAGCCATTCTTTGTGGGGTGAGGTGAAATCTCAGTATTGTTTTCATCTGCATCTCTGGAATGACCAGTGATGTGGAGCATTTTTTCATATATTTACTTGCTGCTTTTACTTCTTTGTCTGAGAAATGTCTGTTCATTTCAGATGCCCATTTTAGGATTGCCTCTTTATATTTGAGGAGGCTGGTTGTTTTGAGTTCTTTATATATTTTAGATAATAGTCCTTTGTCTGAGGAGCAGCTGGTAAAATGTTTTCCCACATTGTAGGTTGTCTCTTAGTTCTGCTGATGGTTTCTTTTGCAGTGCTCTTAGCTTTTTAATAAGATGAGATCCCAGTTGTTGATTCTTTCTGCTAGTTCCCGTGCTACTGATGATTTGTTCATAAAGTCTTTTCCTATGCCAATGTCTTCCAGAGTTCTGCCTAACTTATGTTCCAGCAAGTTTAGTGTTTCTTTTTTTTATATATTTAGATCTTTAATCCACTTGGATTTTAATTTAGTGCATGGTGACAGATAAGGGTCTAGGAAAAACCCTGTATTGTTGGGGGTGGCAGAACATTAACCAGTTCCAGACAACTGATTTGAGAAAACAGAGATGCATTGTCCCTGGGGATGGGTAGTAACTCGTTCCTTCACAAGGGCTCTGCCCAAAATCCCTTGTCAATAGGAGTCAGAGTTTTCTTGCTAGTGGGCAGGTAATAGTGACAGGAATGTTAAGAATATTCCAACCATGAAGTTCTCCTAAGATAGGCTGGAGCAAGAGAAATGACCAACGTACCCTATCTATACCACAAGCCTCACAGTAGTGGTAAGTCAGTAGTGAGCAACAGTGGTCTTCTACTGAGAAAGGGAGCATGGACAGGGAAGCCCTTTGCAAAGAAGTGTAAAGATAAGTTTAAAGTCAAAGGGAGAGTGAGATCACTGAGAAAATTCCTCCAATCATCCAGATTCCATCCTGCCACAGTTTGGATTTTGAAAACCCCCAAAAGGTGCATGTGTTAAAGGTTATTTGCCCATGATGTCATTATTGGAATGCAGTAGAATATGTGGACCCTAGTGGGAAGATCCTTAGGTCAATGGTGAATGGCCTCAAAGACTGTGGGACTTTGGTTTCTTTCTCTTCCTCTTCGCTCCCTGGCTGATGTGAGGTGAGTGGATTTTCTCTGCCATGTTCTCTCAGCCATGTACATCAACACACCCAGAAGACCAAAGCAATGGGACCACTTGATCATGCACTGAAGTTTATTTGCACATACCAAAGAGCATAAAGAACGGATAACAATAAAAATTTCAAGTATGTATTTCACTAAGAGTAATAATGTGGACCAGGGATTTAGCTCAGTGGTTCCACCCCCTGCCTCTCAAGTGCAAGGACGCGAGTTCAATACCTGGTACAAAAAAAAAAAGTAAAAATGTCAAAAAAATATTGATTTCATAAAGAGGTTCCTGAATATTTGAAAAATTCTTATACCCAGATAAGTAGAAAAACTTCTAATTTTCTTTGCAGGGGGAAAATATGTAAACAAACAGTTCACCAAAGAAATCAGTATCTATAGTCCTTAGGGAAAAATAATTTAACATCAATGGAGGACTATAGTACACTTAATATATTGATTAAAATTTTAAAAAGGCATGATGTTAAGTTTTGATGAGGATGAGGAGGAAATGGAAATCCCATACATTTCTGATGGGAATGCCAAAGAGTATTGCCAGTTCAGAGAATTCTACCTCTAAGTCACCCATGCATTGATTGTATAATCAAGTGGAAAACAGCTTCACAGCTACACACACACATATACAATTAAACATCCCACTAGCATAGATTCCAATATTTATAATCCTAGGGTTTGCATGGCAAAATGAACACTTATATCCACACTGTGAACTGTATACACATTTTTATCATATATTCATTTGTAATGGCTGGAATCTGGAAATGAGCCACATATTCCCTGATAGATGAGCAACTAAACAAACTGCAATATGTCCACCTACTGGGATACTATGCAGAGACAGAAGGTGTGGATCATTAGCACTGCAGTCCCCCTTATGTAGTTTTGCTTTCTGGGAATTCAGTTACATATGTCACTGACAGACTGAAAATATTAAATGGAAAATTCCAATAATAACAACTTGTAAGTGTTAAATAACTTCACATAGTATATTGTTATAATTTTCTACTTTATTATGAGTTACTCTTGTTAATCAATTACTGGTGTCCCCCTTAGAAATTAAGCTTTTTCATGAGTGGGTATAGAAAAAAATACTATATCTATATGTGGTATAGATACCAAATGGGAGTCTTTGAATGTATCTCACAGTAATAAAGAGAAATTGCCAGACAAGCCATGTGCATGAATCTGAAAAAGATTTGCCAATTTAACTTTCTTAATTATAGAAGTCTGTATACTTTATGCTCCCACCCTTGACACTTTACAAAGTAAACCATGGGAAGGGAAGTCACGAGAGGTAGCTGTGGTCTAAGGTGGGGAAAGGGAATCCACTGCAAAGGGCCATCAGTCAAATATTAGAAGTCCTGAAAATGTTCTCTAGAGATGCTATATTATGACTTTATATTTTACAAACTTACATAACTTTATAATTAAACCAATTAAAATATATCTTGAAAATCTGAAAAATACATGACTATATATCACTATAATCACATATTAGCTGGGACCCATACTGAAAATGCAATTATGGACCTGATCTCTGGTTTCCACAAGTCACTGATGCTCTTTGGATTGTATTTTGCCAGTATACAAAATGGTGACTCTATCTTTTTTCCTCTTTGTAGACCTTAGGAGGCTGCAATTGTCTCTTAAATTTTGTGCTTCCTTAGGAGTCCAAAATAGTAGGCAGATGTGAGAACCCCTTAAAGATGGAAGTTGTTTGTCTGCCTCTGGTTTTTTGTTTAGTTTCTGGGGAAGTTTGTTTTTGGGGGGATAAGTTTTGGTGCTAATTATCTCCTTGAAGAGAGAGCATCAGGGGAGAATCTCTTTGTCCCTGTATCACTCCCTTGCCAGAGACACCACCTTGGATCAGGCCAGCAGTCTCTCTCCTCTCTACAGACTGCTGCAGGGAAAGTAAGTGCCCCACAGACCTCCTCATCACTCCAGCTCTGGTTCTGTCCTTCTTTCTAGAGTAAGGCTGGTGACCGTCACTCGTGATCTTCAAGAGTTTTTCTTGTCCACAGAGGAAGAGAGGAGTAAGTAAAGAAGAGATGCTAGATTGGAGAAGTCATAATGAAATATAAAGGTGAAATTTACTGTTTGATGAGAATGAAGGGGAGGTAAAATATGCGTTCCTATGCATACACAGTCATATATATGGCTAGGACCTTGAGAGACAGTGGAGTTTGGCCAATAACGAAGAAGCTCTTTATTCAGAACAAACTCTGACACATGGACCTTAAACAAGTTAATGTTTTGAGCTTCACGCTTATCTATCTGACAATAGTCTTTGTAGAAAAACATAGATTGGAAGTGGTGCTTCCAGGGAGTATAGCTGCTCATATAGTGATATATTCAGGGTAATCTGTGCCCTTCGTCTCGACTGATTTTTAGTGGCTCTTGCTTGACCAAGACCAGCTACTCCTTAATGCTTCAGGTTCCTGTCCGCCTCTTCATAAGAAGATTCCGAAATCATTCCAGGTATTACTTCTCCATGATGCCACGGGTGGAAAGGCTCAATGAATTAATAGGCTATTAATAATTAATAGTAAAAGTTCCTTGAGGACATGGGACAATGATATGGACCCGAACCTTATGGCACAGATTGTTGATGTGCACAAGATGGACAGTGTTATGGACAGAAAAAGCACTAGCTCAATCATGGAGAGTGAGAGGCCCAGCATATAAAGAATTCAGGAGAAAGAGGACTCAAAGATCCCTTCCACCCCTACCTATTTACAAAGACTTTGTTTCCATTTTTTCCTTATCTCATATTTATTCCTTTCTTTCTTTTCCCTTACCCTTTCCACTTTCCCTTTGAAAGAAGGGCAGGGGAATGGGGATAAAATAAGAACAAAGATATATCATGTAAAGGTACAAATTCCCAATGGTGAATGCCATCATATTGTATACCTAAAATGTACCAATAAATTTCATGAAAAAAAATCCCTTCCAGAACTTTGTGTCCAAGTCACAGCTGAAGAACCACTGAAGTCTTAAACAGCAATAGTTCTAGCCATAGAAATAGCATTATTCTCTTTATTACACACAATAATCTTCATAAAGCTCGATAACAACACATGTCCGAGGAACATGGAGTTAAGGTGTGGCCTTGGAGTTGATAGCATGGATCTGAGACTCAAGTCTGTGATGAGCTTGTTGACCTCAACTTGCCAGGCACCTTAGGAATGACTGACATTGGGAAAGTCACCTAAGTTCTCTAGAACCTCCACGCCCACCTTTTACTGATTGCCTCCAACATTCACACATGCGTGCGCACACAAAGATCAGGGTTTCCCATAACACTTACTGGCAACATCATCATTCTCGTAGCTCAGTCTAATAACCTTGAAACCATTCTTGCACTGTCTCTCTTGCTCACACCTCATCCCCAGTCCTGTAGTTCTGTCACAGAAGGCATCAGTAAGTGACACACCAAGAGACAGCAGAATGGAAATAAAATAACATATTTACTCACCGATAAGGGTCAATCGCACATAAGCCGTGCCTGGATCAATGACGCATTGGGTTACAATTCCTCCTTTTCTAGGGTTTCATAGCCTTAACTTCATTTGGGTGATTACATTTTATTCTCACAGTTCAAATCATGGTCACAGAATAGTTCATCTTTTCAACCCAGATGTAACAGTTCTTCGCAGCTGGGGAGTTTACCTTTAAGATTCACCTAGTTATCTATTCTAGTCCAAGGAAGGGGAAGTTCACGGTCAGGGGAGCAAATGCTAGCAATGGGTTCTTCCATCTAGACACTCTTACGATCAGGTGGCTCCAGTTCCTTAGGAGCTCAAGGTCTTGATGTGCCCTGCTATCTCAGGGCAAGACCAAACGGCTCATTCAGCAATTAGTGCCTTTGGTGCCTATTAGTCCTGAGCAAAACAAACTGTTGTTAAAGCCAGCAGAAACCATTTTACATTGTAACACTTTCTAGGTTTTTGCTATTTTAAAAGTTTTCCTGTCAGTAATATCAAAAATATATACCCAGAATTCTCTGACATCCAACAGGTAATTATTGAAAGAAAACATGAATAGGTGGGATGTTGACTTCTTTGAATTATTTTAGGGATGTTAATACCAAAATCTTACAAATAGCATTATTCTCTTTACTACACAAAATGTCATTCATAAAGCTCAGTGGTAACACATGTCCAAGCAATATAGCTTTAAGTATGGCCTTAGAGTTGGATAATCCTAGGTTTCAGACCCAACATGTTTAAAAGCTTCATGACTTTAGGGTCCTTTAACAAGCTTTCTAAATCTAAGTTTCTCAATTACACAGATGTACCTGTAGTTTAAGAGACTGAAATGAAAAACAAAAATGAACATACTATGCTTAATACAATGTTTAGCATGTACATTTAAAAGAGTGTTAGTATTTTCTTAGAGGTCTTCATGTCTTTAATTTTTAGCTTCTGTGTTTTTCTGCACTTTGGTTTACATCCTGCTCCTCTCCTCACTCAGTCTCTTTTATATCTTTTATGTATTTTGCATTTTATGGGACCTGTCCTTCTTTTCTCCTTTGTATTGCTACTCTTTGAATAGTGTCTTTCTGGGACTTTATAATTTCATTTATTCATTGAGTAGTCCCAACCGCTGTTCAGTCACTGAACAGTAGACGCATAACGGTTGTTGAGATACTTAAGCTCTCTTGTACCATGTTTGTAGTTAGTCACCGTTTTGGATTCCTGGAAATTTTCCCTCTGCCCCACCCATTCCCTGGTATTTCCTGGATCTCTTCCTTAACCAGCAACTAAAGGGTTAGCATCTGGCACACTCGCAGTCTTGAAGAAACTGGACAAACTCACAGTAACTACTCTGATTGGTAGGTATCCAGCCGCGTCACCCGGTACCCAGCAGACATAGATAGACCACGTACCTACTATGTATGCGTCACTCTCCCTCTTTTGCCACCTTCGTGCCCAGCTCTGACTCATGGAGGCAGATGCCTGCAGGAACAGGACGACTGTCACTGAGTTCATCCTCCTTGGCCTGACAGAGAATGCTGGTCTGCAATCCATTCTTGCTGTTGTCTTTTTCTTTGCTTATGTAGTCACAGTTGGGGGCAGCCTCAGCATCATCTCTGCCATCTTTGTGGAGCCCAGACTCCACACTCCCATGTACTACTTCCTGAGGGTTCTGTCTCTGCTGGACATCGGGTGCATCACGGTCACTGTTCCTCCGATGCTGCTGTGTCTCCTGGCTCGCCAGTGCAGAGTTCCCTATGCTGCCTGCCTTTCACAGCTCTTCTTTTTCCACCTCCTGGCGGGTGTGGACTGTCACCTCCTGACAGCCATGGCCTATGATCGCTACCTGGCCATCTGCCAGCCCCTCACCTACAGCACCCGCATGAGCCGTGAGGTCCAGTGTGCCCTGGTGGGCCTCTGCTGTGCCATCTCCTTCCTCAATGCTTTGACTCACACAGTGGCTGCGTCTGTGCTTGATTTCTGTGGCCCAAACATAGTCAACAACTTCTACTGTGATCTCCCACCTCTGTTTCAGCTCTCTTGCTCCAGCATCCATCTCAACGGGCAGCTGCTGTTTGTGGGAGCCTCCTTCATGGGGGTGATCCCCATAATCCTCATCTCAGTGTCCTATGCCCATGTTGTGGCTGCAGTATTGCATATCCGCTCTGCCAAGGGGAGAAAGAAGGCCTTCTCCACTTGTGGCTCCCACCTCACTGTGGTCTGCTTCTTTTATGGCACTGGCTTCTTCAGTTACATGCGTCTGAACTCAGTCTCAGCCTCAGATAAGGACCAAGGGATTCCAATCTTTAATACTGTTCTCAACCCTATGTTGAACCCAGTCATCTACAGCCTCCGGAACCCTGACGTACAGGGTGCCTTGAAGAGGGTGCTGACAGGAAAGAGGTGCTGATGGAGAAGACTGGATGGGGCATCAAAATGTACATCCCTATTGGGAACCTGCTGAAGTTCTCCTGGTGAAAGCCTAGATGCGGGCACAGGAAAAGCTCAGGGGTTTGATCTAAGGGTGAGAGTAAAGAAAGTATGGTTCAGAGTAGAGTGTGGTGCGACTTGGATCAAAGATAAGGGGTGAAGTGTAGGTAAAACAGTATCTGTGCTTTTGGTAGAAAATAGGTTCAAGACAGTAGGGGCAAATTATAGTATGACTCTGGAAACATGAGAGGCACTGTTTTTTCTTCAATGATTTTCAGTTGACATGTTTAAAATGTTGATGCAAACAACAGTGTAGCTCCCTTCAAGATACACTATATTTGTAATGATGTATGGGGTCTGGTTAATTAAAGATTGTACTTTAGAGCTACGTTTAGGACTGTGGCATTAAAATGGAGTTTGACACACTCAAGGAGCAAGATATCCGTACTCACGAGAGCGTCTTGTCAGCACCTTCTGTGGAGCAGATCACCGCACTCTGGTTCACAAGCCAGTGGTTGCTTCCTGACTAACATGTGCCTAGGCACAACACACTTATATGCCAAGCGTGTCCTTATTCACACACCCCCTTCGTCAAAAACATTACAATGTTTCATCGTATGTTTTCTCAGAAGAAGCATTAGAAGAATTAGTAAGATTTATTTATATTTTTGATGGCCTAGTGCATTGATTTATTGGAAACAGGATCGATATGTTTGTATAGATTCATAGTTATGGTGGAGAGGTTGTTAAGGGAGATGTTTGCAGTCCTTCTGTCACTGACTGAATATTGCAGGCAGGACTTTATCATCCGAGAGAAACCACCCCATTTCAGAGAGAAACAGTTGGTAGAACATCTCAGTCCCCTCACAGTGTGCACCACTTCTCACATTTACACTGTCAACCACTCCAGATGCTTCCTGGCCAAGAAGTGAGGACATCGGAAACACTAACATCACTGAAGTGCTCACTAACTCTTTGAGGCAGGCAGCAGGGAGCCTTTAGGGTGTCACAGAACATTCTCCAATGACATTGCTTCCAGTCAAGGTGTGTCCACAGTCATTGTCCAAATCCAGCAAACTACTGAGTCCTCCTGAACATTCTGTTGACCTCGCTTACACCCACCATCTCCTGTCTTGCACACAGCTGCCTCCCAGCCATGCTGGAGCTGTCCCTCAAGGCTCCTGCATCCGCCTCTGAGCTCCTCCTTGGCTCAGGGCCATGTACACTGCTCATTAGGTCCTGTAGCAATGACTTCTGTGTGTCCCCTCATCGTCCAAAGCCCACTAGTTTCTTTCTTCTCACCACTATTTTAAATATGACCTTTCTCAGGTATGGGGGTGTACACTTTATTTTTTCCTGACCACGCTTCAAAATCTTTATTTCTTAACCACTGCCACCCTCTGGGGACTCATGTCTCCCTTTACTTAGAGTCACTGCTGTTAATGTTCTAAAAAAGACTGAGGCTTACAAACCATAATGAGAATCATTTCTGTATTAATTTCTGCTTTGATATGCTCTCTCCATGTAGATCATAAATTCCTTAAAGATAGGATGCGTGTCTTATACTCCAGACACCTAGCAGAGAGCTGAGCGCATACCAGATGTTCACATAGCCTCATGGATGGTAGAAAGCAAGACCTATAGAAAAGTGTTCATCTACATAGCATGTCAGTGAAACTGCTCGATGTTTTCAAATGAACTATAAGGCTCAATATTATGACAACATAAATACATAGAAAAATGCTTAGAAAGAGAAACTTTGGCAAAAGTATACTAATAGGAATAAATTCAAACAGCTTTTTTAGTAATTCAATTAAGATAGACTTTGAATTAAACGTAGTAGAAAGAACCTTTCCTGTTCTTTTCCTTAAACTGGGATATCATTACTCCCCACACAGGCAAATTTGTTGGAAGCTTATAACAAGAAATATTTCCTTCTTGCAAAGAATTGAAAAGGGACTACTTAACTAGCAAAAGATAACACAGAATAGCACAATGGTATAGTCCATAACATTCTTAGACTGGGAGCTCACTGTGGAGAATAATAATAATAATGACAATAATAAGATTTATAGGTTAAGTCATGCCGATGTATTTCTCTTTCTTTATTCTTGTTTTAAAGAGAATTACTTTCGATTCTTCTTTGTCAATGTGACTATGTTTCATAATTTTCAGAAAAAGCACGTTTGTTTAAAAAGAAGATTGTTATGTGTTATATGAAGCAGTGTACCTGCCATGCTGTTCGCCTTACAAAGTGGTGGGAGTGACCAGCATATGAGTGCAGCACCTGTTGGGAGGTAACTTCCACATCGAGGACAGCGAATGTCCCCATGGAGGAGACCAGGAGTGAGGAGGGCAGTGGGAAATGGAGAAGGACTTTCAGTTTTTCTCCCTTTATTCTGGTATTATTGATGTTTTTGCTGAGTGCTCTAATTTCTTAAAACAAATAGACAGCTTGTAAAAAATACTAACAGTGAAAGTGTGGAGTGGGCTAATTTGACTTCACTGCAGTGTTTCCTCTCCAGCCTTCAATGTGTCTGTTGTCATCGTCACCTTTGTGAAATCTAGAATATTGGTTCCCTCCCTCCAGTACAAGTTCACTCTGTCCACTTGTTCAGGGTCCAGGTGCCTGAAAGAGACACGAGGTAGTCATCTTCTCCATTGTCCTGAGTTAAGAACCAAATCAAACTATCTCTGGCCTTAAGCATATATGCCTAGAAGAACTCCTAACTTTATCTGACCCCTCTGTAGGTGATCTGTGTGTGTTTGTGTGTGTGTGTGTGTGTGTGTGTGTGATGTTCTCTGTGAGTGTTTGTACCAAAAGAGGAAAATGATGCATTCTATTTTGAACCTCTTGCAGTTCCTGTGAGATATTCCAGAAGAAATATCAGACACACAGTCATATATTATACTCTATAGCTTACTGTCTGAGATGGATATAAAAATTGAGAATCACCAACATGCATTGCTGTCAGAGTGTTATGGCTGTGAAGAGGAAGGATTTAGTCCATCTAGGAAGCTGGACAGGCAGTTTCCTAGATCTAGGACCTACAGTTGATCTTCAGGATAGAATTTCCTGGATTAATAGTGTGTGGCAAATGGAGACTTTCTAGGAAGCAAACCTAGCCATTTACCCTAGGAAAAAAAGGTGTATTTGAGGAGTTCTGTGTGGGCTATGTAACCTAGAGATCTTATTTGATGGATAACTCTCATGAACTTATTTAAATTTTTCTAAGAACTCCTGCTTGGGTCAAGGCAGTCTTAAAATGGGGGAGGGGAAGCTTTCTTAGTAAGGTAGGAACTATTACACAACCTACTTGATTCTTAAAGCCACCATCAGGAGTTACTGGAAGTATCGTGGTCCTGGTCTAGAAGATACTCTAAGCTTTTGTATACCTTTCTAGTTTTGTAGCTAAGCTAATGGAAAATATTCATTGTCAGTAAGTTAGAGTCTGGATTCTGCAGTAGGAGCTTGGAAAAAGGCAAGGCATTTGTTAGAGACTGGAAGAGAAGACAGGTTTCAGCATGCAAAGTGAGCTATAACCTGAGGTGGCTTTGCAAATGGTTGTGGAGGGCACTGCTTCAGGCATGAAAGAGGAGTAGACCAGTCCCAGGCTCCAGTGTCCTCTCAGCCTCATGCTGTAAGAAATGCCAGAGTAAAAGTGACCTTTAAAAATTTTACCAGCTGTTTCTCAGACAAAAATCTACTATCTAAAATACATAAAGAACTTAAAAAATTGCTGCTATCATGAAATCAATCAATAACAAATGACGGTGGTTCTGTGGGAACCACTGTTGGCGGGGGTGTAGAATGGTGCAACCAGTGTGAAAATCAGTATGAAGATACCTCAAAGAACTAGGATTAGAGGTCCCATTTGACCCAGCTATTCTTCTGCTGGGAGTCTTCCCAAAAGAATTTAAGGAATCATACCACAGAGATATATGTGCACCCATTTAAACGGTGGCACAGTTTATAATAGCTTAAACTTGAAAACAGCCCTATTTTCCATCAACTGCAGTCTACATAAAGAAACTGTGGTGTTCTTAAAAAATAAAATGGAGTACTACTCAGCCATAACGATTGAGAAATTGGAGAAATTGATAGCTAAATGGATGCACTTTGAGATCATACCCTTAAGTCAAATAATTAGCACACAGATATGTAAATAGCAAATAGTTTCTCTGGTGTAAGAAAATGAAACTGTAAGTAAGGATCAAAATGTACAATAAATAATGTGAAATAGGAAGAAAAGGTGCACAGGGAGAAGGGAAGCGGGAGGGGAGGGAAAGGAAAGAAGGGAATGGGATTAATATGAGAAAATGAAAAAGTGGAAATAAAGTCTTTGAGATAGGGAGGGGTGGAATCGTTGAAGAGAAGGCAAAGGAATAGGGGGAAAACAAACAAGATATATCATGTAAAGGTACAAATCTCCAATTATGAAATATAATGTAATATATTATATTATGAATTATATCGCACTCCTAAAATGTACCAGTAATAGTAATTAAAAAAAAAGAAATTTAAAAACACTTCAAAGGTGAAAGACACCATTAAGTGCTTGGATAAAACAGATGTTTACCTGGCTGTAGCTCCCCCTGGAGGGCATTAATTGCTGAGGCCTCCATAGGAGAAATAACAAAAAAATGAGACAGAGAAAAATCCCAGTGTGTGATGATACCAGCCAAGTTGTCTGTCTCTGTACCTACCTGGCATACAAAAGCTCTCTCCTATGTGGGGGCCATGACATGATTGTTTCTCTACTTAGCTCGAGAAGTGCCGTTCCCTTACTTGGGTGAGTGCCTTTCCCAGACCCCTTACTGCAAGCTCACAACTTGCCCAGCATGCAAGTGAAGTTCTCCCCTTCTTTTGGGAGAGCTTTTCTCTCCCTGCATGAAAGCTTCAGTGGGACATAGATGCTTGACAGTGAGAGAGTGGAGAGAGGGAGAAGACAGTGAAGAGTAGGTTTTCAAGCCCCACTCAATGGGAAGATGACAAGGTTGGGGTAAAAGGGAGGTCAGACTGAAGAAGCACTTCAGCTTTGGAAATACTCAGGTCATGGTAACAGGAAGTCCATGCAAAGAAGGCTAGTCCTTCAGCGGTGGCTGACCAGTTCTGCTCCTAAGGACATTATTCACCTAGAAGGGATTTCCTCCACTCATGGCTTTTGCCCTTGAGCATCCTTAATTGTACGATTTTTTTTTTCTGTGAAATAGGTTCCTCAGTGATTACCCTTCAGCCAAAAGTTGAGGTGGATCACTGTTTATTTTATCAGAATGACCACTTCAGGGTTAAACATACTCATCAGGTCACCAGTGTGTATATTACAGTAGGTATTATAATTAACATAAGGATATTTTTACGTATGTGGAAGGAGGTGCACAGGTTATATGACTATACTATGTCATATTGTGTATGGGATTTGAGTATCCACAGTGTGTGGTATCAGAGGATTTCTGGAACCAACTCATCCAGGATACCAAGGGATGACTGTATGGTGACAGGGCTGTAGAACAATGCCTACCCCAGACTCCTGAAGATCATTTTCATCCTCTGCCATGTTGTACACCCAGACAATGGCCAACCCATCATCTGATGACTTGTAATTCCCTTCCTGAAACTAGAGATTTGGATAATCAACTTCATCCCTAAACTTCAACTGTCACATTTATTCTCCAATTAAGAATTTTGCATCACTTCTTCTACCTCTTGTGAGTCTTGCCAATGCCATTTCCTTATTCATTAAGACTCAGTTTTATCCAGTCTTCTCTTTGCATGCCTCAATATTTAACTTTCTTCCCCTTAATTTCCATGTGTCCTAACATCACGGCCTCTCCTGACACCACTACGCTGCTGTTTCCTATCAACATCTCAAGCATATTGGGCCACCCTCAGCACTTTTAACATTGCTCGGCTTGGACTGGTGGTCAAGAGATGGAATTGAGAATCTCAGGAAATGAGTCATCTGTGACTAAGTTTGTCCTGCTGGGCCTAACAGATTCTTCAGCCCTCCAGTCCATCCTCTTTGTCATCTTCCTTCTTGCTTATGTAGCCACTGTGAGTGGCAATTTCAGCATCCTTGCTGCCATCCTCATGGAACCCAAACTCCACACCCCCATGTACTTCTTCCTGGGGAACTTCCCTGCTGG
>NW_022900925.1:13705988-13735584 GCF_012274545.1 Fukomys damarensis | reverse complement strand
CCGCTACCTGGCCATCTGCCAGCCCCTCACCTACAGCACCCGCATGGCCCCGGGAATCCAGAAAGCCTTGGTGGGCATGTCATGTGTCTTTTCCTTCACCCATTCACTGACTCAAACTGTTGCCTTGTCTACCCTGAAGTTCTGTGGCCCCAATGTGATCAATCACTTCTACTGTGACCTCCCTCAGCTCTTCAAGCTCTCTTGCTCCAGCACCCAACTGAATGAGCAGTTGCTCTTTGTTGCAGCAGCCTTTATGGGTGTGGCTCCACTGGTCCTCATCACTGTGTCCTATGCCCACGTAGTAGCCGCAGTCTTGAGAATCCGCTCTGCTGAGGGCAGGAAGAAGGCCTTCTCCACATGCAGCTCCCACCTCACTGTGGTGAGCATCTTCTATGGCACAGGTGTGTTCAACTATATGAGGGGTTCAGTGGAGGCTTCAGACAAGGACAAGGGCATTGGCGTCTTCAACACTGTCATCAGCCCCATGCTGAACCCACTCATCTACAGCCTGAGGAACCCCGATGTGCAGGGTGCCCTGCAGAGGGTGCTCACAGGGAAGTAGCCTCTAAGTGAGGTTTGCTTCCTTTTCCCTCAGAATACAATGGCTCCTTTACTGCTTTCAAGAGTTACTGTGATTAATGCAAATTTAATGTTGGTTTGATGGAGTGGGTGAGGGATTGACTTAGAAATGAAAGTGTGGATAAAGAATGCTAGATACCACCTGCACTGTGATCACTATGTCCAGGCACTGTTCCGTGTGTCTGGTCTCTTAGTGACTCCTTTAATCCTCATAGCTCTTTCCAGTAGGTAAAGATTTCCACAGTATAATTAAGAAACTGAACATTGTAGAGGATAAGTTATTGCCTAAAGTGGCATAGGTAGTGTATGTCAGCTCTGGCTGGATCCTCAACCCTAGCTGAAACTGCATATGAAACTATTGCTTCTCATGCATCATTTCAAGGAGGATGAGTATGCTAGGGTAAGAAGTAAGATGGGCAGTGGAGATTGATGAAAGAAGGGGAATGTCAGTGTGATGGGGAAATCTTTTTAGATAAATGAAAATACAACTAAAGAAGTTTTGCTTCTTTCACAAAATTGAGGTGTTCCTGAGAGAGTATATAGCTTGAGAAAATTTCTGCGTATCAATTGTTTAATAATGACTTACAAGACAACAGAGTTAAAAACCCAATTCAGAAGGAACAGACAATGCTTAGAAAAGTCATGAACATGAGACAAAGTATTTTTATATTGGGCCAAGAACACCATAAAATTAATTACAAAAACAGCTTTGACTCACATGTGAAAACCCTCAGTCATTAGAGAACTTTCTAACTTCAACTTAAAGCTCTAATTAATCCCTTTCACGTGGTGTGAGAATGCAGTTACTTCATGTAGTCAGCACACAGAGCTGAATGGCTATTTCTATAATATAATAAAAAGCATGCTTATGAAAAAATAGAAGTACAAAAGATTAAAATATAAATGAGCCATACCTTCATCATTTGCAGATAATTATCAATATTTAGTATATATATAGTTTTCCTCTCATTGAGTTTATTCGTACATTTTAGGTATACAATACAGTTACATTCATCATTGGGATCTTGTACCTTTACATGACAGGTCTTGGTTCTCATTTTTCCCCTTGTCCCTGCCCTCCCTTCACCCCCTCCTCCCCTCCCCATTTACAAACACTTCATTTCCATTTTTTCATTATCTCATATTTTTTCTTTTCCCTTATTATGTTTCCCCTACCCCTCACACTTTTCCTATACCTTTAGCCCCTTATATATGAAAAAATGTTCCACATCACTGGTCATTTGAGAGATGCAGATGAAAAAAACACTGATTCCACCTAACCCCACAAAGAATGGCTGCTATCAAGGACTCAAACAATAACAAATATTGGCAGGGTTGTGGGGAGAAAAAAACCCTTCTATTACACAGTGTTGGTGGGAGTGCAGACTGGCGCAACCACTATGGAAATCAATATGGAGATACCTCAAAGAGCTGGAACTAAAAGTTCCATTTGACCCAGCCATCCCTCTACTGGGTATCGTTCCAAAAGAACATTTTCTATAAACATAGTGTATGCATAAATCGGTAAGATATGTGTCTTTTTCCTTGTACATTTGGAAGTGTTCCCATTAAGGTGGGAGTGCAGACTGGCGCAACCACTATGGAAATCAATATGGAGATACCTCAAAGAGCTGGAACTAAAAGTTCCATTTGACCCAGCCATCCCTCTACTGGGTATCGTTCCAAAAGAACATTTTCTATAAACATAGTGTATGCATAAATCGGTAAGATATGTGTCTTTTTCCTTGTACATTTGGAAGTGTTCCCATTAATGAAGAAATGGAGATTGAGCCACTTTAAAAGGTAAGTGGGCATTCACCAAGTTGAGGACGGGTGAAGTCACCCAGGCAGTGCGCGGCCTCCTCAAGGGAGCTTTGAGAGCAGTGGCGGGATGGGGATGGGTGAGTGAGGACAGCCAGTGAGTAGGAGGTCAACAAATGAAGACTGCAGATGAAGTCAGCTGTTGGTGAATTCAGCTAGAGTCAAAGCTGGGAAAGAGTAAGGTAGCCAATGGAGAAACAATATTAAGGGAGGCTCAGAATCTTCTTAGTTCTGTTTCAAGATGACAGAACCTGAGCGTGTATGTGGTTGTGGGAAAACACCAAGAAAAGGAAAGGACGTTAAGAGGCTTCAGAACAAAGAGACTTGAAGGAATGAGATACAAAGAGACATGAAAAAACAATATAGTGGCAACAGAGATGTTTGATATTTATGTAGTGCTGTTTGCATTAAGAGAAAGTACTTACTAGTTATTGAAGGTATAATGGTAGAATATAATGACTAAATGCTGGGTTCTAGGTAGCTGTTACCATTCACCTTTCTTTGCTCAGGTGTAGTGAAAACTATCTAATCAGTAAATTTTACACTGGTTATTACAACTACTGAGGCATTTAGCAGTTAGAACCATTTTTGAGCACTGAAAAACAGGAATACCTGGCAATACTCTAATATTGTTGAAATCTAGTTTTTGGTCTGTCTGTCTGTGCCTCTATCCATCATCTGCCTGTCTATCTATTCTTTTCCTTTACTCATTTATCCAACAATGCTAACTGAGGCCCTCCTTTCTGCCAAGCACTGGGCCGGACAAAAGCTCAGTCTCTTTCCCACAGAAGAAGTCTGTTTTAACAAAGTGCTACACCAGTGTTACTTATTACTAAGAATACTTTCTTTGGAGATGTCTTTCAGCATTATTGTTAGAGGCAATGACTTTATTCTTAGAGGCTAACATGAAAACTGAAGAATTCTGTGGAGATAAGCATACACAAATATCACTAATGTAGAAATCTGTCGTTTGGGAAATTGTGCTACTTTTAACAAAGGAATCCTGAATTATCTCATTGCTTTCATGTTGAACATTTTATCTTCCCTGAAGAATCTTGATTTCCAAATTTCAGATGCATATATTGAGTAGTCTGGTGGACATATACATATGCCTCACACTTCAAACATATGATAAACTCATCTTCACCTCAGATTTGCTCTTCTAATGTCTGTTCATTTGGACAATATTGTAGTCCTCTGAAAATTGAAACTGTAAGATGTAGTTTTTATCCTCTGGAGCAACGCATCTAAGAAGCAATAGAAATGAAGTGAAATCTAGATGTGGTGATATACATATATAATCTCTGTAGTGGGGAGGCGGAGGCAGGAGCATCACAAGTCGAAACTCAGCCCAGGCAACTTAGCCAGACCTTGCCTCAAAATAAAATATAAGAAAGAGTTGAAAATGTAGGTCACTGGGCTGAGATCAGTCTCACTCACACTCATATAAAGACAAAAGGATTGCAATCTTTAATATCCTTGCTGAATTCAGGTATCTGCATCACCAAGAACCCTAATGTACAGGACACCTTGAAGTAGGTGCTGACAGAGAGAAGCTTCCATGGTGAGAAGACTGGGTGGGGTACCAAAACGTGCACTCCCTGAAATTCTCATGGTGAAAGCCTGGATGTGGACAGAAGAAAAGTTTAGAGATTTTATCTGAGGACGAGGGCAAAGCAGCTAGTATGGGTTAGAGTAGAACATGGTTTGATTTGGATTGGAGAAAAAGGATGAAGATTAGGTAAAAGTTTATATGAATTGATAGGGAACAATTAATATGGGTCAGGCAATGAGAGATGAACTTTTTAAAAAATAATTTTCCGTTGATGTATTTAAAATGATGATGAAAACAAAAGTGTCACCCCCTTTTCAATAAAGTAACTTTATAAAAATATATGGGACCTGGTTTTTCAAATATTATAGTTCAAGAAATAAGTTTAGGACTGTGGAGTTAAAGCAGAATTTGACAATTCTAGAACCAAGGTGCTGGTACTCACTAGAAAAAAGTTGCAAGCAGATTCCTCTTGAGTCAAAATTGTCACACATCTATTCCCAAACCAGTATTTGATTCCCAGCTCACACATGCTTAGGTGCAACACCCTTATTTACCAGGCATGATCTGATTCACACAGCCATTCCACTAAAAACATGTGACTGTTTAATCACATGTCGTATCAGAGGAAGGATTAAGAGCTAGTAAGAGTTAGTTGCAAGCAGATTCCTCTTGAGTCAAAATTGTCACACATCTATTCCCAAACCAGTATTTGATTCCCAGCTCACACATGCTTAGGTGCAACACCCTTATTTACCAGGCATGATCTGATTCACACAGCCATTCCACTAAAAACATGTGACTGTTTAATCACATGTCGTATCAGAGGAAGGATTAAGAGCTAGTAAGAGTTATTTTAGTGGTTAAAAACATGTGAATGTTTAATCAAATGTCGTATAAGAGGAAGCATTAAGAGCTAGTAAGAGTTATTTTAGTGGCCTGCTTCACTGATTTACTGCACACCTGATTAGTGTATCTGTATAGAGCACTAGTGAAGGTGTGGAGTCTGTTAAGGGCAATGCTGACTGAGGAATGGAGTTGGGACTTTGCCATCAGAGAGAAACCACCCCAATAGAGAGAGAAACAGTCGGTAGAACAGTGTGCACCACTTCTCACATTTACTCTGTCAACCACTCCAGATGCTTCCTGGCCAAGAAGTGAGGACATCGGAAACACTAACATCACTGACGTGTTCATTAACTGTTTGAGGCAGGCAGCAGGGAGCCTTTAGGGTGTCACAGAACATTCTCCAATGAGATTGCTTCCAGTCAAGTTGTGTCCACAGTCATTGTCCGAATCCAGCAAACTACTGAGTCCTTCTGAACATTCTGTTGACCTCGCTTACACCCACCATCACCTGTCTTGCACACAGCTGCCTCCCAGCCATGCTGGAGCTGTCCCTCAAGGCTCCTGCATCTGCCTCTGAGCTCCTCTTTGGCTCAGTGCCATGCACACTGCTCATTAGGTCCTGTAGCGATGACTTCCGTGTGTCACCTCATCGTCCAAAGCCCACTAGTTTCTTTCTGTTCACCGCTATTTCCAATCTGACCTTTCTCGGGTAAGGGGTGCCCTCTGTTCTTTCTGACTGCACCTCTCAATCTTTATTGCTTAACCACTGCCACCCTCTGGGGACTCACATCTCTCTTTACTTGGAGTCACTGTTCTTAATCTTCTGGGAAAGACGAGCTACAAGATGAGACACTAGCATGATCATTTTTGCAGAAAGGGAGCTTCTCCTGCTCTCTCCATGAGGATCATAAGCTCTTCAAGGATGGGATGCATTGCTTGTACTGTATCTGCCCCTAGCAGAGTGCTGAGTACCCAGTTCGTGTTCCAACAAACTGGGATTAATGGATGACAAAAAGCACGACGTATGAGAAGAAATTTGTCTTCTGCTTTGGTTGTCAGTGAAACTGCTAAATGTTTTCAAAACACCTTATAAGCACAATATTGGACAGTATTAGGACAGCATAAAGAGACATAGAAAAAAATTCAAAAAGAAATTTTTGCAAGAACATAGTAATAAAACTAACATTTAAAAAATTATTCAAATTCAATAGACAGTCATTGAATTTTATATAATAGGGAAGATCTTTTCTAATTTTCTGCATAAACTACAACATCATTTCTCCTCAAATATAGGAATATTTCCCAGAAGCTTATATCAAAGAAGTATTTTCTTCTTGCAGAGAATTATAAAGTCAGTGTTTAACTGACAGAAGGTAGCACAAACCTGAGAATGGGAAATTCTATAACATTCGAAGACAGAGAATAACAATAAATGAATGATTGAAAATGATGCAAAAATGTTTATCTTTCTTAATTTTTTCTAAAGTGGATAGCTTTTTTGTGCAACTATGTGCACTTCTTTCTCTTTTCAAAATTAACTTTATTGGTACCCTTTAGGTTATACATTATGGTCTCATTCATGATTAGGAATCTGGACCTGCACGTGACATATCTTAGTTTTTGTTTTCTTCCCATTCCCCTTCCCTCTCTTCCACCCCTCCACATTTCCCTATTTGTTTCTGTTTTTTTCTTCTTTTCTCTTATTTTTTTCCTCCTTCCCCTCCCATTTATGCTTTGAACCTTTGCTTCCTGTTTCACATTATCTATTATACATTTTGGTTCTCCTTTACACTTTCAGTTTCTCACACCAAAGTGACAATTCCATATTTACAATACTCTAAAGTGAATAACTTTTTTTAAAATGTCATTTTATAAGTTTTATTGATGAATTTCATACTGTTTACTGATTTTCCAAGATATTTCTTTTTTTTCAGCTTTAATTGAGTTTATTGGTACATTTTAGGGATACAGTACAGTTACATTCATTGTTGGGATCATGTACCTCTACATGGCAAGTCTTGATTCTCATTTTATCCCCTTACCTCTAACTTTGCTATCTATATAAGCATGAGTAATTGTCTCAAAATTTTAGTAAAAAGCACAGGTTTGTTTAAAAAGAAGGACGTCGTGTGTTACAGGAAATGAATGAGCATATACTGCTCAGATTATTCAATGTAGGTAGTGAGACAGGCAAAAGAGTCAAAAACATCCTGGATGCAACCTTCTGCCCTGCGAACAGTGACTGTCTCCTTGGTTGGAAGAAGAGCTGAGGAGGGCAGTGGGAAATGTAGAAGGACTTTTAGTTTGTACTCCCTTTACTCTGGCATCATTGAGTTTTTAAATTGAGTGTTCTAATTTAAAAATACACAAATTGTAAAAGGTGGGAATAGTGAAACTGTGGGGGTGGGCTAAGGGGATTTGAATGCAGCATTTCTCTCTCAACCTTCAAAGTGTCTGGCATCATCCTCACCTTTACAAAAACTACTATGTTGTCCCCTCCATCTGAAACAAGACCACTATGTCTACTTGCTCAGTATCCAGGGGCCTGGAAGAGACAGGAAGTAGTCGTCTTCTCCATCTCTCCTGATTTAAGAACCACATCAAGCTATCCTTAATCTTAAGAATGTGCATGTGTTTGTATATGTGTGGTGTGCACATGTGCGTGCACACTTACAACAAAAGAGGAAGCAACACATCTCTTTTGTACTTGTTGCAATTCCTGTGGGATATTCAGGTAGAAATATCAAACACACAGATAGACACCCCACAGTGTAGTGTCTAAGTCAGCAATAAAAAACTGAGGATCTCTCATATCCATGGCCTTCAGATTGCTATGGCAGTAGAGAGGAAATTTGCTTTGTTCAGTTCTAGGGACTTGGGGACACTTTGCTCAGTTTAAGAAGTATAGCTGGTTTTCATGGATGAAATTTCCTGGGTTAACAGTAGACTGATGGATGAGGTAAGGTACAAATTTCCAACAGCAAATGTCATATTGTATAAAAAAGTACCAATGAAATTAATTTTAAAAAACAGTGTGTAACAAATAGAGATTTTCCAGGAAGTAAAAACCAGCCTTCGAGATACAAGGGTAAGAAGGTGCACACAATGAGTTCTCTTTGGGTTCTGTAACCCAGAGGTCCTGTTCAGTGAATAGCTGTGAAGAGAAGAAACATCAACTCATCCTGATTCTCTGCTGACTTCTGCTTGACTCACGACAGTCTTATCCCAGTGGGGAAGGTTTATTAATGAGCAAGGAGCTGTTATACATTGTGCTTGATACCTAAACCACCCTTAGCGGTTCATAAAAATAGGGTGATCCTGATCTAGCAGGGGCTCTAAACCTTTATCTGCCTCTGTAATGCTGGAGATATGAGAATGGAAAATAGTCAAGAATGCTACAGGGTCTGGATTATGCTTTGGGAGCAGACAAAATGCAAGTCTTTTATTTGAGGCTGGAAGAGAATCTAGTTTGAGAACGGTAAAGTGGGCTGTGATATGAGGTGACTTTGTGAGAGGTTGTGGAGGATACTGTGTCAGGCACGAAAGAGGAGCAGCCCACTCCCAGGCTCCACGCTCTTCTCAGCCCTAGGCTGCAAGAAATGATGAGAGGGTCCGAAGTCACTACTGCTCCGCTCTCCTTTAGTGTTCTAGAATGATGACCTGGACCAAGCACAAACCTCAAATCTCCACTTTGCCCCAACACTGTGACTTTCTAGACTGTAAGACTCTTTTGAGATTCAATTTAACTCTGTGAAATGCTGGCAACAAGAATGCTGGTCTACAAGTGCTTAAAAATACATGTGTCATATAAATGAATGAATTTTGCCATCTCCATGAAGTTCACACTTGAAAACACGTTGAGAAAGTTCAAAACATTTTAAAGGCACAAGAGATCATTATACGTTTGGTTAAACTAGGTGTTTACCTGGCTCTGGCTCCCCCCTGGAAGGCAGTAATTTCTGAGGCCACCAAGGAATAATAATGAGGAGGAGAGAGAGCCCGTTGTGAAATGATGCCAGCAAAGCTGTTTGTCTCTTTGTTTGTCTGACATTTAAAGACCTCATCTCTGCGGGAACTGTTGGTTGGATTGACTGTCACTCTTCTTAGCCCAAGAAGTGCCTCTCACATTAACTAGGTGAGTGCCATACCCAGACCCCCTGCTCGATGCTCACAATTTGGTTTCCATGCATGTGAAATTCACCTCCTGGCCCTGAAAAGTCTTTACTCTCCCACCACAAAATCTCCTGTGGGACTTGTGTGCTTGACATTGAGAGAATGAAGGGAGCGAGGTGGACTGAAGACTAAGTTTTAGCCCCACTAACAGGGAGGATGGCAGGGCTGGGGTAAAGAAGTTCAGCCAAAGTGAGGTCACATTCAAAGAAGGAGGTCAAGCTTTTGACACAGTGAGTTTGAAGCAATGGCAAGAATGTGTCCATATAGAAACGGCCAGACCCTCAGACGGTGGGTGACCTCTTCTGTGCCTGATGGTGTTGTTCATCAGGAAGTGTCCCCTCCTGCTCTTGCCTTTTACTGCTAGGAATCTCCAACTTTTCTTCTGTAATTTAGAGACCCTGTGAGTGATTTGGTACTTATCTTTCAGCCAGAGGTTGAAGGGGACCACCGTGTGTTTTATGCAAGTAACCACTTTGGGTATAAAAAGCTTCACGTAAGTGATCATGAATGTCGCTTGCCCATGGCTCTAATCTGATCACCAGGCCAATGGACGGACATGGCTTAGGTGACATATAATTAGATAAAGGAAACAAAACAGTGAAGAGCTTATACCCCCAGTCTGAATGAAGTCAGCTGAGTATCCTGTGAGGCAACTGCACTCTGTGTCCAGTCAACCAACCTGGGATCGCACTCTGCTGAAGCCGTCCTTATATCCTTCTTATTCAGTAAAATGTCACTACTCAAGAGCCCAAGTTTCCTAGAGTCTGTATGGAGAAATGCAATAAAACCTACTACTTAGAAAAATCTAAAAAGGTGCTGGTAATAAGCTCTGGACCTGGAAGTGATATCAATGACCTGTCTTCATTTAGTTTTCCTGTTTTTCATTGCATTTCACCTTTTTTTCTGAAAAATTCCGAGCAAGCTTCATGGTTTCACTCATTAATCGTTTAACAGTCTTCGCCGTAGTGGTCATTCCTGCACTGGTGTCACTTCTCACTGGCTCTCCACATCTGTGCTTCCCACATCACTGATTCAACCAACCTGGGGCTGAAAATATTCTAACCTGACATGTGAATTTTTTTTTAATCGCCATTTCCTAAACAGTGCAGGATAATGACTATTTACACAGAGTGTACATTATAATAGGCATTGTAATTAATCTAGAGATGATTTTAAGTATATGGAGGGTGGTGCCCAGGTTAATGGATATACTATGCCATTCTACATACAGGATTTGAGCATCTGCAGGTTCTGTATCTGAAGGTTTCTAGATCAAACCCATGGAGGGTAACTGTAAATGACTTTATGATGCCAACTGTATCTGGAGACTGTGAGGTCTTAGGAACCATGCCAAAGGAGACTATGCCTCTTTCTGCTTCTGAAGCTTAACTTTCATATACTGGTATATTGTGTATCCAGATTAAGGCCATGCCATCGTATGAAGACTTGCAGTTCCCTTCCTGGTACTATGGCTTAAGGATATCTTTTCCCCCCTAACCTTCAAATGTCACATTTGTTTCCATTTGCGGGGCAAAATTCAAGAATTTTTTTTATCAAGTTTTCCCTCCTGTGAGTCTCTCCACTGCCCCTCTCTTACTCACTGAATCAGATTTGTGAAGTCTTTTCCTATTATTCCTCAATATTTAACTTTCTTCCCCTTAATTTGTATACCTCCTAACATTCTGGCCTTTTCTGATATTGCTACACTTGGTGGTTGCTATCAAAGCCCCTTCACCTTCAGCCCACACTGACACCTTTGAACATTGCTCCGTCTCCTGCTGGTGGCAGATTGCTATGGAATTGCTTACCTCAGGAAATGAGTCATCTGTGACTAAGTTTGTCCTGCTGGGCCTAACAGATTCTCCAGTCCTCCAGCCCACCCTCTTTGTCATCTTCCTTCTTGCTTATGTAGCCACTGTCGGTGGCAATTTCGGCATCCTTGCTGCCGTCCTCATGGAACCCAAACTCCACACCCCCATGTACTTCTTCCTGGGGAACTTGTCCCTGCTGGATGTTGGGTGCATCACTGTCACTGTCCCCGCCATGTTGAGGCAATTCCTGTCCAGTGACAGAAGCGTTCCCTATGGCGCCTGCCTCTCACAGCTCTTCTTCTTCCACCTCCTGGCTGGGGCAGACTGCTTCCTGCTGACCGTCATGGCCTATGACCGCTACCTGGCCATCTGCCAGCCCCTCACCTACAGCACCCGCATGGCCCCGGGAATCCAGAAAGCTTCTGTGGGCATGTCATGTGTCTTTTCCTTCACCAATGCACTGACTCAAAGTGTGGCCTTGTCTACCCTGAAGTTCTGTGGTGCCAATGTGATCAATCACTTCTACTGTGACCTCCCTCAGCTCTTCAAGCTCTCTTGCTCCAGCACCCAACTGAATGAACAGTTGCTCTCTATAGCAGCAGCCTTTATGGGTGTGGCTCCACTGGTCCTCATCACCATATCCTACGCCCATGTGGTTGCTGCTGTTTTGAGAATCGGCTCTGCTGAGGGAAGGAAGAAGGCCTTCTCCACATGCAGCTCCCACCTCACTGTGGTGAGCATCTTCTTTGGAACAGGTGTCTTCAGCTACATGAGGCTGGGTTCAGTGGAGGCTTCAGACAAGGACAAGGGCATTGGCATCTTCAACACAGTCATCAGCCCCATGCTGAACCCACTCATCTACAGCCTGAGGAACCCCGATGTGCAGGGTGCCCTGCGGAGGCTGCTCACAGGGAAGTAGTCTCTAAGTGAGGTTCTCTACCTCTGGCTGGTTTATTTTATTATTTTGGGGTGGGTGTGAGGAACCCCGATGTGCAGGGTGCCCTGCGGAGGGTGCTCACAGGGAAGTAGTCTCTAAGTGAGGTTCTCTACCTCTGGCTTGTTTATTTTATTATTTTGGGGTGGTTTCCAGGGATCAAAATCTGGCCCTTGTGCTTGCGAGGCAGGTGACAGAACCACTGAGCTAAATTCCCGGCCCCTGTTCCTGTGGCTTGAAGTAATGGAATGACTCCATTATTGCTCCCAAGAGTTATTGTGATTAATGCAAATAGTGTTTCCTTGATGTAGTGAGGTAAGGAAATGACTCAACAGAAAATCACAATAAAATGGATGATAGCTTCCACTTTCATTGTGATTACCATGTGCTGGTCATTCTATGTGAGGCAGGCAGTGGAACCACTGAGCCAAATCCCCGGCTCATGGGCTTTGTTCTGTGTAACTGGCTATAGCATTTCATTTAATCCTGATAACTTTTTGAGGTAGATACAGATATACAAATTAAAGTATAGGAATCTCAACCTTGGATAGATTGAGTAGCTTTCCCAAAGGTCCATAGACAGTGCTTATCAGAGCTAAGATCTCAAACCATGTGGAAACTTCATGTGAAACTATTGCTTCTTAAGAGTAATAAATCATTTCAGGGATGGGTATGTAAGGTAAAGAAATGAGATGGGCAGAAAAAAGTTAAAAAAAGAAAGGGAGTAGGGCTGGAGATTTAACTCTGACACCATGAGTGCCTCACAAGTGCAACATTCTGAGTTTCACCCCCAGTATTTGGACAAAAAAGAAAAAGAAAGTGAAAAGGAGTATAAGGAGTATCAATGTGATGGAGAAAAATATTTTTTCCTGAAAAATTTCATAGGAAAATAATGAGAGAATAACCATAGTTCATACACTGTGTATTATGATCTTCAAAGTACTCAGATTATAACACATAGGCAAGAGAGATTCTCTTGAAGAAAGCAGAAAGAAGAAAGAAGAAGAAATGAACAGATAATAGCACAAAACTTTCTTTTCAATGAAATAAGAGAAAGTAGTAGTTTAAATGAAGCAAATTAGCATAAGTATACAAATACTTTTGAAACAACAGAATAGGTAATTTGGGGAATTATCTGAACTTTACCCTACTTTCTATTTATCTACTATTTTGCTCTTTATTTTTGTATATATACATATGTTTTTCTCATATAAGAGAAACCAGGCAATATTTAAGCTTGGGTGTTTGATTTATTTCATAAAAATATGAAACCTTCATGGGTTTGTGCATCATCCTTGCACAAAGGCCACAGTTATCTTTTCCATATTGTCCTGATTTTAATGTATGGACTGCCAATGTAAGCACCAGAAAATCTTTTTACATAAACGAAAATATGAGTAGAAAAGTTTTGGTTCTTTAGTAAATTGGATTTGTTCCTAAGTAGAGCATACAGAATGAGGGAATTAATTGCTAAATATCAATGTGAAAAATGAACAAATAAAAAGAAAACAGACTGAAAAACCTAGTTCTGATGGAACAGGTACTGTTAAAGAGGGATAAGATATGTATAGGTACAAATTCCGTATGTGATCACTATGTACATTAAATAGTACTAATGAACTTAATAAGAAAAAAGACATATAAAGATGAAAGTGTTTTTATATGCCAGCAACACCATAGAATAAAGTAATTATGTTAATAATAGAAACCGGTTTGGTTCATAAGTGAACACCTCCTTTCTACCCCACCTTACAGCACGAAGGAGCCCCTTCTACATGGTGTTAGAAGATGGACCCTTCATGTACCCAATATATGCATCTAAAGAGCTGTTTCTATTACACAATGAAATGAGTGCTCATTGAAAGATTAGAAGTACAAAAGACTAAAGTAAAAATCACCCATAGTTCCACCATTTACAGATAATCAAAGGACTTTTAACATATAATTCTTTAACTTTTTATTAATAATATATATTTATAAAAGTTAAAACTTTTATATGTACCCTGGCACTCAGAAAAAGTTGAATAAGTAGACACTTTCAATTACCAATTATTTTTAACTTTGCTAATGCAATAAACCAGATGTTAAAACTTATCACTTCCTTCATTTGAAATTAAAAATATAATATAGATAAATGCACAGATATTTAAAGTGTATTGCTAAAATAATTTACATAAATATAAAAATATTTCTGAACATAGACATGTTTGCCTTTTTCCTTATGCATCTGGAAGTGCTCTTAATAATGGAGAAGTGGAGAATAAGCCATATTTAAAAGTAAGTAGGCATTTGTCAAGGTGACAAGAGGTCACCTAAGCAGTGTGTGGCCTCCTCTAGGGCCTTAGAGAGCAGTACTGGGACTGGAGGTGGGGGCAGTGGTGAGACCCAGTAATCGGGAATTCAAGAAATGAAGACGGCAAATGAAGACAACCATTTGAAGAAGTTAAGCTAGATTGAAAGATGGGGCATATTATATAGTCAGTGGAGAAACAATATTAAGGGAGACTTGGAATTTTCTTAGTCTTCTTAGTTCAAAGATGACAAGAACTGTGTTTATCTGATTGTAAGCAAACACCAGTAAAAAGGAAGATGATTAAGATGCTCAAGAACAAGGAGCTTTGTAGGAGTGAGATGAAAAGAGATGTGAATAAATGAAACTGTAATAACAGAGATGTTTGATTTTTAGATGTAGTGGGACATTTTTAAAAGAAAGTAGTTATTTTTTATTTAAAGTAATATGGTAGATTGTAATAGCTATGTACTGAGTTCTATAGCTGTCACTTTTCATTTATTCCCTTTGTTAATAAATAGTTATGTTTAAAGTTGATTCATTATGTTATGAATAGTGTCTAGTCAATACATCTGCCCTAATAGAGTTTACACAGCTTATTATAAAGCCTAGAGATTTAGTAGTTACCTAGACAAATTTAAAGCATCGGAAACCAAGATCATTATATAATACTCCAATATGGTTTAAATCTATATCTATCTATTCATCCCTGTCATTTATTTACTCATCCAAAAAATTCTAACTGATGTCCTACTAAATGCTCAGCACTGTGATGCGCAATGAGGTACAGAGAGAAAAGCTGAGTCTCCAGCTTCAGAGAACTCGGGCTGTTGTAACAAAGAATTGCACCAATGATTCATTAGTGATAGCATTCAGCATTATTGTTAGAGGCAATAAACTTCTTTTTTGGAGGCGATATGAAAACTGAAAACATACAATGGAGTTACAAATACCACTAACTGTAGTGACAACGTACTGCATACGAAAAGTGCTCAAGGGACAAACACACTTTAATGTCAGGGGTCCGGTTGATTTTCAGGATAGCCCGGTGGCCTACAGTGTAGGTACCATCATTATTATTCACTTTATATATGAAAAGTTGAGGCTCACTAGGACATAGTTGTTGCTTGATCAGAGTATCAGAAGAAACGGCTGATGTCTGGAAAACGTTAGAAGAATATTTTTAACATCTTGAAGGAATTTTCATAGCGTCACCACAGCTATTTGCAATGCACACTCCTAGAAGACACTGTTGTGCTCTGTATCGACTCACAGCCTAGAACTAAATTATAAACTGAATGACAGAACTCTGGAAGGTGCTCCTTTAAATGCGGGCCACGTTAACTACCCACAATAGTTATTTCAGTAGTTTGGCAAATTCTGCTATTTTATTAAGGCATCCTGAATTATCTCACTCACTTTAATGATTTTTATCTGCCCCGATGATCCCTCATTTCCAAGATGCAAATATGCAGTAGTAGTCTAATGGGCACATACGTACACACTGCACTGCAAACGTGTAATAAACTCATCTTCATCTCAGATTTATTCTTCTAATACATGTTAACTTTGACGCTAAAGTTTGTTCGCTTTATAATTAAAATTGGAGGATATATGACTTTTATTCTCTTAGCATTCTTGACCATCTCAGACCGCATTGTATCTGTGAACTAATACAAATAAACTAGAATACAAGAGTGATGGTTTACCTTTGTAATCCCAGTACCAGGGAGGCTGAAGCAGGCAGATTACAAGTTTGAGCCTAGAGCAAGATCTAGCCTATAAATAAAAACTAAAAAGTGCAGGAGATGTAGTTCAGTGGGAGAGCATGCCTGGCCTCCATCCTCAGTACCACAAAAACAAAACAAAAACTGAAACGCATCCACAAGTATCAATTTCTAACACTTGGTTCTCCTCATTCTCTGTTTATTTTTTCATTGATCGTGTTTCCAAATGGCTCTAAAATGTTACTCTGAAGTTTGTCTCCCACTCCTGAAATGGGTGCTTAACCTTGGTCTCCAGTGCAAAGACCTTGTGTTTCCCCATACCCAGGACCCTCTTCAGAGGAGTTGGCAACTACAAGGACTACATGGAGATACCGATTCTTCATGGGCCATGGGTTCCCATACATTGACTGGAAGCCATCTAGAACAGCCGCATGTTTTAGATCCAGCACTAAGAAAGGCTCCCTAAAGTGGTGTGGACCAGGCTTATATCTAACAGGTCCTCTTCTGAGTCGGTACAAGGCAGCCTCATGTGGGTAAGAAAGCATGTAGCCGCCATTTTTCCTTCAGTCAATATAGGAAACTTCATCATTCGACCAGTGTGTTACTCAGTAGCCAATTAGAAATGTATTTGTACATCATCTCTTAGTACATTCAAACACTGTATTCATTGCTGTATCCATAATCTCTGTGAATAAATCACTGAAACACTTCTTTGCCCTGCCTTTTTCACATATTTTTATCCTGTCTCAAAATTATAACTAGGCAAATTGCCTAGAGGTAGGTGTCCAAAACGGAAGGCGGCTCTGCTCAGCACTGTACTACCAACGTATATTGTGTGTCCATGTTGGAAGTAAAAGAATATTTTACACATTAAGATACACTACTTAGGTTGTGTGACACTGATAATTCAATGTGCTGCATTTTTGAGCCTGACCACCAGTTCATTTATCTTGGTTATCTTTGACTAGTTCTATATTGATTTCCTATTCTTGTATAAATATGTTCCTCTTTATTTATTTATTGGTACCAGGGATCGAACTCAGGCCCTTGTGCTTGTGAGGCAGGCAGCAGAACCACTGAGCCAAATCCCTGGGACTGCTTGCCTTTCTTTCTTTCTTTTCTTTTCTTTTCTTTATTTTTTTCCTTTCTAGTGCTAAGGATTAATTCTAGGGCTTTGTAAATACAAGATATGTTTTCAACAAGAAACACAGCCAGATCCTGACTGACTTTTCTTGAGAATATTTGCATTCTCCTATTTCTCTGTACATTAAGTGATTTGGAATTGTGTCTTTGTCATTATAAGTTATATACTGTAGAGACTCTGGATTCTGATATGTTCCTTTTATTATCAATGGCATATATTTTATCTGGAATTTATGTTTTGTATCTGTGGAAGACTTGGTCTGTTAGAAACTACTCCACCATTTCCAAAGCCTGAAGCAGTCCAACTCTCTAGAATTTGGGACAACTTTCACTGGTCCTCCCACATCTCATGAAAGAATCAATATGTGTTTTATTAGGAATGAGAAACTAGTAAGTGCTTATGTACAAAAACTAGAGAGCACCTATGTGAAGAAATATCTGCCTGACTTCCTCTGAGGTTCCATAGCCTACATAAAAACTAAAATATCAATAATTGTAGAATTATAAAAAGTTTACTATATTCATACCATGGTGTAATATGTTTTATGAAATTATAAGAACACATACTTAAAATACATGAACAAGGCCAGGGATTTAGCTCAGTGGTTCTGCCACCTGCCTCACAAGCACAAGGTCCTGAGTTCAATCTCCAGTACAAAAAAAGAAAAGAAAAAAAAATACACGAACAAAACACAAAGTTTAAAACTGGGAGAAAAATTTAACATTATATGTGTATCACTCCCCCCGCCACACTCACACACTAATTGAGTACTTTGATAGAAGGTGTCTTCACTAATTAAGGTATGTATTATGGACGTAACTGTGCCCGCCAAATTCATGTATTGAAGCCTTGTCTTTCAATGCAATGGTGTTTGGAAATCAGTCATTTGGAAGATAATCAGGCTCACACTGAGGTCATGAGGACATTTCCCTGAAGATAACATTGTGTCCCTATAAAGAGAAACATTAGAGGGTCAGGGATTTGGCTCAGTGTTTCCACAGCCTGCCTTGAAAGAGCAAGATCCTGAGTGTGATCCCCAGTACCAAAAAAATTTTTTTTTAAAAAAAAAAAAAAGAAGAAAAGAAACATTAGAGCCTTCTCCCTCCCCCTTCTATATCTTATTTTCTTTCTCCCAAGGGAGCAAGCAGTGAGAAGGCAGCCATTTGCAAGCCAGGAAGAGGTTCTTCCCTATGGTGCACCCATGTTGGTGTTTGACTCTCAGTCTTCCCATCTCTAGAATAGTGAGAAAACAAATTTCCGTTGTTTGCAGTTGGAAGCACTTAGTCTTAGTCTGTGAAATTTTGTTATGGCAACATCAAAAGACTAGGTAATATAGAAATGAAAAGGATTTGGGGAAAAGCAGGAAGGGACAATGTTGAGATTTAAAAGTTTAGGAGTTGCCAAGTAGAAATGATTAATAAGAAGCTGGACCTAAGAGCCTTCGGGAGCAAAATTTAGATGTACCTTGATATTTGAACTTCAACAAGGTGCAAGTACAAGTTAATGTCATCTGTTCATATGCCATTACTTAGAAAAAGCGATTTAGAGAACCTAATGACCATCACAGGTGATTTAGTAGTTAAAAAATAATGGCGAGAGTACCACTTGGGCTATAGAAAAACAAAGAAATGTCACTAACAGAAAAATTGGAGAGTCCACAAAGTCCTAACTTTCATTAATTATTTACATACCTTGGCTTATATAGCAATAAGGTGAATTATATCCTTTTAGGTAATAAGCCACTCCAAGGGAAGAGGGACCACATAACTGATCTATCCTTGATCAATAAAGGATGCAGGATCTGCCATAAAAGTGCCTAGATTGTTAAGAAATTCTTTGAGGTCAAGTGTGCACTAGCACTACAGTTAGAACACCTGAGGGCTCTACACATAGGAAGGTCGATATTCACTCACCACACTTTTTCCATGGACCACTTAGGACACTTCATGAAGAACTGGAGCAAAGGAGAAAACTAGAAGACTGACCCAGTAGTACAGAGACACAGAGATCCCCATTTGCCCATGGAACTGTTCTTTTATAAGAAGCAAAAGGTGGTCAGCACTTTAAGAGAACCTGAAAACTTTCTCTTTCTTTGAGTCCAAGGCAGTGGTGTCTCGGGAGTGGTAGTGTAAACCCTCTATTGCTGAGGGGATGGCTGAACAATAACTACTCCTGGGCCCCCGCCTTGAGAAAGCAGAGATCTGATGCTCCTGGACAAGTGCAGAAAACCCCTCTCCAGAGGTCCAATCAAGAACCCCTGTCAACAGGAGGCAGAGTTTTGCTGTAAGTGGGGAGGGAAAAGTGGCAGGAATGTTAAGAATGCTCTAACCATGAAGTCACCCTAAGACAGGCTGGGGCAAGAGAAGTGAACAGCTTTCCTTATCTCCCCCACAAGCTTTACACCAAGGAATAAGCATCAGTGCCCTTCTACCAAGGAAGGAAGTGTGGACAGAGAAACATGCGTAGAGGTGTACAGACGTATTGAAATTGAAGGGAGAACAGGGTCACTGAGAAAATTTCTGTAGCCCATCTTCCTATGGTTTGGACTTTGAATATTGCCCAAAGGACCACGTATTAAAGGCTGGGTTCTCATGTTGGCACTATTGAGTGGAAACTTTGGAGGGGACTTAGTGGGAGGTCCTTGAGTCACTGGCAAATGCCCTTGAAGACTGTGGGACACTAGTGTCTTTCTCTTCCTCTTTGTTTCCTGACTGATGTGACATGAGTAGATTTGCTATTCCACATGCTCCATGCCATTTACATCAGTGCCCCCACAAGAGGCCCAAAACAATGGGAATAACTCGATTATGGACTGAAACCTCCAAAACCATCAGCTGGTATGTTCTTTAATAAGTTAGTTATCTCAGGTATTTTGTAATGGTAAGTGAAACTTCCATGTGCAATGACTGCAAAGTAAGAAAAGACAACAACCAGAAGATGTTGAAGTGTGTAGTTTACCAATGGCAATAGCAATAGAATATTTATCTCATAAAGGGTAACTTCCAGAATACTGGAAAAATTTCTACACCACAATAACAAGTAGAAATCTACATTTTTAAGGAGAAAATGTTTAAATAATAATTTCTCCAAAGAAGGCAAGCATATTGTGAATAAATACATGAAAAGATTCTCAATATTTTTAGTCATTAGGGGAAGTAAAATTAAAGCCACAATGATGGGGCTGGGGATTTAGCTCAATGGTGCCACTGCCTACTTTGCCAGCTCAAGGTCCTGAGTTCGATCCCTGGTACAAACCGCCACCCTCAAACAAAAAACAACCAAAGAAAAAAATCACAGTGTGGTACTATTGTGTACACAATGTACTGAATATAATTAAAAAGATGTGTTGTTAAGTTTTGAAGAGGATATGGGGCAACTAGAAATCTCATACATTTCAGATGGAAATGCAAACTGGATTACCACTTAGGACTTGCTCCAATTTTATATAAAATTAGATATCCACTTGCATAGATTCTAATAATTAAAACTCTAGACATTATGAAGTGAAATGAAGGACTATACTCACAGAAAGAACTGTAAAAATATATTTGTCATAGAGTTGCTTGTAGTGGCTAAATATGAAAACAAGCCAAATATTCACCAATAGATGAATAGCTAAATAAATTACAACACATAATGTCTAATGAGATACTAATCACTGACAAAAGGAATAATTATTAATACAGTAGTCACTCTCATGTAATTTTGCTTTCTGATGATTCACTTACCTTTGGTCAGGGAAAATATTAAATAGAAAATTCCAGAAATAAAGAATTTGTAAGTTTTAAATAAATTTTTGTATTATATTGCTATGAATGATCTATTTTATTATTAGTTACTGTTGTTAATCAATCACTGGTGTCCCCCTTATAAAGTAAGCTTTTATCAGGAGTAGAAGAGCAACAATACTATATGTTGGGTTGGTAGTAACCTTGGTGTCAGGCACCCCACTGGGAGACTTTGAGCACATCTCCCAATAATAAAGGGGAATTACTGAACAGCCAATGTGCATGAAGCTGAAAGGGGTTTGTCGATTTAGCTGATTTAATTATCAAAAGCTATACTTAATTATTCCGGTCTAACGCTGACAAAGAAAACCACAGGGAAGGAAGTCATGTAAGGGATTGCTATGGGCTAAGGTGTGGAAAGGGAGTTGACCACAAAGGACCATCAGAAAAGTGGTGGGAGGCATGGAAATGAACTCTAGAGACTCTGGAAATGCTAGATCCGTGACTGTGTATTTATCATACATGTGAAACTTTATAATTAAAGCAATTAAACTACTTTTCAAAAACATACCTTGAAAATCTGAAACATAAATAACAGAAAAGTACCATAATCATTTATGATCTTGTACTTGTCCACGATTCGAAACATGGACCCACTGTCTAACTTCCATCCATCATCAAAGCTCCTTGGATCACTTTTCCACATGTACAATATGGAACTCTGTCTTTTCTCTTCTTTGGAGACCTGAGGAGGCTGGAATGAAACCATGAATCTCATGCTTCCTCAAGAGTCCAAAATAGTAAGCAGATGAGAGAAACCCTTAAGGGCTTGAAATTGTCCTACTCTAGCTTGTAGTGAGTGTAATCTCTGGGGAAGTCTGTTTTGTGGGGGCCAGTTGGTGCTAATCACCTTGCAGAGAGAGAGAGCACCAGGTGAGTCTCTCAGCCCTGTTAAAAGCTTTCTGGAGATGCCACCTGGATCAGCCTAGCAGCCACTCCCCTCTCTACAGAGTACAACAGGAAAGTAAGTGCCCCACCGACCTCCCAGCCACTCTAGCCCCAGTACTTTCATTCTTTTTAGAGTAAGGCTGGTAAAGGTCACTCATGATCTTCAAGTGGATTTCCTTGTCTACAGGAGAATAAAAGATTACGTGATGCTAGATTCAATAAGTGGTAATGAAGTACAATGACGAGGTTTACCACTCTGAGTGACAGGAAAAGAGAAGGGAAAATCAATACATATTCATTACGCATACATAGTCAGATAGATGGCAGGGACCTTGAGAGACAGTAGGGTTTGGCAGAGAGAATAATCTCTCTACCCAGAATAAACTCTGACACCTACAGCCTTAAACAAGTTAATTTTTTGAGCTTCACTCTTGTCTGACAACAGATGGCAGACAACAGCTTTTGTAGAAAATGACAGAATGGCCCTGCTGTACCTGGTCTTGTAATAGCCTATTCAGGATAATTGACACTTTTTGATTTGCACTAAGGATTTGGAATCTCCTTTAATTCACTCTAGATGAGCTATTCCTCTTAATGCTTCAATTTCCTGTCCCTGTCTATATAGGAACCTTCTGCAATCATTCTAATTATTACTTTCTAGGATGTCACAGGAAGGAAGGCTCAATGAAACAGTAGCCTGCAGAGGAATCAGCCTAGCTCCACATGGCGGCTGGGCAGTCCTCAGGGGTCTGCTCCCATGGAGGCCTGGGGCACTGGGGGTGGGGCAGAGAAAACCATTCTTGATGTAATGAGACAGGGATCCGGGATGGAGGTTTGAGGGACAGATTGTCAATGTGTGGAAGGCAGGCAGTGCTATTTACAGAAAAAAGTCTCTGTCTCCATCATGGAGAGTGAGGGGCCTAGGATATGCCAGCATCCAGGAGAAAGAGGCCTCAAAGATTCTTTCCAGAACTAGGTTTCCTAGTCACAGCAGCAGGATGTTTGCCTTCTTGAAACAGCATCATTTCAAGCCATAGAAAGAGCAATAACTTCTTCCGATACACAGTGTTCTTCATAACGGTCAAGAAGTACACATAACCCAGCCGTGAGGTGTTAAGATGTGGGCTTGCAGATAGATAGACCCAGGATTGGGAACCAACTCTGTCAAGTCGATGGAGTCGGCCGGGCACCTGTGGGAATAACTGGCACCACATGTGACGGAGAGGAAGCCACCTAAATGCTCCTTGGGATGTCAGTGCCCTCCCTTTACCGAATGCCCTCATTGATAGAAACACACACGACTCCTGTTTCCCTATAACATTTACTGGTAACTTCGTCTTTCCACTTGCTCAGCCCCAGCAAATCGAAACTACCCTTGCAGCATCCCTTTCCCTCATCCATCATGCCCGATGTTCTTGTTTTCCTAACGAAGTATATCCAGAACTATGTGATATTCAACAAAAAATGGTCAAATGAAAGGATGAACAGACAGTTTCCTGACTTAGTTGAATATGCTGTAGTGCTGCTGATACTGGAAGCCTCACAGACAGCGTTGCTTCCTTTATTAGACACAGTGTCACTAATAATGCTCAGTAACAACACATGTTGGATCCACATGGGCTCGGTTGCGAACTTGGAATCAGACGGTCTGTGTTTGAGATCCATCTGCGAAAGAGCTTGATGGCGTTAAGCTTTTTAGCCAGTGTCCTGATTGCACAGAAATAATGGCTTTATGGGAATTAAAAGAAAAAGGAATATAAAGTACTTAATAGGATACTCAAATACTTAAAATTATGTTAATATTTCATAGAATGCTTTTGTCTCTTTAACTTTTAGCTTTGTGCATTCTCGCCCTTTGCTCTGCTTCCTGCTCCTCCTCTCCTTTCACCTCTCAATTTCTTGAGACCCTGCCCTCCCGTCTTTCTCCTGTATGTTGTTACTCTTCATATGCTGTGCTTTATAGAACTTTATGTATCCACTTATTCATGGAGCTGTCAGAGATGCTATTCATCATGCACCTTAAACCATTGATGCTAAAATACTGAAGCACCTCTGTACCGTTTTGGTAAATAGCCTCTGTCCTGGATTCCAGGAGTATTCCTGTCTGCCTCAGCCACCTCACAGAAATTCCACAGATCTCTGTCTTAACCAGCAGCTCTAGGTTGATTGTTTGGCATAGTAGCAGCCTTAGGGATTCTGGACAAAATATAGACTAGTATCTCCGCTGATTGTTAGGTGTCACAAGCATGTTACGCCAGCATCCAGCAGACATACATTATATACCTAGTATGTTCACTGTTCTCATTTTGCCAAGCCCTTGGCTTCTTCTCATGGAAGCACCATGGAGCAAGATGGCTTGGAGAACAGGCAGACTGTCGCTGACTTCACCCTCCTTTGCTGGTCTGCAGTCCATTCTTTTTGTGGTCTCTTTCTTTATTTACATAGTCACAGTTGAGGGCAACTTCAGCACTTTGGTGCCATCATAGTGGAGCCCAAATTCCACACTCCCATGTACTGTCTGCTGGACAGTGGGTACATCATGGTCACTGTTCCTCCGATGCTGCTGTGTCTCCTGGCCCACCAGTGCAGAGTTCCCTATGCTGCCTGCCTTTCACAGCCCTTCTTTTTCCACCTCCTGGCGGGTGTGGGCTGTCACCTCCTGACAGCCATGGCCTATGATCGCTACCTGGCCATCTGCCAGCCCCTCGCCACAGCACCCACATGAGGCATGAGGTCAGGGTTCCCTGGTGGGCCTCTGCTGCATCATCTCCTTCCGCAGTGCTCTGACTCACACAGAGGCTGTGCCTATGCTTGATTTCTGTGGCCCAAACATAGTCAACCACTTTTACTGTGATCGCCCACCTATGTTTTAGCTCTCTTGCTCCATTATACATCTCAATGGGCACCTGCTCGTGGTGGGAGCCTCCTTCATGGGGGTGATCCCTATAGACCTCATCTTAGTGTCCTATGCCCGCATCGCTGCTGCAGTTCTGTGGATCCACTCTGCCGAGGGGAGGAAGAAGGCCTTTTCCATGTATGGCTCCCATCTCACTGTGGTCTGTATCTTTTATGGCACTGGCTTCTTCAGTGACACGCTTCTGAGTCAGTCTCAGCCTCAGAGAAGGACAAAAGGATTGGGATCCTTAATGCTATCACCAGCCCCATGCTGAACCCAGTCATCTACAGCCTGAGGAACCCTGATGTGCAGAGCGCCCGGAAGAAGGTGCTGACAGGAAAGAGGTCTCCATCGTGAGAAGCCCGGATGTCGGTGTCTCAATGCCTCTCCTCTTTGAGCCCCTCTAACTTTCTCATGCTGAGAATCTAGATAGGTGAAGCTGGAAACCTCGGGGTTTAGTTTGAACGGGAGAACAGTAGCTGGTATAGGTCAGAGTGGAATTTGGTTTGGCTTGGATTCTGGAGAAAAGTTAAAGCTTAGGGTAACAAGGGTCAGAGTTGTTGGTAGAAAATGCATTAAAGATAAAAGGGAGGGCGGGGATTTATCTCAGTGGTGCCACTGCCTGCATTTTAAGCTTAATCAAGATCCCAAGTTCAATCCCTGGTATCAAAAAAAGAAAAACAAAAGATAGATGGGAGAAAAATGTGGGTGAGATAATGGGAAATGAAATGTTTTTATTTGATGACTTCAATGGTATATTTAAAATTTTAGTAAAACTCATATACACCATGCTCATATGTGGGCTCTGTTTTTTTTTTTTTTAATATTATACTTTTAAAAGTAAGTTAAGGTACTGTGAAGGTAAGTTGGGGTGTGGCGTACTGTAGGAGCAGGGTGTTGGTGCTCATCGAAGCATCTGGCCACCACCTTCCTCAGATCAGGTCGGCACACACCTGTTTTCAAAGCAGTGTTTCCTTCCTAATTCATGGGTAGGAACAACACACTATGTGCCAGTGTGTGACCTGATTTTTACCACCCTTCCACTGAAACATGAACACTTCATCACGTTTTATCAGAAGAAATACTAAGAAATTGTAAGATTTGTTTTTAATGTCCTCATTAAGAACAATATGTCCGTATGGATCATTACTAAAGTTGGGGAGACTGTTAAGGGAGGTGCTTGCTGTGTGCAATCTGCAATGACTGAGCAATGGAGACAGGACTTTGCCGTCAGAGAGAAACCACCCCAGTCCAGAGAGAAACAGTCGGTAGAACAGTCTGCACCATGTCTCATATTCGTTCTGTCAACCACTTCAGATGCTTCGTGGCCGAGAAGTGAGGACATCAGAACGTCTAACATCACTGACACACTTATTATCAATTGTGGAGAGCAGCAGGGAACTCGGGATACCTGAGAACATTCTCCAATAAAATTTTTTCCAGTAAAGCTGTATCTGCAGTTATTCTCCACATCCACCAAACTACTGAGTCTCACCGAGCATTCTATGGAACTCACGTCAGAAGCCACCGATTTCTACCTGATTGCCATCATTTCAAATCTAGACTTTTGCCAGGTCTATGAGACTTTCCTGTCTTCTTTCTGATCTCACTCTCAATCTTTACCTCTCAATCACAGCCTCTCTCAGGTGAAGTCCTGTACTTAATTTTTCTCTGAAGGAATGTGGCTCACACAGCAAGACATGGGCATAATGATGCCTGTATTTCTTGTAGCTTTTTTTGATCTCCCCTGTGGACCATAAACTCCTTAAGAACAGGATGTGTGTCTTACCCTGTGTCCTCTAGACACCTAGCGAGTGCTTAGTACATAATCTGTACATTAACTGACCTATGGAAAGAAAGTCCTTTTTACCAAGGAAGTTAATGATACTACTATGCTTTCACACTACCTGGAAAAGCCCACTATTAGGACAGTATGAATGTATACAGAGAAATTTTTTAAAAGAAGAAATTTTCATATGATGCAAGAAATACAATCATGAAATTTGACATTATGGGATAAAGCTTTTCTGACCTTGGTCATAAACTGCAATTTAAGTTCTTTCTCAAAATAAGAAAAATTGCTTTAAGCTAAAGATAAAAAGTGACTTCTTGAAAAGAATAGGAAGAGAGTATTTAGTTGGGAATAGTTGAGCACAAAGCATCAGAAGAGGAAATCTTATAACATCCAAAGAGGGGGAGTACATTATACGGCTGTGGGATAATAAAAAATGACTGTAAAAGTAGCAAATAAACATATGAAAAAATGTTCAACATCACTGGTTATTCGAGATGCATATAAAACAACACTGAGATTCAACCTCACCCAGTAAGAATGCCTGCTATCAAGAAATCAACCAATAACAAATGCTGGGGGTGTTCTGGGGAGAAAGGAGCCCTTCCTCATAATGATGGGAGTACAGACTGGTGCAACCACTGTGGAAATCAATATGGAGATTCCTCAAAGAACTGGGATTAGAAGTCCCATGTGACCCAGCTATTCCACTGCTGGGTATCGTCCCTAAAGAATTGTTAGAATCATGTCACAGCAATATATGCTCAACCATGTTTATAGTGACACAGTTTGTAATAACTAAAATTTGGAAATAGCTCAATTGCCCATCAACTGGAGACTGGATAAAGAAGATGTTTTGTTTTGTTTTCTTTTTTATAAAATGGAGTACTCCTCAGTCACAACGAATGAGAACCTAGAGAGATTTATAGCTAAGTGGACACATTTTGTGGCCACACTCTTAAGTAAAATCAATAAGTCACACATGTGTAAATACTGAATAGTTTCTCTGGTGTGAAAAGATAAAAGTGTAAATCAGGATCAAAATGTATAACTGATATTGTGTAATAGTAAGAAAAGTCTAAGAGTAGAGGAAGTGGGAGGAGTAGGGGAAAGGGGAAAGGGGAAAAATATGTGAAAAGGAAAAACATAGAAACAATTTCTTCATAAATTGGGAGGAGTGGAGGGGGTGAAGGGAAGGCTGGGGAATGGGGAAAAATAAAGGTAAGTCTTGTAAAGGTACACGATCCCAATGATGAACGTAACTGTACTGTACACCTAAAATGTACCAATGAGCTTAATAAAGATGAAAACAATGACTGATCATAAGTGACACAAAGGTTCTTATCCTTTGGAACTCCTATTCTTCAGGAAACAATTTTTAACCATATTATGCAAATATGAGTACTTTGTATTTCATGCAAATAATTTTAGTAAAAACATTTTTGCTTTAAAGTCTCATCTGTAGCTGTGAAAAATGTACAGTGCATCTTGTTGTGTCAGAAACGCCAGCACTGTGACCTGTGCACGTGTGAAGAATATCCCGGAGGATGTCACCCTCACATGGAGGGGACTGACGGGGCAGGGCAGGGGGACCCGGAGATTACTCCCAGATTTCACTCTCTATCCTCTGGCATAATTTGAAGTTTTCACTGTGTTCTCTAATTTGCAAGATTAAAGTAAACAAATTGTGAAAAAGAATTAATGGTGAAAGAGTGTTTGGGGCTAAGGTGAGTTGACTCCAGGGTTTTCACTCAGGTCTTCAAAGTGTCTGCTGTCCTCATCACTTTTGAGAAACATAGTATGTTTCCCTCCCTCCAGAACTGTGCCCACTTGCTCAGGACTCAGAGCCCTGGGAGGGACATGAAGTAGCCATCTTGGCCCTGCCTATTTTTGTGAGTTAAGGGCCTAATAAAATGAACTCTCTCCTTCCACTCCACAACAACTCATTCTGACCACGTCAACATCCTCTCCCCCAACACTTCGGCTCTCTTGCCTGGTTTTCACTGTCTTTGTGTAGTTCCAGCAAAAGGGAGTGATGGGGTTTGTCTGAGATGCTTGTGTGGCCTTTTTGAACACACACTCATGGACTCGCGACACGAAAAGGGACTTCTAGCAATATTTTAGTCCAGCCATGCCAACGTCAGAGAGTTCACGTCCAGAGCAATGTGCTCCAGCTGTTATCAGTCCTCAGTACGCCTGTGTGCTTCCGAGGCCATCCATGCTCCACGTGTGAGTTCAGCAGATGTCACGTTGTACACCGTGAGTATCTGCACGTATCCGCTTGGAGGTGCTGTCACACGCATCCCTGTGCCGCCTTCCACTCAGAGCATGGCCCTGTGCACAGCACACAGCACAGTGCCACTGCTGCTATTGGACTAAGGAGAGCTATGGGACAGTAGTACATTTTCTGCCACTCGTCTATGAGCACCTAGCAGGATTCAAAAGACTCTTTAAGATCTGTGTTCTCTTTCGGATTTTGTAACATCACAGTTGAACGCCACCCACAGTGAGAACCAGGGCCTGGATAGGAAAGTAAGAAAGCTGTGTTTTATTATCCTCATTTCACAGATTAAAAAAAATAGAAACTCATCAAGTATTTGCCAGAGGTCGTGGAGTTAGAAGGGAAGCAGCCTCCAAGTACTGGGTCCCAGTCCCGTGTCTTTGCCTCTCTCTTTACCTCTAGTAAATCACTGAATAAAAAGGGACAGCGTGATGCTGACTCTAGGGGCAGTACGACTCATAAATACAGAGGGCAGCGGAGACGAATGAGGAATGCCCTCAGCAGGACAGGTGGGATCCTCCTTCTAGCCTCTGCTACTTTAACCTGCCTGAGTTCTTTACGCTTCAATGCCTTTATCAACGACAAAAGAAATCTCTTCCAAGAAGCCCAGGCTCTCTTTTCATTCACCCACTGCGTGACACTCAGATCCACACAGGATTCCATGGCGGAGGGAGTTTAGTGACTTTGGGCAGCTACACGCACAGGCGGGAAAGCTGAGAACTGGCGTATGAACTTGGGGACAGTCACACAGTGGCTTTCTGGTGGGCAGTGGCTGGTTCCTGGGTGTCAGCTGCTGCACAGACGGGACAGATGCCAAAACTGGAGGTGGTGGCCCTGGGGCAGACAGAGATGTGGAGGCCTGAGAGATGGCAATGAATGGAACAAAAGGGTGAGCTGTGGATGTGGTCTGGGAACAGAGGCCGGAAAATAACTACCTTTGTTTTCAGAGTTTAGGTTTGCATGATGTAGGGAAATTGAAGTATGAGGGTCCTAACATGGTTCTGGCCTCTATTTGGTAGTTACTGGTTTGTCCAGGCCAAAATCTAAGGAAGGACAAATCCAAATCCAGCA
>NW_022900925.1:13691933-13705102 GCF_012274545.1 Fukomys damarensis | reverse complement strand
CATTTTTTCTATTAGCCTCTTAATCATCATCTGGAAAGAGAACATTCTAGAGTAATATGATTAAATGTAGCTCTGATAAAGCATGGTCCCTATTATGTATCATAAAGCAGGTACTAGATATTTTACATTCATAGAGGTATGATACAGTACTGTCCTACATCAATAATACTAGATTCAGTTTTGGTTTGAAATTTACTTTGCCTGCAAATAAGATTGCTACCCCTGTCTTTTTCTGGGCTCCTGTCACATGGAGAATTGTTTTCTATCTTTTCACTTTCAGTCTATGGGCTTCTTTTTGCACTAGGTGTGTTTCTTGTATACAACATGTTATTGGATTTTGCTTCTTATTCCATTTTGCCAGTCTATTTCTCTTGATTGGTGAGTTGAGGCCATTGACATTGCTGGTTATAACTGATGTGTACTGACTTATTATTGATATGTTATTGGCCTTTTGTTGACTCTTTTTACTTTTTCACGTTCTCCTTTTAATTTCTTGCCTTGCCTATTTGATTTGCTCTGTTGGGTCTCATGGTGTTGTTGCCTTCATTGTCTTTTTCTAGGATCTTGTTTAGAATTACTTGTAGTGCTCAAATCCAGCATTTTCTACATGGCAGACAGCAAGCTGGACACCCAGTCCCTTTGCTGCCTTTCCTTAGCCGTGGTCCATCTGATAAGAGCTGGGAAAGCTGGATTCTGAGCCAAGGGTTCCTTGCTATCCCTGTGATGTCGGGTGAGTGGGCGCTGTGGCTCTCCGCATTCTCAGGTGTGAAATGGGAGTCACAACATGTACTTCACATGATTGTTCTGAGGATTCAATGACTTAAGCTACCGAATTATTGAGTGGATGTGAATTCCATTGGGCTTTGAACGGAAGCAGTTACCCTATTTCTAGGTTTGTGCTGTCTCTCTACTAAGCGCCATAGCAAGGATTCACCCTTCCTACCCCCCAAAGTACCCACTGCATCCCTCCCGCCCAGTGCTATGGCCTTTGTGCCTCTGCACCTCCTGCTCATGAAGGAACTCCTGAAAGGCTTAGAAGTATAGAAGCTACTGTGTGTTCCCCTACTCGGGCAGAAGCGCAATTAATCTCTTGGGCCCCCAAACTCTTCAGTAGATTTTGATGCAACAGCCAGCAGACACTAATTGATAAGTTTTGCAATCTTCTCCAGCTCCACAGGACCTCAGGAGACACTGATCCAGCAACTATTTCCACAGGGAAATCCAGCGCCAGGCTTGGGACTAAAGTCCTTATAATTCCACAGGCAGAAGCCTCTAATCAGGTCCCTAATGAGAGTTCGAGATCAATCCACCTACAAGGGTTGAGGGAAGACTGGTGATTGGAGGATTGTCCTAAGCATGCCTGCTAATAAGGCCAGAGGGAAGGGAATCCCAAGAAAGATTTACTTTCTTTTTAGTCCTTAGTCAGAAAGAGCCTGGGACCTTAGAGAGTGGTTTTAGCAAGACTCACGAGGCAGGTTGTGAGTGGAGGGATGATGTTTTCAAAAGGAGGCAGCCTGGGTGTGAGGCACTACGTGCAGACACCAGCCTCCTGCTCCTTCCTTTCTCATCTGGATATTAGTCTGCATTCTCTTCCCTCTACCATGCCCCACAACTCTGCTGTTCTCCCATTTTTCTTCCCGTCTGAGCCTCTTTGTTTTTAAATTCCATATTAATAAATGCATCTACTTCATAATTTTCAATGCCTATATATTATTACAACTGCTCAATGATTTCTCTAAAGAACCTCATATCTTACTCATTGATAGTTTCTAGTTTTCCACTATCTTTTTATAGCTATTTCCCACAATGAAATTGAATCTATATAAAAACAAAAACCCTACAAACTAACAATGCATTGGTCCATTCAGATAAGTTCACTGTTGAATTCTGCAAAAACACCAGAGAAGTTAGAACTTCTTATTTAATATTCTCCCTAAGATTTTTCTCTGTGAGACCGGGACTTGCTACGTACTTCAGACTGGTCTTGAACTTACACTACATAGTCAACTCTGGCCTGAATTTATGGCAATCCTGATGCCTCCGCCTCCTAGTGCTAAGATTACAAGTGTGTACCACCATCCCTGAATCCACCCTACGATTGTTAATGAAATTGAAAGAGAAGAAGCACTCCCAAAGTCATTTCTGGAAGTCACCATTACCCTGATTCCAAAACAGGACAAAGATTTAACCGAAATAGAGAAATACAGACCAATCTCATGAATATAGATGTAAAACTCCTCAAGAAGATTCTGGCACTGTGAATAAAGGAATGTATAGAGGTTGGGATGGAAACAAAAGCACTAGAATGAGTTTACTCTTTTTTTTTCTTTATTAAATTTATTGGTACATATTAGGTATACAATACAGTTACATTCCTCATTGGGATCTTGTACCTATACATGACTTATCAGGTTCTTATTTTTCTTTTGCCAAAATTGATATCCAGATTTAATACAATCTCAATCAAAATCCAAACAGTACTCTTCACAGAACTGGAGAAAACAATCCCAAAATTCATATGGAACAAGAAAAGACCCAGAATAGCAAAACAGTCCTGGCTAGCAAAAGCATGAGGAGATAATATGAGGTACTGGCAGTGTGATGTAGCACTAAGATACTCTATATGGGTTAGCTCTTCACATGAACATGCTCTGTAAGGGATGCTGTAAGGTTTATTTACTGTAGCACAGTACCATGATGCCTGTCTGACACCTGAGATGGCTAAAAAATGACTCGTAGGTAGGTGGCATGTACAGCACAGATGTGGTGCACAAAGGAGTTATGCAAACCTCTACCAGAATGGTGCCAACTGGCACAAGATTTCATCACGCTACTCCAAGCAACCCAGAATTTAAAATTCATGAATTATTTATCTCTGGGCTTTCCACTTAATATTTTCACACTGTGGTTGACTCCAGGTAATTGAAACCATGGAAAGCCAAAGCAGAGACAAGCAGGGACTACCATAAATTTAAGATTTACATTTTTTTTACATTTAAAAAACTGCACAACTATGATAAAAGAATTAAAAGATTTTAAATTAAATAGGGATACCATTTTCGTGGACTAAAAGACTCAAAATTGTTAAGGTGTAATTGTTCTAAAACTTATCTTGAGAGTCAATAAAATTCAAAGCATAATTCCAATTAGAAATTTTGTGTACAGTTGATGATTTGCTATAAAATGTATGTGAGAGGCATAAATCTAAAAATTAAAATTTATTTGGAAGAACAAAGTAAGAATATTAGCATTCTTTGGTTTCTAGTCTTACTATTATGTGACAACAATCAGAAAAATGTGATACTAGAAAAAAGATAGACTATTCCTAAGAATTGAGAGTATAGAATATCACAGTGTCCAGAAATGGATCCTTTGATATATAATACGTAGATTTTTTTTTTTTGTACCAGGAATCAAATTCAGGACCTTGCACTTTCTGGGCAAGTACGGCACCGCTGAGCTATATCCCAGTCGCATACAGTGATTTTCAATGCAAGTACAAAGGCAATTCAGTGGAATATAGGCTTACCAAAAAAATGGTACTGAGAAAATCAATTTATATATGCAAAAAAGAACATGAATTCATCCTTGTCACTCTCTAAAGTAATTAACTCAAATGGATTATAAACCTTAATATTCATATGGGTGCAGAGAAGAGTGCTTATGACTTATTTCTTTTTGGAGTCAGAGAAGTCTCCGAGTGAAACTCAAGTGTCATGAGAAGGACTAAAGAGAGAGGTGTCAAGTTGCATCTATTAAAGCCGGGTGAGGCCTGTGCAGAACAAGTTTTTGTTGCCCTGTCTGAAATGAGGGAGGAGGCTGAAAGAAGCTACAAGGATGGTTCAAAAGTGCACTTCTTGAAGGATGTCCTCTTCTGCCATGAGATGTAACAACAGTTTTGGTGAACTGGATGTTGAGCCTACAACCCAGACAGCTTTTTGGTTTCTGTGTAAATCAATACACATTTTCAGAGACATCATTCTACCTGGAGTTATTGATGCCGCCTACCATGGGAATGGTGTGTTTCTCTGGAGCAAGGAGGACAGCATCTGAAACCTTGTCGAATTCTTTGAGTATTATCTAATATTTCCATGTCCAAAAATAAATGTTAAGAAATCAATAAAACACAGTAAATACAAGACCAGTGAGAATAAAAATTTTGAAGAATTAAAATTTATATTATATTATTTATATTATATCACTAGGTAAAGAAACTCATTCAGCTGATGATTGCCATATACAAGAGGAATCTGGAGTGGGTAGTAGAAAAAGGAACATCAGTATTGCTTTGTGATCTGTTGCAGGGACAGGAAGAGCATGGCATTAGCAGGGGTTCATCTTTTCTCTTATTCCTCTCCTCCCCGTCTCTGGGCACATCTAGAATGTTAGATCACAGAAGGCTGATCCTCATTAGCAGCATTGTTCATCTTTGCTAAAGGCCATTTACAGGAAACTGTGCCGTACTGTGAGACTGCCACCTGGGATCTTTCCAAAGCACACGTCTTTCATGGTGATACACTGCTTCAAGACCACTGATGACATCTTGTGTAAACGTTAATACTCTTCAGATATTGTAAATCATTCAGTCCATTCCCTGATTTCATTAAAGGTTTTCCAGCCATCCTTCTTCACTCCCCAAAAGTAGGTTCCAGCCCCAAAGGACTCCTGTCCATTCCCTACAGCGACAATTAAGCATCCATCCCTGAGCTGCTGTGCATCCCCTCTTTTCCCCAAATATACTCAGGTATACTCAGCAGCTCTAATAGGTCACTGCCGCAGGACTAGGAGTGAAGTTGTCCTAGTGTGGTCCTGGGTAATTACTTTGTCTTTAATTAGTTATTGCAGGAGTTGAACTCCTCCGGGATGCCAGTTCCCTTAAGGCCAGTGATGTGTACAATGAAAGTCATGTAGTGTAGAAACTGATGATGGTTGTAGAGGCTGTGACTTCGCATGCCCATACTGAGTAAATAGAATTGAATCTCAGATCAGGCTTCAGAGTAACTCTGGGGCACCCTAGGTGAGTTGAGGGACAATGAATATCTAACATTTAATGTTCTTCTAACCTGAAGGATGTGTTTTTCCAGATTGTGTGATTTTCTTCAGGATAGTGATTTAGGCATGATAATTTTTCTGTTCTAAACCTATCTGCCTCTTGGACCTTGCTAATACTTAACAAGTAATTTATTTAATATTTGTCAGTTATAATTGCTAATGATAGCATTAATGAATATCATTGAGCAAAATATTCTCAAAAAATTACTGTATATCACTTCAATATAATGGCAGCTATGTGAGCTAGGAAGGCTTTTACTTGGTTGCTCTTCAGCCATGTTTTCTTTATAATCACCTAAGAAAAGTTTGGACAGGCTGCCTATCAGAAATTTTGATTACAAAATCTGCAATGACTGGATGGTATGTAATGTAAAGACAATGTATATGTCCTTGTTACTCCAGGTCAGTTCACTTACCACAGCTTTGACCTTGTATGGGTGCTAAGTGAGCATGTAAAGTATTCATTATGGAATCAAAATCTGTGGTTTGCAAGGACGTCAAACTTTAGAAGCACTGCCCTATGTGATTCTAACATGGACTCCAGGCTGAGAACTTCCTTTGTGGGGGCTCAGGGTGGGTGCAAGTTTGTTGTACCATCGGTTCCACCATCTGCCAGTGATGTCCCTGGCTATGATTCTTAGTCACTCTTAGCCCCAGAGACACGGTCTCCTTGATTAAAAGAGAATAACAATTCTAAGAAACCAGGTATGGTTATCAGTAGACATTTTCCCACTGAAATGCTAGCAGACAATGTCCTAGTATAAACACTGTTTAGTGGAGTTGAATTAAACATCAATATCAGGCTGACAAAGCAAGCGTTGCACTCAGTTATGCATTTTTGTGAAGGAGCTTTTCCCGTATCACTTAATGCTCCTCTTCAGATTAGAGACAGAAGTCAGAAACATACATATAGCAAAACAACGCGTATTTCTATATAGACTGGGTGAAATAAGGAGACAGAGACTGAGAAAGTTAAGAAACTGAATGATCTGTGAACATGTACAATACTAATAAAAATTTAAAAAAGAAATTAGTTCTGGTTCCCATGGAGACTGAGAAGAATGAAATCCTCAGAGAATATGAACCCATACATCATGAAGTGCTCACGTTGTTATCTGGAATCTAAAGGTAGTTTAGAGCAAAAGCCTTTTTTCTTCAGGAGATGGCAGTGTTTTCTGTTAGGAACTTCAGTTGATTGTACACAGCTCACCACATAATGAAAGGTAATATGCTTAACTCAAAGACTACTATCTTAAAGGTTAATCACGTTACAAAACATCTAGACTAAACATCTGGAGTAAAGCTAGGTTCTAAGGCCCAGTCATGTTGACACATAAAATGTATCATGATAAAGGATATTAATATTGCAGGAAGAATTCAAATGAGGGGTTAAGGGTAGTGATTTTTTATTTTTCTTTGTCATTTCTAAAATTTCCTTCATTTTTATTTTCCACACACCAATATCAGTTATGTCAAGTGGAATTAAGCATAAAGATGCTCAAAGAAACTCATTTTGATTAATAAAATGCATAGTATATCTGAGGTACCATAATATTTTCCATGTTTGCAAAATTATATCCAAGAAATTTGTAAGAGTAGCAAATTTTGGAGTTAAACAGTTAAAGCTGGTGAGTTATTGCGCTCTGAGGAATTAATGGTAGTAGTAACTCTTACACCTCTTTTTTGTTTTTTAACCAGGGATCGAACTCATGACCTTGCACTTGTGAGGCATGGGCGGTGCCACTGAGCTAAATCCCTGGCAATGGTAGTAGTTACTCCAAGCTGATAGAGTTGTGGTGTCTTTAAAGGTAGGGGAATGTAAGACTCAGTCTGGAGGACAGGCAATAAATATTAATAAAATATTGGCTAAATTGAGGCACCAAGGCAGGTGATAGCCTTGCTTCAGTCAGGAAGGCAGATATGCTTTTCCTGCATGGAATTTTTAATCTGATGAGAAGTCAGCTACAAATAATGATCAGGGGCACTGAATGCAACACAGTGAGTATAGGGCACCCATAGCAGCAGGTCTCTCCTGGAGTGGAGAGACATGGAAGTTTCAGCATAAAAACTACCTTCAGGATAAGTGGGGGCAAGCAAGGTGAAGAGGTAGGAGAGTTAAGAGAGTGCTAGGCAGGAAGAACTGCAAGCATGAAAGGCTTTTTAAATTGAGCATTGCTGGAAAAGGGGATGTAAGAGACACTGTGTAAGAGACAGCTGAGGTTGTGGAGGCTGGAATGGATCAAACAATGAAATATCCTTTATGTCCTCGGAATTTTGTTTATGTCTTAGGATCAGTGACAATCTGCCAAATTATTAAATTATTTGAAACATGAAAAAAAGTTATTGGGGGTGAAAAGTATTTTAAAACATACAAGTAGGGTGGTAAACTGAGAGTTTGTTTCAATATTCACAGTGAGTCAATTTTGTCTAAGATAGTGTTGGGCTAGGGATAAGGACTGAAAGAATTAGAGAAGGAAGATGAAATGTGGAATCTAAAACCTTGCTTTGGATGTGGATGGTGAGAGAAATGAATGAAGGAAATAAAACTTTCATATTCTTTATTTTAGCCTGGATTCCTTTTGCTAAATAAGAGTAAGTGGAGGACGATGGGTTGCAAGAGGAAGAGACTTAAGTAGTAAGTTTCTCTTGGCAGCTGTTGTACTTAGAAGCTTTAATGATCCATGCAAGGGAAGATAATCATTGAACCTTAAAATACAGAGCCATGCAGGTTAGAAAAATGTCTACACACAAGTTGTGAGTGATACTTGAAGCCATCAGAATACAAGAGGCTTTCCTCAAAAATGTAATTAGAAGATAGAGTTGAGATAAATCCCTGAGAAACATCAACATGAGAGAAATTGTAAGACCAAGACTCAAGTGTAGTCACTGAGGATGACCCTCCCAGCCAGCATGAAAGATCAATATATTTTATATCTCAGAAACAAGTAGATAAGAGAAGATAAGAGCCATCCACATCCAATGTAGCAAGGCTTTAGATTCAGCACTGAATTTTCTTTCTCTTCATGTTTCTTCTTTCACGTTAAAAAGAAATGAAAAAATCATATATGGTTTTGAAAATTGTAGACATTTGTGATAGAGAGATTATAAAGTATTCTAATGGGAGCTAAATAAATAATTTTGCTGGGAACTTAACAGGATGTGTACTACAGATAAATGTTGATTTTTATTTGAACTGAAGGGACCCTATTATGCTCTCTTAAAGACACTGGACACGACCAGTGATGGAAAGAAACCAAACCATCCTTTCAGAGTTCCTCCTGCTGGGTTTGCCCATCCAGCCAGAGCACCAGCACGTGTTCTATGCCCTGTTCCTTGCCATGTACCTCAGCACCGTCCTGGGAAACCTCACCATCATCATCCTCATTCAACTGGACTCCCATCTCCACACGCCCATGTATTTTTTTCTCAGAAACTTGTCCTTCTCTGACCTCTGCTTTTCATCTGTGACCATTCCCAAGCTGTTGCAAACCATGCAGAGCCAAATTCCATCCATCCCATATGCAGGCTGCCTGGCCCAAATGTATTTCTTCCTGTTTTTTGGAGACCTGGCGAGTTTCCTGCTTGTGGCCATGGCCTATGACCGCTATGTGGCCATCTGCTCCCCCCTGCACTACACCAGCATCATGAGCCCCAAGCTCTGTGTGTGTCTGGTGGTGCTGTCCTGGGTGCTGACCATGTTCCATGCTCTGTTGCACACCCTGCTCACAGCCAGATTGTCTTTCTGTGGAGACAATGTGATTCCCCACTTTTTCTGTGACTTGTCCGCCCTGCTGAAGCTGGCCTGCTCTGACACTCATGTTAACGAATTAGTGATATTCGTCATGGGAGGGCTAGTTGTTATCATCCCATTCCTACTCATCATCATGTCCTATGCCCACATTTTTTCCTCCATCCTCAAGGTCCCTTCTGCTCAAGGTATCCGTAAGGCTTTCTCTACGTGTGGCTCTCACCTCTCTGTGGTGTCACTGTTCTATGGGACAATTATAGGCCTGTACTTGTGTCCATCAGCTAATAATTCCACTGTGAAGGAGACAGTGATGTCTGTGATGTACACGGTGGTGACTCCCATGCTGAACCCCTTCATCTACAGCCTGAGGAACAGAGACATGAAGGGAGCCCTGGGAAGAGTTTTTCATAAGAAGAAAATGCTCCTCTGTTTTTCACGATGACACCTGGATTTTACATAATATTATTCAATAATTATATTGATATTTGTATTGAAATATTATTTCTTCCCGTAAAAAAAAAAAAAAAGCAAAACAGCATACTATATATAACTGTTCAATATAGAAAAAGTAGAAATTTACCTGATTTACCTGAGTAATTTAACCAAGGGATGGGGTATTGTTGACCTGGCTATGCCATCCTCTTTGTCTTGTCTGGTGATCCTGGCAAAATAAAAAAAAAGTGGAAGAGGTACTATTTTATGGGATCTCTATTTCTTGTGCTCTGAAATAAAAGCATCCTATGACCTTATTTTATCAAGTAGTCTTCTTTATATGTGATATCATTTTGAGATAGTGCTTTGTAGTCTCAGTCTATTCTCAATAAAACCAAACTTCTTATCCTCCCACCCTGCTTCTAAATCTCCTATGTATGCCCTTCTGCAGGAATTGTCATATTACTATATCATAAATCTCTTCCCCAGTTTTTTCATGTCTATGTAATATTTTCTGACTTGATTGATTCTTAGTGGATTTTTATAACCCTTTTACTACAATACCATATTTTTCCAAGGAATTGCTTAATAGCCAGGAGTTTTCATTGTTTTTTCTAGTCATGAGGAAAAAAAGCTAGAGGCTGTTTTTAAGGATACCTCTCCTCTGTTTGTATTTTGGATTTCTTTTTAGTCCTTAGTCAGAAAGAGCCTGGGACCTTAGAGAGTGGTTTTAGCAAGACTCATGAGGCAGGTTGTGAGTGGAGGGACAATGTTTTCAAAAGGAGGCAGCCTGGGTGTGAGGCACTACCTCCAGACACCAGCCTCCTGCTCCTTCCCTTCTCATCTGGATATTAGTGTGCATTCTCTTCCCTCCACCATGCCCCACAACTCTGCTGTTCTCCCATTCTCCTTACCATCTCAGCCTATTTGTTTCTTTGTTTGTTTGCTTCTGTGGATCCATGAATTGAACTCAGAACCATTTGCTTGCCATGAGGCTGCAGCACCATTGACCTATATCTAGCCCCATCAGCCCATTTATTTTTAAATTCAATGTAATAAATGCATCTGATTCAGAGTTTGCATGGTTACATAATTTTATAACTGAATAGTGATTTCTTTAATCAATCTCCTATCTGACCCCATTGATAACTTCCTGTTTTCCACTCCCAGGAGTCTTGCCTCGATAGCCCTTTGCATAGCAATTTTGTGGAATTTTCAAGACTTTACATACCTAAAAACTATGAATTACCATTTGACTTTCTTCTAATTCATTGTAAGACTATATTCTTAATGCTAGCCAGCCCTAGCTTTACCATTAGCAAATGGAATCACATTTACATTTATCATCTCCTTGGTAGATGTACATTAAATTGATAAATGGATTTTTTAAATTAATTAAAATTTTTTATTATAATATATTTGAAGTACGTGCAATTTACAATCATCTTAGGGAGTGGGTACATGTAAAGAAATATATCTTTTATTTTAAAAAATCTTTTCTCTTCCCTTTCCCATCCCTCCCTCCTTCTTCCTTTAATTTTTCTTTTCCCACTTTCATTCTTATTGATATTATTGATCCTAGTTCATATTTATGGCATGTCATGTGACATTCACTGAATTTATTAGATTCCTACACATGGAATATCCTTATTCTACTTATTTACCCTTGCCCTTGGTGTCTTGGATCCCTTTGCATTTATAAGAAATTCATCCCTTTGCATTGTTATATCTATCCTTTAGTATTCTCTTCATTTGTACTTTGCCTTACTCAAATAAGAAATACATTTGGTATTTGAGTTTGTGTGTGTCATTTATTTTATTCAATATTATATATTCCAAGTGCATCCATTTTCCTACAAATATCTCATACTTGTGCTTTATAGCCAAGTAATATTCCTTTATATATCGATACATTTATAAAACTTAATCAATTTTACTTCTGCCTTTTCTCCCATTTCTCCCCTTACCCTCATTCCCAAAACCCTTTCTGATTTTCAGAAAGTTTAACTCTCTGCCCACCCATCCTCTTTCTTTCTGAACTTTCCCCCCAGTCAATATAAAAATAAAAAGGACAGGGGTGTGCGACCGCCCGGACTGCACGACAATAGACCCAGCAAGGACCCAAAGACCCCGGAGGGGGTCTCTTCAGCTGCCTGCCTGCCTGAGACTGCCCGGCGGGGGCGTGACCTCCCGGACTGGGCTACAACAGACCCAGTAAGGAAGGTAGCCACGTAGGAGCCCTTGAAACACCCCCACGACCTCCCCGCGCCCCCGGTTCTCAAACTCCTGATTGGGCCAGTCCTTAGACCAACTCTGCAGAGGCATAGGCTCTCATGAAGGGTAGTTTTCTGAGCTCCCAACTTTGAACATCTTTAAAGAAAGGGCAGGGGAAACCTGTAATAGAACTGAGTGGAGTTCAACCCTGAGGGTAGGGAAACTCAAGTTAGGCCTTGTGGACTGTGTTCAGTCTCAGTCGTGGGGAACTGCCATTGGCTAGCTGAGACCAGGGTATTCGGTTCTGCATATGGCTGTACATGTGGTATAATATGAGAACAGAGACAGTCTGAAAGAGGCCCTTCAAATTCGTCTTCTATTTTTTTCTCTTTTTTCTTTTCCTCATTCCACCCTAAAATTTCTTTCTTTTTTCTGTCCTCTCTCTCCAACTCAGTCTCTTGCTCTACCATATTATCCCTCATCTCCCTTTTTATTCCAGCTCCTGCCTTAACTCAGACTTCTTCTTTTATTATTTTTTCTTTTTAGGAGGGGTTTCCTCTTTATGTTCTTTTCTCCATTTTATCTCACTCATGGCTCTGTACCTTCAAGGGAAGGCAAGTGCCTGTTATTGTTAAGGGGATATATTCTTGTCCTTATTCCTGCACTCTCTCTATCCCCCCTGAAGTTAATAGCTTTGTAAAGATAGTAAGGTAATTCTACAACCTCTGGATTCACTTCAAACCTGCTCCAATTCTTTCACTTATCTAATCCTCTCATTCTAAGTCTAACCCCCCATCCTAAATGGTAAAGATGCTATATTGAAAAGCATATTCACTGCAAACATATTATGGGCTGCTTCTTGAAATTAATTTAATTCACATGAGTTAAAGGTGATACATTAATGACTACCACAAGTGGTCAGTTTGCAAACTGTGCCTGATCCTATTGGGCTGCTGAATGTGTCAATTGGGATAAAGAGTTGTGATTGATTTAAAGAGCTGTTTTCTCTGATATTATGAAAATGAGAATGTCTATGAGTCATTAGAAACTCAAAAGCTAAAACGCAACTATATCAGGAAGATTTAAGTAATACCCAGAAATTAAAGAAGGACAACCCAACAATAAAAATAAAAATGAGAAAACACTTAAGCAAGACACAAAAACAGATTTCCAGTTCACCAATGGCAAATAGTAGGACAAATGAGGATGAAAAATCTGATAGTGAACCAACAGGACACCCTGGACCCATAGCACAGGAGGTAACAAAACAGATCAATCAGGCTCTAGAAAAATTCAAATCAGAAATAATTTCCCAGTTAACCAGAGACATGATGAGCAAAATGGAAGTCATGATTCGAGACTCTAGAGCAGAAACTGACAAAAAAATAGATGAGCTCAGGACCATGATAGAAGCCATGAAGACTCAGCATAAGAAATAAATGGAAACAATGAATGGCCAACAGAGGAAAGAAATGGAATCCATAAAACAGATTCAAACAGATATCCAGGAGATTAAAAACTCCATTGAAAGTGTACGCAACAGAATAAAAGATTGCCAAGATAGAATTTCAGATATAGAATATAGGATCACAGTCAGTGACCGTGAAAAAAGAGGTCTCTTAAAAACAGTAAGGGATCATGAGAAATCAATCCAACAACTTCTAGATGATACAAAGAAAAATAACATAAGACTGATAGGAATTCATGAAAAAACAGGAGAAAA
>NW_022900925.1:13685248-13685873 GCF_012274545.1 Fukomys damarensis | reverse complement strand
AGGGGGGAAAAAATGAGACTCAAGAGCTGTCATGTAGGGGTACAAGATCCCAACAATAAATGTAACTGTACTGTATCCCTAAAATGTACCGATAAACTCAATTAAAGCTGAAAAAAAGGACAACAAAAACAACCAACAATAATTAGATGGGGAGGGGAGGAGGGGGTGAAGGGAGGGCAGAGGTAAGGGGAAAAAATGAGACTCAAGAGCTGTCATGTAGGGGTACAAGATCCCAACAATAAATGTAACTGTACTGTATCCCTAAAATGTACCGATAAACTCAATTAAAGCTGAAAAAAAGGACAACAAAAACAACAGCAACAATAATGTTAACACAGCAAAAACTATGTGAATAAGAAAATACATGTATAATCCTTTTTAAAGGTTATGATTATCTTCCTCCCTTTTAAAATTAGCAATGTGAAATAGGAAGAAAAGGGCTAAAGGTGTAGGGGCAGTGGGAAGGGTAGGAGAATGGGAATAAGGGAAAGGGAAAAAATATGAGAAAATGTAAAAATGGAATTAAAATGTTTGAAGGTAGGGAGGGGAGGAGGGGGTGAAGGGAGGGTGGGGACAAGGGGAAAAAAAATGAGAACCAAGACCTGGCATGTAAAGGTACAAGATC
>NW_022900925.1:13683607-13685236 GCF_012274545.1 Fukomys damarensis | reverse complement strand
AGGAGGGGGTGAAGGGAGGGTGGGGACAAGGGGAAAAAATGAGAACCAAGACCTCTCATGTAAAGGTACAAGATCCCAGTAATGAATGGAACTATACTGTATACCTAGAATGTACCAATAAATTCAATAAAAAAATAAAATTGGTATCTGATTGTGATACATAATAAATACATTTACCATGAGGGAATTGGTACAATACGTAGCACATCTTGATCCTTTGTACTTCTCTTCCCCTCCTCTCCCTCCGGTCTTTAAATTCCCATATCCCCTTCAAATTTTTTTTCTTTCATTGAGTTTACTGGTAATTTTTAGGTATACAATACAGTTACATTCATAATTGGGATCTTGTAACTTTACTTGACAGATCTTGGTTCTCATTTTTTCTCATACCCCTGCCTTTCCTTCACCCTCTTCATCTTCCCCTATTTACAAAGACTTTGTTTCCATTTTTTCCTATTCTCATATTTTTTCTTGTCCCTTATTTCCTGTCTCCTCCAAATCTTTTTAAAGAAACAACTCATTGAACCTTCACTTTTTTTTTAGTCTCAATTTCTTTAATTTCTGCCCAGACCTTTACAATTTTTTCCTTCTATTAGTTTCAGATATAGATTTTTCTTGTTTTTCTAGGACCATGAGATACATCATTAAGTTATTTGGGATCATACTATTATTTTTAAGTGTGAATCCCAGCAATAAACATCCTTCCTGCTTTGATTGTATTCTATAGGTTTTGGTGCATTGTGCTTCCAGTGCATCTTTTACAACCTCAGCTACTCACTGCTTAAACTTCTCAGAGGGTCTGCAGCTAGTCTGCTCTTTCCCAAAACATGTATCTTGTGGCTGTCTTCCACCTAGTCCCTATGGTAGAGTGGCCCCAGAGACCCTGAAGTACAGTTCTTCTGTGACTTCTGATTCCCAGAGGAGCTCAGTCTTAAACAATAAACCCCTTCCCCAAATGTCTTCTGATTACACCACTCCCAAGTACGGATAGCAATAAAGTGGATTTCTTCCCCAACTCTAGTTTGCTGTGCATAAGGAATCACTTTCAGAGCAAACTCCCATTGTATTTTCAACTTACAATAACCATGGGTTTTTCTTGGTGCTAGAGCTGCTTGTCCATTACAGTGGACCCTTGACTTATGACCTTGTTCACAAGGGCTGGTTGTAAGTCAAGTTGGTCAATTGAAGGCTCAATTTCCTCTATGTAGCCTTCAAAGTCTCTCTCCTGTCCATAGGCAGAGCTCAGTGTCCTTAGAGAGACATTGTCCCAGGATTTTTCTATTAATGCCAAACAGGAAAGGATGTTGTAGTGTTTCTTCCAGAACTCTTTAAGGGTAAAATCTATATCTGAGACAATGTGGAAGCACAAGTGGCCAACATCTGGATTTTGACTCAAGACTTTGCTCGTAAGTTAAAACTAAAAATTTGGTTGTAATCCAAGTTGTTCAATGTCAGGCCAAATGGAGTACAATGCAATACCATTTATGCACATGAAAGGAATTTTGTCTTAGTCTAGGAGCTGCAAGAATCTGCCAAAATATTAAACCAGGAGAGAGAAATGACCAGACCTTCACATTAAATTTTTTTTGTGATATGAAAGAAAGTTTTTGGGGGTGGAATATCAAAACA
>NW_022900925.1:13666458-13683572 GCF_012274545.1 Fukomys damarensis | reverse complement strand
TTTTTTTTGTGATATGAAAGAAAGTTTTTGGGGGTGGAAAATATCAAAACACACAACAGGGAGGTGAATTGAGAGTTTGTTTCAATAGTCCAAATGAGATAAAACATCGGCTTTCTCAAGGGTTGTCTTATTTGGGATAAAGAGTGAAGCGTTAGAAAGAGAATAAAGTGTGCAATCTAAAGGACTTCCTGGATTTTATGTGGATGGTGAGAAAAATGAATGACAGAAATTAAACTTTCATACTTATGAATTGTCTGGATTCTTTTTACTAACATGAGTAAGTAGGAGAATTGGGTAGGAAGAAGGGCAGGCTTGAAATCTTGAGATTTATTGTGCTTATAACGCCTGTGGTATATTCAAGGGAAAATAATAATTGAGCTTTAAAATGCAGTTGTGTATTTTAGTGAGATGTTTATTACTAGTGGACAGAGATGTACTGGGAATCGAACTCAGGTCCATGCGCTGGCAAGGCAGGCCACCGAACCACTGATTTAAATCCCCTGCAGCTTTATTATTTTTTAAATTGATATATAGAATTGTGAATATCATCGTTGATGTTTGTATACAGTGCAGAATGACCAAAACTAGGTAATATACATACGCATTGCCTTACAGAGCTGTCATTTTTGTGGAAAGAATATTTTACATCCATTCTTTTGACGTTTTTAAGAAAATAATACCTTGTTAACTATAGTCACCATGTGGAGAGTAGAACTATCAAAGATTCCTCTTATCTGACTGAGGTTTGGTATCCTTTAAAAGGCAACATTTCCCCAATCCTTCCCATCATAATTTTGATTATTTGAAAAATTTCACCACTACATATGATGTTGACATTTGATACAATGCATCTTTTTATTATGTATTTTGGGTAATCCTCAGAAAAATGCCCTATGTGGATCTGAGACCCTGAACTTAAGCATGGAATTTTTTTCTTAAACTAGAATTGACCTAGTATCATGCTGAAATAAGAGCACCATTGTCTCTAAGCCTCTTCCAAGAAACAGGCTCCACCAAATTTACCAGATAGGAGAATGTGTACTGATTGCCAATCCCCTGTTCAAAGTCACTTCCGTTTAGAAACAGTGATTTCTCACTAATTTGTCCCATCAGTGTCCCAAACAAGACAAAAGGAGAGAGTGTCTGGGTGCCTGCATGACTTGCTGCGAGTGAGGCTGTTAAAAGCAAGCGAACAAGTGAACAGCCTGTGCATTGTCAGCAGTCACTAGGTGCTGCCAGCGGACTCCAATGGTGGCACAGGGCAAGCAAGCCACAGCTGAGTTCGGAGATTTGAAGCTGTTCGAATGACTGAAAAATCCTAACTGGGAGCAGTGAGGCTAAACTTGGCATTAAAGTTAAAGGAAGAGAAAATAGAATTAAGCCTGAATGGGGCCCTGGGATTTCCATTTCATTCCAATCTAGAGATATGAATTCACGCTCTTATCCAGAGGGGAGAAGGTCCAGTGTTGGAAGACTTGAACATATCATATTAAGGAAGTGGCGTTTTGTTTTTGTTTTCATTTTTATGAGCTTTAATCAGGAATTGGCATTTATTTTAAAAAATACTTGTTGTCTTTGATGAGGTAATACTACTTTTTTTTCTGTGCCAGGGATTAAACTCAGGGAGTGCTGAGCTACATCCCCACCCCTTTTTAATTTTTTTCTTCTTTGGAGATAGGATCTTGCTATGTTGCCCAGTTTGACTTCAAATTTGTGATCCTCCTACCTCAGCCTCCCAAGTACTGTAGCTACAATTATAGGCATGTGCCACCACTCCTGGCCCCTAATTATTTTTATTTAGCATATTAGTAAGATTTCAAATAGGAAAGACAGTATTATTAGTGTCTTCACTTTGATTTTCATATCATTTTAATGGCTTAATTTGATCTATAATTTAATTCTTCATGTCTTTTATTGACTTCTTTAGTAAATTAGATAGATTTCTATTTAATTTCAGAATGAATCAAGGTAAACCTGAGGATTATATGTTCCTGAAAATTTTGAAAATTGGAAAATTTGAAAGATCTTTTGCCCCAATAATTTTTTTTAAAGTATGATACAATCTATAATATAATCTTATGTTCAACTGGCTGAATTTGATACCGATCTAGCTACTCTAAAGGCCAAGATACAGAGCATTTATATTATCCAGAAATATTCCTCATGTTTCTTCCTTGTAAGTTACACACCACCTCTAGAGGTAACTTCTCTTCTGGTTTCTATCACCATAGGATAGATTTTCCAGCTTATGAACTTGAAATCAATGCGATCATGCACTATTTCTGAGTCTGAATTCCTTTACTAAATGTTATGCCTTTGAGATCTATCCATGCTGTATGATCATCCTTTTGCTTTGCTATAATTTCCACTGAAATGATTACGTAATGGTTTACTCTGCCAATGGACATTTGTATTTCTCAGTTTTAGCTCCTATGACTAAAGCTTCTGTAAAAATTCTAACACATGTATTTTTGTAGACACTTGCTTTCATTGATTTTGGATATCTCAGGAGCAAACTTTCTGGATACAAAGTGGACAAGCATTAAAACATTAAAAACTGCAAACAGTTTGCAACATGATTTTATTTTATATTCTTACTAGCAGTGTATGGCAGTGTTAATAGTAATTGGTATTGTTAATCTTTTTTCTTGTGCTATTCTACTATGTGCATAGTAGTATTTTGTGATTTTAATTTGCCTTTCTCTGATGGATAAGGTTGAGTATAATGTCATACTATTATTTTTGGCCTAAGGATTTTTACGAGAGATAATTTTTCTTCAATTTAGTTCATATTTGCAGGTCATAACTCTTTACTTCTCAAATATTTATTTTAATGGTCTACTCACATATCTTGTATACTTTTGATCCAGCTTCTGCAATTTGTCTTTGCTTAGAAAATATTTCCCCAGACATTCACATTTATTTAAGAAGATTTAGAAAGATTTTTTATTTTTATTAAAAGCATTGGTACATTTTAGGTATACAATAGTTACATTCATCATTGGGATCTTGTACCTTTACATGACTTATCTTTCCTCTATTCTCCATCCCTACCTTCAGCCCCTCCACCCTTCCATTTACAAAAACATTGTTTCCATGTTTTTCCTTTTCACATACTTTTTCTTTTCCCTTTTTACCTTTCCCCTACCCCTCCCACTTCCTCTACTCTTAGACTTTTCTTCCTATTACACAATATCAATTATATATTTTGTTCCTTATTTACACTTTAACTTTTTCACTCTAGAGAAACTATTTGGTATTTACTTATTAATTTACCTATTTGGTATTGACTTATTAATTTCACTCAAGAGTATGGCCTCAATGTGTATCCACTTAGCTATAAATGTCTCTAGTTTCTTATTCTTTATGGTTGAGTAGTATTCTATTTTATTAAAAAAAATCATGTTTATCCAGTCTCCAGCTGATGGGCAATTGGGCCATTTCCAAGTTTTAGCTATTACAAACTGTGCTGCTATAAACATGGTTGAGTATATATTGGTGTGGTATGATTCTTTTAATTCTTTTGGGAAGATACTCAGCAGAGGGATGGCTGGGTCAAATGGGACTTCTAATCCTAGTTCTTTGAGGTATCTCCATACTGATTTTCACAGTGGTTGCACCAGTCTGCAACCCCCACCAATAATGGAGAAGGGTTCCTATTTCCCAAAAACTCCACCAGCATTTGTTATTGGTTGATTTCTTAATAGCAGCCATTCTTACTGTGATCAGATGGAATCTCAGTGTTGTTTTCATCTTCATCTCTCGAATGACCAGTGATGTTGAACATTTTTCATATGATTATTTGCTGTTTTTACTTGTTTGTCAGAGAAATGTCTGTTCATTTCAGATGCCCATTTTTGAATTGGGTCTTTATATTTGGGGGCTCCGGTGCTTTTGAGTTCTTTATATATTCTAGATAGTAGACCTTTGAGGAACACCTGGTAAAAATTTTTTCCCACATTGTGGGTTGTCTCTTAGCACTGCTTGTGATTTCTCTGGCAGTGCAGAAGCTTTTTAAAAAGGTGATATCCCAGTTGTTGATCCTTTGTGCTAGTTCCCGTGCTACTGAAGATTTTTTTCATGAAGTCTTTTCCTATGATGCTATCTTCAAGAGTTCTACCTAACTTACCTTCCAGCAAGTTTAGTATTTCTGTTTTAATATTTATATCTTTAATACACTTGAGTTTTAGTTTAGTGCATGGTGAAAGATCTGGGTCTAGTTTTAATCTTTGACAAGTCGAAATCCAGTTTTCCAACACCATTTATTAAAGAAGCTATCTTTCCTCCAGTGATGGTGACTCCTTTTCAAAGATGAGGTAGCTTAGTATGTCAGGAGTTGTTTCTGCATCTTCTAATCTGTTCCACTGATCCTCAGGTCTGTTTCTTTGCCAGTACCATGCTGTTTTTATCACAGTGGCTTTGTAGTATAGTTTCAAGTGGGGATTGTTACCCCCGCCATGTCTCTGTTGCCTAGAATTGCTTTTGCTATTCTAGTTATCTTTTGATTCCAAATGAATTTTTGGATTGTTTTCTCTAGTTCTGTGAAATATACTGTTGGGATTTCAATAGGGATTACATTGAATGTGTATAGCAATTTTGGAAGTATGGCCATTTTCACTATATTGATTCTTCCTAGCCAGGAACAAGAGATGTCTTTCCATTTTCTTATATACTCTTCAATCTCTTTTTTCAGTGTTGCAGTTCTCAATGTAGAGGTCTTTTGTTTCCTTTGTTATATTGACTCCTAGATATTTTATCTTTTTGGGTGCTATTGTGAAAGGGATTGTTTCCCTAATTTCACTCTCAGTGTGTCTGTTATTTGTGTAGAAGAAGGCTAATGATTTTTTAGTATTTACCTTGTATCCAGCCACTCTACTGAATCTGTCAATCAAGTCTAGAAGTCTTTTGGGGGAGTTCTTTGGGTCTTCTATGTAGAATATCATATCATCAGCAAATAATGACAGTTTCACTTCTTCCTTTCCTATCTTTACTGCTTTAATTTCTTTCTCTTGTCTAATTGCTGTGGTTAATGTTTCCAAAATTATATTGGGCAGGAGTGGTGATAGTGGGCATCTTTGCCTTGTTTCTTATTTTAGCTTGAAGGCTTTCAGTTTTTTTTCTCATTGAGTTTATTGGTACTTTTTAAGTATACAGTACAAGTACATTTATCATTGGGATCTTGTACCTTTATATGACAGATCTTGTTTCTCATTTTTCCCCTTACCCCTGCCCTCCCTTCACCCCCTGGTTTTCAATCATTTAGTATGATGTTGGATGTTGGCTTTTAATCAATAACCTTTATCAAGTTGAGATAAAGACCTTCTATTCCAACTTTCTGCAGGGTTTTTATCATGAATGGGTGTTGAACTTTGTTGAATGATTTTTGTGCATCTTTTGAAAGGATCATATGGTTTTTGTCCTTGATTCTGTTAATATAGTGTATTACATTTATTGATTTACATATGTTGAACCATCCTTGCATCCCAGGAATAAATCCAACTTATTCAGAGTGTATAATCTTCTTGATTCTGAATCCTCTGTATTCTCTTTGCCAGTATCTTATTAAGGATTTTTGCATCTATGTTCATTAGGGAGATTGGCCTGTAGTTCTCTTTTTTGGTTGGGTCTTTCTCTGGTTTTTAGAATCAAAGAAATACTTGCTTCCAGGAGTGCATCTGGAAGTATTGCTTGTCTTTCAATTTCATTGAAAATTTTAAAGAGTAGTGGCAATAGTTTTTCTCTAAATGCCTTGTAGAATTCAGTAGTAAAGCCATCAGGACCCGGGGTTTTCTTTGTTGGTAATGTTTTAATTACATTTTCAATGTCACTGATTGTAACTGACGTGTTTAGAATTTTTATACCTTCTTTGTTCAACTTTAGTAATTCATATATATCTAGAAATCTGTCCATTTCTTCTGTGTTCTTCATTTTATTAAAGCACAGTTTCTCGAAGTAGGTATTGATGATCCTCTGGATTTCTGCTGAATCCACTGTTACTTCACCATTTTCATTCCTAATTGCATGAATCTGAACCTTTTCTTTCTTTTTTTATATGGTTGGCTAAAAGTTTATTGATTCTATTTATTCGTTTGAAAAGCCAACTCTTTCATTCATTGATTTTTTTTTGTATCATTCTTTTAGTTTCCATTGAATTGATTTCTGCTCTTTCCTCTTTTGTATGAGCTTTGGGTTTCTTTTGCTCTTCTTTTTCCCAGAGTTTAAGATTCACCATTAGGTTGTTTATTTGAGCTGGCTCTGTTTTCCTAGCATGGGAATTCACTGATGTGAATTTCCCATGTAAAAGTGCATTTATTGTATCCCATAGATTCCTGCAAGTTGTACTGCATTGTCATTAAATTGTAAAAACTGTCTAATTTCTTCTTTAATTTCTGCTATGACCCATTGATTGTTCAGGAGAGTGTTAGTCAATTTCCATGCATTTTTGAAATTCTCATGGTTTTTTATGCTTTTAATTGCACTATAGTCTGATAATATACATGGGATAACTTCAATTCCTTTGCATTTACTCAAACATGTTCTAAAAGCTAGTATATGGTCTATTTTGGAAAATGACCCATGTGCAGCTGAAAAGAATGTATATTCTGATTTTGTGGGGTGGAACACTCTGTAGACATCTTCTAAGTTCATTTATTCTAAGACTTGGTTCAGTTCTAGTAGTTCATTGTTGATTTTTTTGTCTAGATGATCTGTCTATTTGTGATAGTGGGGTATTTAGGTCCTCCGCTACAATTGTATTAGTGCTTATTTGGTGTTTTATGTCCCTTAATATTTGTTTTGTGTTGTTGGGGGCATTAGTATTTGGTGCATATATATTTATGATTGTCATCTCTTCCTCTGGGATTTTTCCTTTTACAAGGAGGTAGTGACCTTCTTTGTCTCTCTTAACCAGTTTTGGCTTGAAATTTACTTTGTCTGCAAATAAGATAGCTACCCATGCTTTTTTCCAGGTTCCTGTTGCATGGAGTACTGTTTTCCATCTTTTACTTTCAGTCTATGAGTGTTTTTTTCAAGTAAGTGTGTTTCTTGTATACAGCATATTCTTGGATTTTGCTTCTTAATCCATTCTGCCAGTCTATTTCTATTTTAGAAAGATTTTTGAATCTGCTTTTGTGATTATATCCTTTTCTTCTTCTCAGTGTTCAATGTTTATCTTTTAAAAAATTGGATTCACCAGTTTTGTCTATTTATCTTCTAAACAAATGAGGATTATATTATTAATTTTAATGTGTACCTGTTATATATGCTTTTAGCTTTATTAATTATTAAATAATATGTATTTGAGTCTTACTACTCTCTATCCTTTTATTTTCATTTTCTATTTTATTGATAAAAACCACACATCTATTTTCTTCTTTGTTGAATAGGATAGGTTGAGTTTTCATTTTATTTCTGTATATTGTTGCTTTATCAATTGCTTCAACATAAAAATTATTTAGAACGTTAATATTCAAGTATAATATTTTGTCATTAATTTTTAATTTTATTGCATTACCATTCACATAATGTGCTCTTCCAAATCCTCTATTTTTGAGCTGTAAGTTCTTTGTAAGAAGCTTATTATTCATCCTGGGGTATGTAGAATAGAGAAAGGTGGTGATGTCATTAACTGGAGACCAGTTATACAAGTAGTCAGCTTGACTCCCATGTGAACAAGACAAACACGGTTCCTGCCCTCCCAGACAGTCTTCTCCAGAGGCTGTACTATGGTAAGCAGCCCTGTTGGGATCTCAGCTCATGACTCCTTATTTACATTAGAGCTCTGATTAGTTGGCTAGGGAAAAACAAATGCCAGGTTGTTGGCTCCTAGGAATCCAGAGACTCAGTGGGAGAACTTAACATCGATTACCTATCTGGTTTCTTAAGGAAATATAAGTAATTTACTTTTTCTCTAAAAATCAATCATTTCATCAAAATTAAAAGCTTACTGGGAAGCTATATTGATATTTTAAAATCTTACTCTCTTCTGAATCAATGCTTGTGTATTATCTTCATGCATTCTAGTGGCAATGCCAGGTCCTCCCCGTTCTTGGGATCCACTGACCATTGTCCCACCCTCACTCTGGCCTCCAGAATGAAGGAAACTCTGGTTTGTTGGGAAGAAACTTTACTTCATTTTCTAATTTTGTGGAGACTTTAATATATATATATATATGCAAATTCTGCCCTTACACTGGGGGTCAGGATTTTGGAAATAAAAACCAGGAAAATTTGTGGACTGGTTTTGCTTTTCTGTCATGAGCTGACTACTGACCTGAATGTGAAGAAGTGAAAGGAGAAAGTGCAGAAACAAAATCTTCAAAGATTAATGGGATCAAAAATGATTCTACTCAGAATTTTTGAGATATTCACAAATTGAGACAGTTCAGGGGCCATGTTTAATTCCTTAACCCTTGCATTAGTTGATTTATACCATGAATTTCATGATTTCCAGCATTTTTGTACTCCTCCACCAAAAGGTTCCCCCCAACTGTGTTCTTTGAACAAGAAGAAGTGGTTGTATTGCTGGACATTCTGTAAGTATTTTTCCTTGTCAGGTATATAAGTGAACAAAAATTTCCTGCTCCAGCACTCTTTACTCTCAGAGCTCATTTTTCTCTGCTCCCATCTGTAAGACTTTATCCAGATAATACACACCAACCTGCCACAGGTAACTGTGGAGGACCTGGCTGAGGAGTGAATGGTTACACTATGAAAGGACCTGCAGAGCAAAAGCACAGAAGCTCTGCAGTGCTTGTTTATGCTTAAAGAAATACCTATGGCACAGAAGTGCACGGATCTGTACATAATGTGCTGAGCATAACACAGTTGGAAAAGAAGAGGTTTAGATTAGTGAAGCAAGTTGTGTCTGGCCATTGTCCTTCCCCTTTTTTCGGTTAAACTACTTCGCTTTGATAATTTGTTTCCCAAGCTGTTCTTCTTCTGTTTTTTTCTCTTACACTGAGCCAGAGAGTTCTCAGTTCACAGCTGCTTCCTTGAGACTCTCATGTTGGATATTCTCACTGGGGCAGCCTCCTCCGGGTCTCTTGGTGTTTGGACAAAGTCTCATCTCCTAGTAATCTCTTCATCCTCTGTATGATCATGGTCACATGCAGTGGTGTGTAACTAGCCCCAGAAGTTCTCCCTGCTAAAAACAAAGGTCTGAAGTTATACTGTATGGCTCTAAGTCCCAGGTCTGTTGTTTAATAGATGTGAGATCTTGGGAAAATTATTTAATGAGAATAAATATCAAATTCTTTATCTAAAAATAAGATAATATGTATTCCTTAGGTCTGTTAAGGATGTTAAGCTCTTGCCCCAATGTTGGGCAACAGTATGCGGTGACAAATGTCATGCTCTTTCCATTGGTATCATCATGATTATCATTATCATCACCAGTAGCACAGTAACCTTCTCATCAATGCTGGTGACTGGTTTTTTGGTTGGTATCTTGCATCTCTAAGACAGAGACATACCAAAGTGCTTTCTTAGACTACTTTCTACTTACTTTCAGACCATGCTTCTCTGATCCCCTTCCTGGTGCTATTACAGAACATTCCTACAGAATTCTGAAATATAGCTGAATTTGATCCATAACTTCCTACGCTCTTTATGTAAATATTTATGTATTTGAGAAAAGACAAAGTACTGAAGTGAACACTTATGATTCATGAATGCTGAATTTAATTTAAAATATATTTCAAAGAGCTCTGCAATAGGTATATGTGTGAATATATTCATACAGTCATGTAAATTATTCTTAATTTTTAAAAAGGTTTCTAAAAAGCAACATGGAAAGAGGAAACCAAACTGTCATCTTAAAGTTCCTCCTCCTTGGTTTTCCCATTGAACCAGATCAACAAGAACTATTCTTTGCTGTTTTTCTGACCATGTATCTTATCATCGTCCTGGGGAACCTCTTTATAATCATCCTCATTGGCCTGGATTCCCACCTTCACACTCCTATGTATTTATTTCTCAGTAATTTGTCTTTCTCTGATCTCTGTTTTTCCTCTGTGACAATTCCTAATTTGTTACAGAACATGCAGAGCCACATCCCATCAATCCCCTATGCAGGCTGCCTGACTCAAATGTATTTCTTTCTGCTGTTTGCTGACCTAGAGAGCTTCCTGCTTGTGGCCATGGCCTATGACCGCTATGTGGCCATCTGCTTCCCCCTGCACTACACCAGCATCATGAACCCTAAGCTCTGTTTCCTCCTGGTGGCTCTGCCCTGGGTGCTGACCACAGTCATCTCTTTGCTGCACACACTGCTGATGGCTCGACTGTCTTTTTGTGCTGATAATGTGATTCCCCACTTTTTCTGTGACATGTCTGCTTTGTTAAAGTTGGCCTGCTCTGACATTCAGATAAACGAAATGGTGATATTTATCTTGGGAGGACTTGTCATTATTGTTCCATTCCTGTTGATCTTTTCATCCTATGCATGGATTGTATCTGCCATTTTCAAGGGCTCTTCTGCCAGAGGTATCCGCAAGGCCTTCTCCACCTGTGGCTCCCACCTCTCTGTGGTGTCTCTCTTCTATGGGACAATCATTGGCCTCTATTTGTGTCCTTCGGCTAACACTTCTACTCTGAAGGAGACTGTCATGGCTGTGATGTACACGGTGGTGACCCCTATGCTGAACCCCTTCATTTACAGTTTGAGGAATCAGGACATAAAGGGAGCTATAGGAAGGATCTTTTCAAAATGGACAATTCACTCTTCTCTGAGACAATGATTTTTAAAGATAAAAGTGTTTTTAAACAGTAGGCATACCATTAAAAGTCAGGAGTATTCTGAATAGTGAAGCAACACTCAAATGCGGTACCACTAGTACAGTCCCCATAGCACCTCCAGGGGCGTTTTCGCAAGTTTTTCTAGGGAAAAGTTCAGTCCATTGTGCCTCTTGACTGACCCTTGAATTCAGGTATGATGGAACCCGAAGCTTGACATATCATGCATTCTCATTAATTTTTTGAAGCTTGAATAAATGCCACTCTAACACCAATATCAATAGAACTCAAAGAATACATAGTAGTTTCTAATTCCCTAAGGAACAAATTCAATACTGTATTCCTAAAATGTACCAATAAACTCAATTAATGCTGGAAAAAAAAAGAAACAAATTCAAATTCCTCAGCCACCTCAGTACTTTGCTTGTGGCAAACATATTCAATCGATGAGGATGATCTTCCAATTTATTATATATGTGCTCTTGTAATTTGTCATTCCCTTGGATCACTTCCCCTCTTACCAGTCCCTTCAGTTCTTAATTTTCTTTTCATGTGTTTATTATTTACCTACTTAACAATCACATTCTAAATTTCTCTTTCTTTCTGAATTAACTGGGCCAATCCTTCATCAGCTGGTGATGAACCACTTTTTTTGACAGTATGTATACTTTGCAGGTGAATTCCTCTTTTGAATTAAAATTGTATGATCTAGGATGTACTGCAGAGTTCTGTTATACATTGTTTAGTTTACATACAATGAAATGGTGACCCAGGGTAGAGTAGAATTTAAGTAGTGACAGAAGGACTAGAATCTAATTGCAATTCTTAGGTTAAGTATTCCCCCACCCCAGGAATATTATTCTGAAATCATTTGTTGTTTTCTTTATTTCTGTTATTACCAATGTACTGTAAGTATCTTGAAGACAGGTATTCTCTAATCTCTACTATGCCTACTTCAGTACTTTGTATATTTAATCTGAATATATAATAAATATTCATTTATTTGATTTGAATGTGTTTTCAAGTTCACTGAAATAAATTTATGCCTTTAAAAGTTCCACTTTTTAAAAGAAACCTTCCTAGTAATGCCAATGTTGACTTTATTTCCTTTTCAAATTGTTTTTATCAACTATTAGAGTAGTACTCACTTGAAAATATCCAAACACCAAGGAAATAAAGCAGAACATGAAAGTACAACATATTTCTCACTCCTTTCCCCATTAAGGTAGTTAAAAGTTGGGAAATATTATCTCAGATATTTCCCATACACAGATTAATATATATAATAATTAATAAAGCTTATTTATGAATTCTCTCATCTCATTGTTTTTACTTAAAATGTACTGTGAATTCACTAGTTTATATAAGGCCATGTAACACTCGTAGAAGCTAAACAGAGTATTACTGAATTGACCCACTTAGCATAATTTATTTAAATAATTTTCTCTTGATGGAAGTTTTTTTAATTTTTGGAATAATTCTTCAGTTTTATATATTAGTCCATATATTCTTGTGGACTTGTCCTATTTTTTAAATTAAAATTGTATAATCTCAAAAGCATACTAGATCAAAGGATATGAAAATTTAAAAATTGAACAGGAATTGCCAAATTGTCTCCAAAGAAGTACTTCTATTGTAAACACCTTCTGAGAGTAAGCAAGACTGGCCTCTCCTTTAGTGTCTCAAACACTGGATATTTTGCTTTCAAAATATTTATCCTCCTCATGCCTAAAATATGAGATTTTACTCTTTTTTAAGTTTCTATGTGTAGCAGTGACAGCTATCTCTTTATATTTATTAACCACTTTTCCTTTGTGTGTTATTCTGTCTTGATTCAATTTTTCTTATGAGAGATACTATTACTTTGTGTATTGTAGGGAGGACATTTCCCTCAGCTTGTTATTCATGATCTGAATTTTGTAACGGTATATTTTTCCTTAACTAAAGATTTAAAATTTTGAGATAGACAAAGAAGTTGGTTTACATTTTCTGATATAATTTTTCTTCAGACATGCTTAGAAAGAGCTTTTCAATCCATAATTATATTGTTCCATTTTTCTCTAGTGTATACACAGTTTTAGTGTCTACATCTCTATCTCTGATCTACTTGAATTTAGTTTACCAACAGTCAGCCTCTTTCTCCTCTCACTTTCCCCAGCAGGTCAGCTGTTCCAGCACTCACTGATTTAAAAATGCTATCCTTAGAATGTCCTAGGTGCTCCTATACACTTGAGCTTATTTCTGGATACTATTATTTCAATTCATTCTATTTTTGTACTAGTTCTATATAAAACAAACCTCTATAGTCGCACATATCAAATATTGGTATGACAACCCCTCCTCAATACTATCTTCCAAAATTTTCCTAATGATTTTTTCTTTCAGAGATGATTATGGTTCACTTTGTTGAATTCTTTTTTTTCAGCTTTAATTGAGTTTCTTGGTACATTTTAGGGATACAGTACAGTTACATTCATTGTTGGGATCTTCTACCTTTACATGACAGGTCTTGGTTCTCATTTTTTCCCCTTGTCCCTGCCCTCCCTTCACCCCCTCCTCCCCTCCCCATCTACAAACACTTTATTTCCATCTTTTCATTCTCACATTTTTTCTTTTCCCTTATTATCCTTCCCCTACCCATCCCACCTTCCCTACACCTTTAGCTCCTTTCTTCCCATTTCTCAATGTTAGTAATCTTATTAGGATCTTCTGTATTATTGCAGATTATTCACACCAGAGAAACTATTCAGTGTTTACACATGTGTGCCTTATTTATTTCACTTAGGAGTACATCTTCAATATGTATCCATTTTCCTATGAATGAATCTATTTTCTCATTCTTCATGGCTGAGTAATAGTCCATTTTATAGAAAAACCACATCTTCTTTATCCAGTTTCCAACTGATGGGCAAATAGGCTGTTTCCAAGTTTTTGCTACTACAAACTGTGCCGCTATAAACATGGGTGCACATACTTCTCTGTGATATGATTCTTTTGGAAAGATACCCAGCAGAGGGATGGCTGGGTCAAATGGAATCTCCAGTCCAAGCTCTTTGAGGTATCTCCATATTGATTTCCATAGTGGTTGCACCAGTCTGCACTCCCACCAACAATGGAGAAGGGTTCCTTTCTCTTCACAACCCCGCCAACATTTGTTATTGTGTGATTTCTTGATAGCAGCCATTCTTTGTGGGGTGAGGTGGAAGCAGCAAGTAAACACATGAAAAAATGTTCCACATCACTGGTCATTCGAGAGATGCAGAAGAAAACAACACTGAGATTCCACCTCACTTTGTTGAATTCTAATAAGAATTGTTAAGAAATTACTTTGCAATCATATTATATACTGGAATTGCATGAAATTATAGATTTATTAAAGAAAGTTGGCTATACAGTTGTCTAACAAGATATAAACAGTATCATTCAGTTAAAAAATTTCCTTGTTGAATTATATATACTTCTTAGGTACTTTACATTTGTGAAAAGGATCATTGTATTTTTGATAGATTATTTTTGTATATAAAGTTATTGATTGCTTTGCATAACAATTTTGGAACAATCCACCTTACTGTATTGTCTTACAGTTTCTAAGAAGGATTTTCTGTTAAATATCTTGAGTATTGGAGATACACAGAGAAAGCTAAAATAAATATTGATAATTGTGCATACTCCTTTTAAGTACTTACTTAAATCATTTTTTTTCTCTTCTAACTGCATCAAACATCACTTCAGGAATAATATAAAATAAATGTTTAAATGTGAACGTGGATGCCTGTTTTGGTCCTCCAATTCCAGGGTGAAGGCATGGTAGAACCCTGCAGGTAGTTTTGGGTACTGAAAAGCATGAGTTCACATCACATGTCCGGTGGTACTCCAGGTAGAGGATGCTTTTCAGAAGATCTGGCCACCACATGATGAAGCCACAGCATGGCAGCATTGGTCCCAGAAGCCAACATAAAAAAGGGACCCTGTGGCAACAGTTAACAGCACAGCCCAGACCCAGATGGAAGACAGCTGAGTCTAAGAAAATCAGCAGGTAACTGAGGCCTGTGAAGGCCATCAGCTCCCGCCTAAAATGAACAGTCATAGATTGCATATGCTAAGAGAAGAGACATCAAATTCCCAACTGTGGGCATCAGCTGATGCCTCTTTTCTGAAGTCAAGATGATATATAGGCTTCAGAATCAAGTAGAAGTACCACAAAAGTCAACACAAAGACAAAAAGAAGGAATCAATAATTATGAAAATGAAAGCAAATCAATGGAGTTGAAAACCAAGGAACAATAGAGTTAACATCAGCTAAGCTAAATATTGTTTTAGAAAGATTGTTATAACTTATACAACTTTGGCCTGCAAAATGAGACAACACAGAGAAAAAGCATAAATAAAGAATTCTGGGAATAAAAAAGGAGTGAAATAAACAGCAAAAGGGGACCTTAGAGAATTAAAAGTGGGCAGAAGAGAGGGAGGGTAAAGGGAAGCTGGATTTGCTTAGTGCATACTGCATGCATGTACTGAAATATCACACTGAACCCTATTAACATGCACAGCTAACACACATTAATAAAAACTTTAAAATAAAACAGGGAAAATAAACAGCAACAACTAAAAAATAATAAGATTAAATAAAAAAGAAAAGAAAAATGTGGACCTAACTATGTTCTAGGAACTTATATATTATTAAAGGTTGTTCAATAAATGAGTAAGATTGAATAGGCCATAAACCATTGAAAAACAGGTTTGTTAGACCTATGACTTTGGGACAGCTACTCAGTTTCTTCCAGTTTGTTTTCTCTCTTATACAGTGAGAATAATGGTGTCTCCCTCAAGGAATCTTCTGTTTGAGTGAGATATACACATGGAGAACCTAGGACACGGCTTGCTACAAATGGTTCCCCCCTTAATGCTAGCCTTTATTATTTTAATTGCAAGGATATCCATTATATCCTTATGAGTGAAAAACTGTAAAAAACAGATTTTAAGAAATATTTATTAAAATTTATCAATCAGAGAAATAACCCATGGAAGATTTACACTCTAAAATTTTATAGTACAAAGTTAAGAACGTGCTCCCCCCATTACCAGGGATCGTATTTGTACAGAGAAAACAAGATCTCCTAGATGTCTTGTTTTATGTAAAAAGCCAAAGGAAAACCAAAACATAGCAGAATAATGTATATACATTGATACTGTGTTTTAAAGTGAAAAAGGGATCTACCTGGCAACTTTGATGGCAGTGAAAGTTGCTGCTGATGGGTAAGGGACAATTTTATCTGCATCCTTATTTTTGAATATTCATGGTGAAAATAATGGAAATGGTGTCTGTGGGATAGCATTTGCAAATTTAAAGCCACTTTAAAAATGACTAGATCAGGGCGGGTGATTTAGTTTAGTAGTGCCGCGCCTGCCTGGCAAGCACAGGGTCCTAAGTTCGATTCCCGGTACCTAAACAAAACAAAAACTAGATCTTTCTGAAGTCTGCTAGGGAGGAGTCTGAGGGCAGCAGGCGACATCACACTAAACTTCCTCAAAGCCCTGTTCTGTCCTCCATGCTTTGTAGGGCTCCTCTCCAGCCTCCCTGTGCCGCTAGCCATGTATTTCCTTCTCTCTCTCCACAAACAAGACTTTCCTCGCCTCCATTTGTTTTTCCCAGTTTTAAAGTAGATTCTTTTTCAAACATTCAGACAACGCAGAGACGAACTTACCCATCTGCTGCGTACCCACCACTATAACAAAACACGTTGTCCTATTTGCTTTTCCTCTAATTTATTTTTTATTGAACAAGAAATATGAGGCCACAAGGTCAAAACTGATATCGCTTTGGAAAACTGAAAAAGAAAAGGGGTGAGGGGAAGGGTTTGGGGGTTATTGAAACGCTAGTGAATCCCGCCTAACCTTACACTTCTTGGAGTGCTGCTCTCCGCCTGAGCCCCCTTTTCAGAGCTCCCTTGACCTCTTTGTTGCGAAGACTGTAGATAAAAGGGTTCAAGGTCGGTGTGACCACTGCATAGACCACACTAGTCAGGCAGTCGTAGCGCGCAGAATAGGCAGAGGACGGCCGGAAATAGACCGAGAGCACAGAGCCAAAGAAAAGCGACACCACCACCAGGTGGGCACCGCAGGTGGAGAAGGCGCGGCGCCGGCCCCCTGCTGACCGCACTCGGAGTACGGCGACCAGGCCTTGCGCGTAGGACAGGGACACGAGGAGCAGCGGGGCCAGCACCACCGCTAGGCCCTCGGAGAAGACGACAGTCTCCGCGGCAGACGTGTCCGAGGTGGCCAAGCTCAGCATCACCGTCATGTCGCAAAAAAAGTGGCGCACCGGGGCGCGGGGCGGGTAGGAGAGCGCGGAGATGAGCAGCGTGTGTAGCAGCGAGTGC
>NW_022900925.1:13664729-13666151 GCF_012274545.1 Fukomys damarensis | reverse complement strand
ACGACCGCGCCATAGCGCAGCGGCCGGCACACGGCCACCGCGCGATCGTAGGACATGGCTGCCAGGAGGTAGCTCTCCGTGATGCCCAGCGCCACGAAGAAGTACATCTGGGCAAAGCACGCCCCGAAGGACACGGCCTGGCCCGGAAGCAGCAGGCTGGCCAGCAGGCGGGGCACCGTGACCGAGGTAAAGCAGACGTCCACCAGACTCAGGTGACCCAAGAAGTAGTACATGGGGGAGCGCAGAGCCCCGTCGCACCTCACCAGCACCACCATGCTCAGATTGCCCAGGGCGTTGAGCAGGTAGACACTGAGGAAGAGCAGGAACAACAGCGGGTGGTCGTCTGTGGCATCCTCCATCAGGCCAAGGAGCAGGAACTGAGGGCCGCCTGTGAGGTTGGCCAGGGCCATGGAGCGACGGGGCAGATGGGAACTCTGGGGCAGAGAGGAGGCTGAGAGGGTAAGTTCCGGAGCTCCAGGCAGGCCTCCCTGTACGTCAGGTACTATGTATAATTTTATATAGACAAAAGAGTTGCTCAACATGTATGGTGTGTTTCAATTAAAGAAGTTATGGTAAAAGATTGGCATTGATCCTCTTCAAAATAGTTCCCCTTGCTTTGAACACGCTTATCCCATTCTTGCCACTTTCTGAAGCGGTTCTGGAAGTCCTCTTTCAAGAACTGTGGTTAAAAAACTGTGATGAATGCTGCTGCCAGGTGCCACCCAAGGAAAGTCAGGCTCATAAAAACATAATGATGTGTCCTTATTCATCCATTTACCCGATCTGGTACTATGTGATTTCTGGCTCTTCCCTGAAGTCAAAAGGACCATCCGTGAAAGGAGAACGCGTTGAATCAATTTAAGGTCACTGAGACAGTTGACAGTGCAACTAAAGACACTAAGGAGGACTTCCAGAGCTGCTTCAGAAAGTGGCAAGAGTGACGCATAAATGTGTCCGAAGGGAGTGGGGAATATTCTGAGGGGAATTCATGGCAATATGTCTTTTATTATAGCACACGTTTTTGAAAAAAATTAAACATTCACTATTTTTATCACTATATATATATATATTATATATATATATATATATATTTGTGCTAGCTAAAATGGATTGAAAACTGCGGAAGAAACTGAATTTCAGAGGGGTGTTCTAAGGTAATGGGTGCATATCAAACTTTGAAGGAGGTTAGACCAGATTTTGAGTCCCGCCTCTGCTACAAAGGTGGTGTGACTTCCCTCAGCCTCAGTTTCTTCTTCTTTAACGAGGGAAACACTAGTAGCTAACCCTGGAGCCAGTTACGAGGAAAATGGGAATAACTACTTTAAAACACTCAGCATAGCTCCTGGCACATAGCAAGTGCTCAGAGCTTCTGTCTTTCCATCATAGTCTATCATCGCCATCATTATTTGCTTAGTTAAATAA
>NW_022900925.1:13638569-13664719 GCF_012274545.1 Fukomys damarensis | reverse complement strand
ACTCTGGGGCAGAGAGGAGGCTGAGAGGGTAAGTTCCGGAGCTCCAGGCAGGCCTCCCTGTACGTCAGGTACTATGTATAATTTTATATAGACAAAAGAGTTGCTCAACATGTATGGTGTGTTTCAATTAAAGAAGTTATGGTAAAAGATTGGCATTGATCCTCTTCAAAATAGTTCCCCTTGCTTTGAACACGCTTATCCCATTCTTGCCACTTTCTGAAGCGGTTCTGGAAGTCCTCTTTCAAGAACTGTGGTTAAAAAACTGTGATGAATGCTGCTGCCAGGTGCCACCCAAGGAAAGTCAGGCTCATAAAAACATAATGATGTGTCCTTATTCATCCATTTACCCGATCTGGTACTATGTGATTTCTGGCTCTTCCCTGAAGTCAAAAGGACCATCCGTGAAAGGAGAACGCGTTGAATCAATTTAAGGTCACTGAGACAGTTGACAGTGCAACTAAAGACACTAAGGAGGACTTCCAGAGCTGCTTCAGAAAGTGGCAAGAGTGACGCATAAATGTGTCCGAAGGGAGTGGGGAATATTCTGAGGGGAATTCATGGCAATATGTCTTTTATTATAGCACACGTTTTTGAAAAAAATTAAACATTCACTATTTTTATCACTATATATATATATATTATATATATATATATATATATTTGTGCTAGCTAAAATGGATTGAAAACTGCGGAAGAAACTGAATTTCAGAGGGGTGTTCTAAGGTAATGGGTGCATATCAAACTTTGAAGGAGGTTAGACCAGATTTTGAGTCCCGCCTCTGCTACAAAGGTGGTGTGACTTCCCTCAGCCTCAGTTTCTTCTTCTTTAACGAGGGAAACACTAGTAGCTAACCCTGGAGCCAGTTACGAGGAAAATGGGAATAACTACTTTAAAACACTCAGCATAGCTCCTGGCACATAGCAAGTGCTCAGAGCTTCTGTCTTTCCATCATAGTCTATCATCGCCATCATTATTTGCTTAGTTAAATAATTAGGGGCAGAGTTAGGACCCAGGCCATCTGAGTACCAGTCTTAAGTCTTCACTCAACTCGCTGCATTCGCTGTTCATTGTCACTTGAAATGTGTATTAGTTCAAGGATCGACAGATTCTTTTTTTCTGTAAAGGATCACATAGGGAATATTTTAGGTTTGCAGGCCAAAGAGTCTTTCAAAACTATTGAGTTCTGCCACAGTAGTGCAGAAGCAGCCATCTACAGTAAGAAAAGGGATGGCCATGTCTGTGTTCCAGTAAAAATTATTTACAAAACAGGTAGTGGGCTGGATTGGGCCTGTGGGACATGGTTTGCTGACCTTTGTATGGGAGACAGAGAGCCAAGTGAGTCTTAGCTTTTGCCATCAGTTTGATCAGGAGCAGTTTGCACACTATTTAGTCCTTTGCTAATTTTATGAATGAAGTGGGAGTAAATTATTCTTTTGGAGAAGCTTGGGAAGACTTAACAGAAGAGTTAGAACTTGAATTGGGTCTTGGAGAATGAGTTCCCTTAACAAATGTGCTCTTTAGGGGAGGGGAGGATTCCAGATAAGGAGAAGAGACTGTGGAGTTCCTGGTAGGGGAGGCAGGGAGTGAGAAGGGTGAAACATCCTCAGAGGACACTGGGTCAAGGCTTGTCCTTGCTCTGGCATCAGTATATAAAATCACTTGGACCTACAACTTCTAACTGTCTCAGTTAACTGACTTCAGTAGCCCTAGAAACTATGTATGGGACTCATTTTCTCTCCCATTTCCTCTCCTCCTTAAAATGCCACATTCCTTTCTCTCATTTCTCCCAAGACTGTAGAAAAGCATTCCACTATTAAGCTAACCTGCATACGCTTTTACAGGGAAAGGGTCGGGCTTTGGTGAGATCCCAGAGAATGGATTAATTCAACTCCTAGCAGAGCAGTTCTTTGCAGGAAGGAGCTGCATATCACTGCCTTGTCCAGTGATCTGTACACAAAATTTACCCCAAAAAGGTTTATTGAATTAAGCTTTTGAAGAGCATGAGTAGAAACAGGTGTAGGGAGAATGAAGGAGACAGGGTAATGGGCAAAGTCTTCTTACCACACCAGGACAAGCCCCACATGTACCCCATTCTCATTTTTCTGCTTCTCTATAATCATCAACCATTACCTGTCCCAGGGAAATCACCTGCTAGGCTCCTGAAAACCCCACATCTTGCCCATCATAGAATAGCAGCATGGAAGAGCTAGTACCGTGGTACTCCACCAGTCCATCTTTTCCCATTGTTCAGGATTCTCCTTTGCAGAGCTCTTGACCTTCATTTCCCAATCTCTCCTTAGGCATCTGAGTGACGCCGTGGAAAGAGCATTGGCTGTGAAGTCAGAGAGACCAGGGCTTTAATCCTAATTTTCTGTGTAAACATGGACCCACCTTTGTTTAATCTCCCCTCTCCTCACCTAGCTGGGTTTGTGCTTTGGAGAGTTTCCAGGGGCAGTAGAATGTCTCGACCTTAAATTCCTACAACTTGTTGTGTGTTTTGGTCAGGGGCAGGCATTATATTGGGCGCTATCGCTGCAGAGATGAGCCAGCCATTCTCCTTGGCCTTCAACCATGCAGAATGGAATATGCATCATACTAACTGTATAAACAGAGTGAGAGAAATTTCCTCTGCCTGCTGATTTGCAGGAGATTCCAAAGGAAAGGCGAGGCTCTAATTGGATTTGGAAGAATGAGAGAGAGAGAGAGAGAGATTACCAGAAACCCAGAGACTTGGGAGTGGGAAGGTTATTGCTTTTAGAGAAAAGAAAATTTGAAGACACAGAAATATAGTTTTTGGGGAGCAATAGAGCTGAAATGTGACTTCTTTTTTCCTTAATGTTGTGCAGAATGGATGGAGATAGGATGGGGAGGAAGACAGGACACCCGGCAAGAAAATAGCAGAAGAATTTTAGGTTCTCTCACCTGCAGGGATGCGTGCCAGACCTCAGCACTGCCTGCAGAGTCTCTGGGCTGGTCTCCTTCTTGGCCAGAGGCCCACAGTCTTGAGAGCAGATGCATTGCCACCCATCCCAGTCCAGAGTTCCGTGTGCTTCGTGTGGCCTGGGACACCAGCTCAAGAGAGAGAAAAGCAGAGCTATAAGAACCCCGGGGATTCCCCGACCACGATAGTTGTACCGAGCTCTACTGCCTGGCTAGTCTCCACTGCCCAGGGGACGTAGTGCGGCTATCTCAGCACCCAAAGCTTTCCAGCAGGGCTCCCAGCATTCTCCTCCACTCTTACCTCCAGTTGCTCCCACAGGCTTCCCCTTCCCCAACCCCCGTCAGGCTGGCCTTTGCACTGCTTCTTCAAACCTTCTCACACGCCTCCTCTGAATACGCTTCCCTAGGTGGGGTGCCTGTCCTTCCCTATCCTAATTTCAACCCTGACTCCATGCTTTCTGGACTTTGGTAGGCCACAGGACTGCTTCTCTCTCTTAACTCTCACTTGGAACTCAGGTCCCATTTCCTGAGGTGAAAGTGACTTTTTCTACTGTGATGTTCATGTTCCCTGGTAGATGGACAGTCTGAGGGACAAATATTTAGTTGTCTCATCCCATCTGACCTTTAGCCTTACAGAGGGCTTTTCCCTAACTCTCCCACCAATCAGAGAAAGCTGTGCCAAGGAGGTGGCATTTGAATATGAACAGCTTAAAAGTATGCACAGGACAGACAAGGGTGGAAGAATTTTAGGAAGAAGGAACCTTTAGGAGAAGTTCCTTAATCTACTTGGGCTTCCTTTTTTCTCTAAAAGTAGGATACCTATACCATCCACTTAGCAAATAGTAGGTGCTTAATAAACCTCAACCCCCCCCAGCTCCTTACTATTTGGGGTGATGGGGAGAGATATCGGCTGGGTTTATGTTGTCTCCCTGTGGAGCTTCTGGACCAGGAATTGGTTTTCTGGATGCTGAACTGCTGCAGTTATTTCAAAGCCTTTTCCTAGGGCCTAGGTGTGGCAGGAGCTTCTCTGAAATGGGTAGGAAGGATTTATTTAAGGAAGCAAAATGAAGCAGGGATTTATAAAATCTTGCAACCCCATCTCCCAGGCAGCTTGCTGCCCTAGACTCTATGCAGAGTCACCTATGCTAGCAAACACTCAGATACACCAAAACACAAGTACACAAAGACACACCTGCACAAAACCCAGACGTGCCCTGATACATCCAGACACATGGACATGCTCACTCCCTAGTGAATACACACTCCCTAGGGCAGGAGCACACACACACATGCGTGCATGTATACACATATGAACTCTCATAGTCACTAATACATAAACTACCCACGCATGAGAGAAAACAGTCATATTGCTACATCCACACGAAGACTTAAACACAGACTCCCACAAATGACAGAGACATGGAGATCTCAACAGATGCTCCCAGACACATATCCAGACACAGGTCTACATACAAGTGTCCACTCTCCAACTCCCGCCTTCCCCTCACCTTCTCTTGACTCAGGCCTGTCAGCCTTAACAGAGTAGGGAGCAGACAGTGGTAAGTAGGGGAAACTATCGCTAACCACTAGCACTCTCAGTCCTGGGGGTTTGATCCAGTTCTTTGAGTCCAGTCTCTTTCTGTCCAACCCAGATTCTTCTCTCATTGGGGTCCCAAATTACTTTCCCTTTAACAATAACTTTAATGCAGGATGAGCCCGTTCTATTTTAAAGAACTCCTCCCTTCCTCTACCTCCCATTGTCCACTGCCCACTTCTCACTCATTTCTCTTCAATAATTTACTCAACAATCATAGATGTTACATCTACTTCATGCCAGGCAGAGACAAGAGGAGCAGGCATGGGGGGGGTATAATCAAAGAGCTCACCTTTCTATCCTGAGAGCAGTCAGCTGGCAGAGTCTTAGGTACCATCCCACCTAACACCATGCCACAAAAAGGGGAAGCAATGCTGGGAGAGCACTGCACCCGAAGTCACTCAGCATTCTGAGAATGAACTGAGATTTTGTTCTCAGGCTCTGAGTCTCACCTGTGGTTTGGTCCACTGCTGTTTGGTGTGTGTTGGCAGGCACTTATTTATCTCCCTCCTTCAGGCAGTGGGTTTGCCCACCTTGTCTTTATGCTGCTGTATATTTTATGTCCCTACCTCACCCTGCACAAGTCTCCTGCCTGGCAACTCACTTGTAAGCAGGAGCTAGTTCTGCCTTGCATTGCGTGTACCCAGAAGCTGGTCTGCTTGCAGCAGAGAGTGCTACGGCAGGGATGCTCTGGAAGGGAAGATGTGCTTTCTCCACCTTCCTCTCATGAAGCAGCATTTCATAAGATCTTGCAGCCCTAACTCCCAGGGTTATGGGAGGAATGACACAGCCTGTAGCAGAGAGAGACACCCACTAATTAATTAACCAGGAAACTCCATGGGGAGCTACAGTGACCTCTGTATGCCCTGGCCTTCTGAAGAGCCCTCTGCTGTCATTCAGCCCAAACTCCCCTCCCCTCTCCTGCTAGAGACACGGAGGAGGAGATGGGGAACGAAGGGTTTGGGAATCGGGAATTGATGTAGATGCCCCTCAGCATGGTGATTTGCTGTGCTGGCCCTCTGTGCTCAGGGAAGATGCTGTCATCCTCTGCCTCCTTAGAGGGATGGCCTAAGAGAGACAGAGCTAGCTAAAGACCAGAGGTCAGGGGACCCGGGCCTCTTCTCCCTGGTCTCCCCAGAAAGAGCTAAGGCTTTTTCTTGTGTGACTTCACTCTGGGAGCAGCTCTTCTGTTGTGAAGACAACAGTGTACTGGAGCTTCAACCTGGATGCTCATCTCCCAGAAAGGATCTTGGCAGCCTTTCCCCAAGCCCCAGGCCCACCTCAGCCCCAGAAGTCCTGCCTAACCTAGAAGTGGAGGAAGAGGTTCGGACTGATGGAAGATTGGCCCCAGGATGCCAGGATCTGGATTCAGGCAGCTTAGCCTCATGGGCCATGTGGAGCCACTCTTGGTGGTCTTGAGATTTGCTGTCTCCTTACTCCGTGGCCAGATTGGAGATACTATGATCTCAGCTCTGTCCAGCTGCTGCCTGAGCAAGGTGGTTTCTGCTCCCTGTTCCAAAGAATGTCCTGGCATACCCACAGACCTCAGAAAAGCAGCCCTCCTAAATCTGGAGGGTCCACTTAATTTTAAGGATGTGCCAGTTTCTCCTGGGGACAGTACCCCTGCTTTCTCCTCTTTCTCCATGAGGCATGCTTTTTAAAAAATTCATTAAGTTTATGGCTACATTTTAGGTATACAATAAGGTAACATTCATCATTGGGAATTTGTACCTTTAAGTAATATATCTTGGTTCTTATTTTTTCCCCATTCCCCTGCCCTCCCTTCAACCCCTTCCCCACTCCCTATTTATAAAGACTTTGTTTCCATTTTTTCCTTTTCTCATATTTATTCCTTTCCCCTACCCCTCCCACTTCCCCTTCAGATCAAAGAGACATTTTTCAGACAAAGAAGTAGAAACAGCAAATAAACAAATGAAAAAATATTCAACATCTCTAGTCACATGAGACATGCAAATGAAAACAATGCTGAGATTCCACCTCACTCCAGAAAGAATGGCTGATATCAAGAAATCAACCGATAACTTTCATGTTAAAATCAGGAACAAGACAAGGATGCCCACTATAACCACTCCTCTTTGATATAGTTCTGGAAACATTAGCCATACCAATTAGACAAAAGAAAGAAATTGCAGCAATAAAGACAGGAAAGGAAGAAGTTAAACTATCATTATTTGCTGATGATATGGTACTCTACATTGAAGACCCAAAAAACTCTACCAAAAGACTTCTAGACTTAATTGGCACTTTTAACAGAGTAGCTGTATACAAAGTCAACACCCAAAAATCAATAGCCTTCTTGTAAACAAATAACAGACTCACTGAGAGAGAAATTAGGGAAACAATTCCCTTCACAATAGCATCCAAAAAATGAAGTATCTAGGAATCAATCTAACAAAAGAAACAAAAGACCACTACACTGAAAACTACAGCACTCTGAAAAAAGAGATCAAAGAGGATATAAGAAAATGGAAAGATCTCCCCTGCTCCTGGGTAGGAAGAATCAACATAGTGAAAATGGCTATACTACCAAAACTGCTATACAGATTCAATTCAATGCCAATTGAAATTCCAACACTATGTTTCACAGAACTAGAAAAAAGAATCCAAAAATTCATTTGGAACCATAAGAGACTAGAATAGCAAAAGCCATCCTAGGCAACAGACACATGGCAGTGGGTATAACAATTCACAATTTGAAACTATACTACAAAGCCACTGTGATAAAAACAGCATGGTACTGGCAAAAAAAACAGACCTGAGGATCAGTGGAACAGATTGGAAGACACAAAAACAACTCCAGATACACTCAGCTACATCATCTTTGACAAAGGAGCTGACTGTCCCCACTGGAGGAAAGATAGCCTCTTCAATAAATGGTGTTGGAAAAACTGGATCTCAACCTGCCAAAGATTAAAACTAGACCCTTATCTTTCATCATGCGCTAAATTAAAATCCAAGTGGATTAAAGATCTAAATATTAAAACAGAAACACTAAACTTGCTGGAATGTAAGTTAGGCAGAACCCTTGAAGACATTGGCATTGTTTTTAATTTTTAAATATAATTTTCTTTAAAAGAAGAATATTCTTCTGTCTTTCCTTTCTTATCTTTAAAATTTCTTCTTTTCCTGTTGGAAGGGAAACATGATATATTTATTATAGCAAATGAAAAATGTAAAGATTTATAAAGACAAAAAACCCTCCCCTGATCTCTGTACAGTGCACACCCTGAAGCAACCCATGTGGATAGCCAACTTTCACACCTTCCTCCAGCTGATACCAACTTACATCTATCTATTGCCTAGTTTTTAGTCTACAATCATCTATCCATCCACACCTAAACATACATCTGCAAATGTTTCTCAGAGTGTATCTTTTCACTATAAAAAGACAATACAAGAAATAGGTAGCAATGCTGGCAGAGAATTTTGTATTCTAGCAAAGCAAGTATTTGCATTTATATCATTCTCTTATGGTACCACATAATGTTGAGAAAAAATTTTTTTTTGGTACCAGGGATTGAACTCGGGTCCTTGCACTTGCAAAGCAGGCAGCAGAACTTCTGAGCTAAATCTCTGGCCCTAGAGAAATTTTGTTTTTTATTTTCAGCCACAGACCTTTAAAAAATTAACTACATAATATTTGTGCTGATGACTGTAATTTTCCATGAAGTTATTTAATCATTATTGTAATGTTGAACAAGTTAATGAGGAAGGCATGTCAACTTAGGCCTCTCTTTCTTTGGAGTATTACTGAGATCCCATAAAGAAAGCCCAGGGTCAAAGAGATCAAGTTTTCTGTAGCTCTTGACAGCTGTGGAGAAGGAATTCATCAAATAGACTTACTAATAACCCTCAGTAATAGCTGAATGCACCATAAACAATGGCTGGTTGTGTCTCCTTGCTACTGTAAAATATAATTTTATTTATTCATTCATTCATTCATTCATTCATTTATTTATTTATTTATTTATTTATTTGTGTGTTTGTGTGTGGTACCGGGGATCAAACTCGGGACTTTGCGCTTGCAAGGCAGGCAGGGCACCACTGAGCTAAATCTTCGGCCCAAATATTATTATTATTATTTTGAATATTAATTATCCTTTCTTGATTTTGGCTCTGTTGAAAATAGAATCTTGTCTTTGTTTCCTTTAATCGTTAAGTGCATTTCTCTACAATTGTGTGAGGTGTTCCAGTGCTTACCTGACTTTAGCAGCCTGACTCCCGAACATGATAGCCAACTCTGAATCAGGGTCTGGGCCTGTGTTGGGCTTTGCTCCTGAAAACATAATTGAAAAAAATTTTTAATGTTTGAATTTTTCTTTTTTACAAAAAAACTTTAAGTTATATTTTTATATTAAAATTTGTTTTGCTATTATTGGTTTGTTTTTTATTTATGTCTTGTACCCTTAGTAACTTCTTTGAAGATAATAATACATAGTGTGATAACTATTGCTATTCTCTTATTATTTATGAAATTTTGGGTTTTTTTTTCATAAAATAAAAACATTTAAAATTGTATGGTTAAGATTCTTAGACAAATGAATAAATATGAGGTGCATATTATCAAGTTTCACATCATTTTGACCTGACTTATGGAATAATTTCCAAAGATATACTATGTTATGAGAATACAAAAAGAACACACACACACTCACATTAGGTGTAATAGAAACCTAGTGTGTAATTAAATTGTAAAAAGTTTATTACAGATGTATTGCATATTGTTTATTATAGACATTAAAGACATTGCTTTTAACATTCCTTAAAACACTCCCCTTTGCTTTAAATACACTTATTTTCTTACCCATTGCTCTTGCCAGTTAAAACAGTACTGGAGGCTCTTTTCTGTTAGTGTCTTTAGTTGCACTATCATGGCCTTCCCAGTGGCTAAATTTATTCAAAACATTTACCTTTTATTATCATTTTGGCTTTGGAAAAGAGCCATAAGTCAGAGGCTGTCAGATCCAGTGAATAAGGTAAATGAAAACACACTGTAATGTTTTACAAGCCTGCCTTTCTTTTGGATAACCCTTGGCAGCAGCATTCACTGTATTTTTATATCATATTTTCTAAAAGAGAATTTCCAGAACTGCTTCAGAAAGCAGCAAGAATGATATGTTCAAAGCAAGGGGGAATTTTTGTTTTAGATTTCACTATGTAAAATTTATTTTTTAATAAAGAATGTGGGCACTCACTTTTAAATCAATGAATTTATAAATCCATTCTCTTTGTAGAATACACATTGGCATTGAAGTCTTTTAAGGAGATGTAATAGCCAGCTACAAAAAACATCTGTTTTGATTATTGTATTTCCCCTATATTTTATGTGTCTGCACACAAAAGAAAACCAAATTTTCAAGTATTTTATATTCAGCAAATTTTTTTAAAAAGTAGTTTTCCACTCTATGGTGTTACAGAGGATTTAAAGTTTGAAATAAAGAAAAAAATTAAGGTACTAGGATAATTCTTCCATTATCAACATTTTTATATAGAACATTTGAGTTGGCATGCAGCAACTTCTCCTGTTGTTACATACCTATATTTAGGGGAAATCACACCCCTTTTACAGAAAGATTCCAATATGTACACTGCTGTAATCTCAAAACAATTTTATAAGGTCAGTGTGAATGGCACACAAAAAGTTATTTCTTTGTAAATTATTACATGGAATTCCTGATTGTGACATGGGCACAGGGAAACCCAGTCCTTAGGGCTTTGCTCTCTGGAAGAATAACTTCAAATAGTATTTTAAAACTTTTCATTGGGCCAGGGATTTAGCTCAGTGGTTCCACCACCTGCCTCACAAGCACAAAGACTCAAGTTCGATCCCTGGTATCAAAAACAAACCAACAAAAAAACTTTAGCATCAAGTTGTGGAAGTACTTGCAAAAACTCCTGAATTATTTCTGGAGCTACTTGTCAGGAGGGCAGGTATTCTTGTTGAACACATTCTGGGCCCCATTTGATATGAATTGTTTTTAGTGTCACAGCACACTCGGAGCCAATACTGTTTGTGCATCTGCCAGGTCAAATGTTCACTTTAAAGGTGCTAAGAAACACACAGGAACAATGTGCTTATAAACAAAATCAGCAAATCCCACTGGTCCATCTTTACCTCCCCAGAATTCTCCCAACTTTGAGAGGATGATAAAGCATGTTTTCTGTGCAACTGGATCTGGATAATCAGTGGCTCCTTGGATAATGGTTACTAATACTTATTCTATACTCTCTGCACCTTGGTTTGCTATAACTTCACTCATTCCACTGCCTGTGACTGTTTGCAAGAAGGCAAAGTAACTCCTCAGAATCTCCTTCTCTAAAGCAGTTGCCTGGTCATTCTCTCCTGCTGGTCAGAGAAGCACTTCCAAAATGGCACTAAGTAGAGGCATGGACATCTGTTGTAAAAATGGTGAAACCTGTATTTTAAATTTGATTGTAATCTGGTTGATAAGGGGAATGGACTCCTGAAGGTCTTTTGCTAACAATCTTTGAGTTTGTGTTCTGAGGAAGATGGGATGAATGGAAGAACTCTTTCCTCCAGGCAGATAATCATTTGATGAAGAAAAGTGTGAACTCCACTTCTAAGAATATCCTTTTGTAAGGGACAACTGAGGGCTGGCAAATAGTCCAGATAAACTTCAAAACAGCCACATTGATTCAAAGTCTGCTTGTTGCTAAAAACTTTGCTGGTTTGACTGGCAAACCCAATAGCATGGTTCAGACAGTCTGCTAGAAATGCCTGTTTTTCCTCATCTTGTGTCAATTTTTCTAACAGAATTTTAAGCATTTCCATTAGTGGAGTCAACAGATTCCTCATTAATGCTTGCTTCTTATCTGCTGAATATTTGCTATTAACAATAAGCACTCCAGCTGTCTAATAAATACATAGTTGATCATCACTGCTCAACAAGGACTGATATCCATTTTCTGGTGGAGAAAGGGCCAATAAATTTTGTATTCTATTCAAAACATCTTCAGTGAAAGGATTCATTTCTTTATTGAGAGACTGACAAATCTAGAGAACAGTTTTGCTCTGTACTTTGGCCCTAGATTGCTGTAGACACCTGTGATCTAAGAAAGCCATTAGTACATTTGGAATGTGTTGAGGTTCAACTGTGAAAACCTTTTCATATCTAACAACAGTTTCAAAGAATTCCAACATCACAGATGTACACTGATAAGAAGTGACTCCTGATGTTACCAAAGTTCACATCATATCCAAAGGGGCCAAAAAAACCTTCCCTGGAAGAGAGATAGACTCTTTAATAAATGGTGCTGGAAAAACTGGCTTTCAGGACCTTCACTGAAGTAGACCAGTGAGGACCGCCCAGCCGCATGGGCACCTTTGCAGCATTCCACCCACCCCCCACCCCCATGCTGTCAGGCCTCCTAATTGTGCTGGTACCTGGATCCACAATGCGGAGGCACAGGTGGCCATAAAGGCCTTTTACTGAGCTCCAGAAGATAGAATGGAAATGAACAACTCCGATTAAGGCACATCAGACCTCCATTGTTGGTAAGTTGGAGGGATCACCACCTTCCATCAGAACTTGGACTATCTTCAGAGGAAGGGCAGCTGGAACCTGCAGTAGAACTTGCAGAGTTCAACCCTGCAGGATGTCAGGGGGCTCAACTTGGGCCTTGCAGCCCGAATTCAGCCTAATCTCAGAGGTCTGCTGTTGGCCAGCTGAGACTAATTGACTTGGTTCTGCACATTGCTGACCACATTGTCTATTTTGACAGTAGAGATACACCCTGAAAGAGGCTCTTCAAATTTTTTTTCCTTTTCCTCTTATTTTTAATTTTAATTTTAAACTTTTTATTTTTTCCTATTCTGCAAATTCCTTTTTTCTTTCTTCTTTATCCCACTCAGTCTCTTGCTCCACCATGCTATTCTTTGCCTCCCTTTTTGTTCCTGTTCCTGCCTTGATTCAGATTTCTTCTTTCTTTTTCTTTTCTTCTCTTTTTTTCCTCACTCGATTGTCATTAGTTTCAAAAGAAAGTGAGTACAATTTATAGCTTCCCTATTACTGCTAAATTGTTCTATTCTTGTCTTTGTTCTTGCACTCTGTCTTTCCCACTTGTCTTCAACAGTTTCCTAGAGTTTATGTGGTCATCCTGTGTCCTCTGGCTTCACTTGAAACCTTCTCCTATTCTTTTGCCTATCTATTCCTCTCCTCCCAACTCCTTCTAAGTCTCCATCCTCAAGGGTAAAGTTGCTATACTGAAGAATTTATTCACTATAAACATATTTTGGGCTGGTTCTCAATTTTTATTTAATTCACATGGTAAAAGGAGATAGATTAATAACTACCACAAATGGTCAATTTCTAAACTGTGTTTGATGCTATTGTGTTGCTGATTGTATCAAATGGGCCAAAGTGTTGTGATTGATTTAATGAGTTGTTCTTTCTGATATTATGAAAATGAGACTGTCTCTGCATCATCAGAGACTTAAAATCTAAACAGCAACTATACCGGGAAGCTCAAAGCATGAACCCAGAAATTAAACCAAGGACATCCCACCACCACCAACAACAAAAAGTGAGAAAACACTTAAGCAAGGCACAAATATAGACTTCCAGTTCACCAACAGCAAATTCTAGGGGAAATGAGGTGGAAAAGTCTGGCAGTCAACCACCAGGATACCCAGAATTTATAGCACAGGAAGTGACAAAAAAAATCAGGCTCTAGAAAAATTCAAAACAGAAATAATTTCCCAGATAACTACATAGATGGTGAGCACAATGAAAGACATGATTAGAGACTCTAGAACAGAAACAGACAAAAAATAGGTGAAAGTGAAAGGATGGAAAATAATTCTCGATGCAACAGGAGCTCAGAAAAGAGCAGAGATGGCTGTCTTATGTGCAGACAAAGTAAATTTCAAACCAAAACTGATTAAGAGAGACAAAGAAGGCCACTACATCTTTGTAAAGGGAACAATCCAAGAGGAAGAGATGACAGTCATAATTATATATGTGCCAAATATTAATGCCCCCAACTATATAAAACAAATATTAAGGGACATGAAAAACCAAATAAGCACTAATACAATTGTAGTGGGGGACCTAATATCCCACTATCACAGATAGATAGATCATCTAGACAAAAACAACAACAACAAAATACCAGAACTGAACCAAGCTTTTGAACAAAGGGACTTAATAGACATTTACAGAGTGTTCCACCCCACAAAATCAGAATATACATTCTTTTCAGATGCACATGGGTCATTCAACAAAATAGACCACATGCTAGCTCACAGAAGAGGTTTAAATAAATGAAAAGGAATCAAAGTTATCCCATGTATATTATCAGACCATAGTGCAATTAAGCTGGAGATCAATAGCATAAAAAACCATAAGAATTTCACAAACACATGGAAATTGAACACTCTCCTGAACAATCAATAGGTCACAGCAGAAATTAAAGAAAAAATTAGTCAGTTTTTACAAATAAATGATAATGCCAATACAACACACAGGAATCTATGGGAAACAATGAAAGTAGTTCTACGTGGAAAATTCATAGCAGTGAATGCCCACACTAGGAAAACAGAGGTAGCTCAAATTAATAACCTAATGATGAATCTTAGGCTTCTAGAAAAAGAAGGGCAAGAAAAGCCTAATGCTTGTACAAGGGAGGAAATTATAAAGAGCAGAGCAGAAACCAATACAATGGAAACTAAGAGAACAACACAAAAGAAAAATCAATGAATCAAAGAGTTTTTTTTTTCAAAGAATGAATAAGATCAATAAACCCTTAGCCAACTTTGTCAAAAAATGGAAAGAAAAGGCCAGATCCATGCAATTAGGAATGAAAAAAGTGAAGTAACAACAGATCCAGCAGAAATCCAGAGGATCATCAATACCTACTTTGAGAACCTGTACTCCAATAAAATGGAAGCACAGAAAAAATGGACAGATTTCTTGATACTTATGAATTACCGAAGTTGAATGAAGAAGATAATAAAATTCTAAACACCCCAACTACAATCAATGAAATTGAAAATGTAATTAAAAGTTTACCAACTAAGAAAAGCCCAGGTCCTAATGGCTTCACAATACATTTAGAATTCTACAATACATTTAGAGAAGAACTACTGTCACTACTCTTTAAACTTTTCAGTGAAATTGAAAGGGAAGCAATACTTCCAAATTCATTCCTGGAAGCAAGTTTTACTTTGATTCCCAAATCAGGGGAAGATCCAACCAAAAGAGAACTATGGGCCAATCTCCTTAATGAACATAGATGAAAAAATCCTCAATAAGATACTGGAAAACATAATACAGTCATCAAGATTTATTCCAGGGACTCAAGGATGGTTCAACATACATGAGTCAATAAATGTATTACACTATATTAACAGAGTCAAGGACTAAAACCACATGATTATCTCAATAGATGTAGCAAAAGCATTTGACAAAATTTAACACTCATTCATGTTTAAAAAACCCTACAGAAAATTGGAATAGATGGTCATATCTCAACTTGATAAAGGCCATTATGAAAAACCAATAGCCAACATCATATTAAATGGTCCAAAACTGAAAATTTTCATGCTAAAATCAAGAACAAGACAAGGATGTCCACTATCACCACTCCTGTTCTTTATAGTTCTGGAAACATTAGCCACAGCAATTAGAAATGAGAAAGAAATTAAAGCAATAAAGATAGGAAAGGAAGAGGTGAAACTGTCATTATTTGTTGATGATATGATACTCTATAATGTTTTTCTTTCTAAATATTTTATTAATATATGTTTGGATATATGATCAATGCATTAATTGTGCAGAGTTGGTACATATGAGTATGACATCTTGCTCGTCTTTTTTCCTCATCTCCTCTCTCTGTCTCCTTCAGCTCCTCATCCCTTTCCTCCAATTGTTTTTCAATTCTATCTGTCCTTGTTAGTATTCAAACTAAACATCTTTTCATATTGTCTATTAGTTTTATGTTAATATTACTTGTGTGTTTTTCTAATCAGTTGTTGATTTTACTTTTATCAGACTATAGGAATTCTTTATATGTTTGGGACTTTAATTTTGTGTCTGTTACAATGTTTTCTAAGGGAATGGCTGCTCTCCTCTCTGCAGTAGGAGGAAATTGAAAGAACTGTAGAATCAGATTCTCTGCCATCGAGAGTTGACACTGTGTGATGTGGGAAGTTCTTGAACTTCACTTGGAGCCTGTAAAACTGCACAGTATCTTCCCTACTTCCATGGAACTGTTACCATGATAGAAAAAAGCACAGGTATAAAGTTACATTGTGAAGTCCAAAATACAAAAAGAGGAGAGGTATCCTTAAAAACAGCCTCTAGCTTTTTTTCCTCATGACTAGAAAAAACAATGAAAACTCCTGGCTATTAAGCAATTCCTTGGAAAAATATGGTATTGTAGTAAAAGGGTTATAAAAATCCACTAAGAATCAATCAAGTCAGAAAATATTACATAGACATGAAAAAACTGGGGAAGAGATTTATGATATAGTAATATGACAATTCCTGCAGAAGGGCATACATAGGAGATTTAGAAGCAGGGTGGGAGGATAAGAAGTTTGGTTTTATTGAGAATAGACTGAGACTACAAAGCACTATCTCAAAATGATATCACATATAAAGAAGACTACTTGATAAAATAAGGTCATAGGATACTTTTATTTCAGAGCACAAGAAATAGAGATCCCATAAAATAGTACCTCTTCCATTTTTTTTTTTTGGCCAGGATCACCAGACAAGACAAAGAGGATGGCATAATCAGGTCACCAATACCCCATTCCCTGGTTAAATTACTCAGGTAAATCAGGTAAATTTCTACTTTTTCTATATTGAACAGTTATATATAGTATGCTGTTTTGCTTTTTTTTTTTTTAACGAGGGATCAAACTGGGGACCTTGCACTTGCGAGGCAGATCCACTGAGCTAAATCCCCAGCAATAGAGCATGCTTGTTAACAGATGCTTCCATAGTGAGGGAGGAAATCTGAAATAATATTTCAATACAAATATCAATATAATTATTGAATAATATTATGTAAAATCCAGGTGTCATCGTGAAAAACAGAGGAGCATTTTCTTCTTATGAAAAACTCTTCCCAGGGCTCCCTTCATGTCTCTGTTCCTCAGGCTGTAGATGAAGGGGTTCAGCATGGGAGTCACCACCGTGTACATCACAGACATCACTGTCTCCTTCACAGTGGAATTATTAGCTGATGGACACAAGTACAGGCCTATAATTGTCCCATAGAACAGTGACACCACAGAGAGGTGAGAGCCACACGTAGAGAAAGCCTTACGGATACCTTGAGCAGAAGGGACCTTGAGGATGGAGGAAAAAATGTGGGCATAGGACATGATGATGAGTAGGAATGGGATGATAACAACTAGCCCTCCCATGACGAATATCACTAATTCGTTAACATGAGTGTCAGAGCAGGCCAGCTTCAGCAGGGCGGACAAGTCACAGAAAAAGTGGGGAATCACATTGTCTCCACAGAAAGACAATCTGGCTGTGAGCAGGGTGTGCAACAGAGCATGGAACATGGTCAGCACCCAGGACAGCACCACCAGACACACACAGAGCTTGGGGCTCATGATGCTGGTGTAGTGCAGGGGGGAGCAGATGGCCACATAGCGGTCATAGGCCATGGCCACAAGCAGGAAACTCGCCAGGTCTCCAAAAAACAGGAAGAAATACATTTGGGCCAGGCAGCCTGCATATGGGATGGATGGAATTTGGCTCTGCATGGTTTGCAACAGCTTGGGAACGGTCACAGATGAAAAGCAGAGGTCAGAGAAGGACAAGTTTCTGAGAAAAAAATACATGGGAGTGTGGAGATAGGAGTCCACTTGAATGAGGATGATGATGGTGAGGTTTCCCAGGACGGTGCTGAGGTACATGGCAAGGAACAGGGCATAGAACAGGTACTGGTGCTCTGGCTGGATGGGCAAACCCAGCAGGAGGAACTCTGAAAGGATGGTTTGGTTTCTTTCCATCACTGGTCGTGTCCAGTATCTTTAAGAGAGCATAATAGGGTCCCTTCAGTTCAAATAAAAATCAACATTTATCTGTAATACACATCCTGTTAAGTTCCCAGCAAAATTATTTATTTAGCTCCCACTAGAATACTTTATAATCTATCACAAATGTCTACAATTTTCAAAACCATATATGATTTTTTCATTTCTTTTTAACGTGAAAGAAGAAACATGAAGAGAAAGAAAATTCAGTGCTGAATCTAAAGCCTTGCTACATTGGATGTGGATGGCTCTTATCTTCTCTTATCTACTTGTTTCTGAGATATAAAATATATTGATCTTTCATGCTGGCTGGGAGGGTCATCCTCAGTGACTACATTTGAGTCTTGGTCTTACAATTTCTCTCATGTTGATGTTTCTCAGGGATTTACCTCAACACTATCTTCTAATTACATTTTTGAGGAAAGCCTCTTGTATTCTGATGGCTTCAAGTATCACTCACAACTTGTGTGTGGACATTTTTCTAACCTGCATGGCTCTGTATTTTAAGGTTCAATGATTATCTTCGCTTGCATGGATCATTAAAGCTTCTAAGTACAACAGCTGCCAAGTGAAACTTACTACTTAAGTCTCTTCCTCTTCCAACCCATCGTCCTCCACTTACTCTTATTTAGCAAAAGGAATCCAGGCTAAAATAAAGAATATGAAAGTTTTATTTCCTTCATTCATTTCTCTCACCATCCACATCCAAAGCAAGGTTTTAGATTCCACACTTCATCTTCTTTCTCTAATTCTTTCAGTCTTCATCCCTAGCCCAACACTATCTTACACAAAATTGACTCACTGCGAATATTGAAACAAACCCTTTTACCACCCTACTTGTATGTTTTAAAATACTTTTCACCCCCAACAGCTTTTTTTCATGTTTCAAATAATTTAATAATTTGGCAGATTGTCACTGATCCTAAGACATAAACAAAATTCTGAGGACATAAAGGATATTTCATTGTTTGATCCATTCCAGCCTCCACAACCTCAGTTGTCTCTTACACAGTGTCTCTTACATCCCCTTTTCCAGCAATGCTCAATTTAAAAAGCCTTTCATGCTTGCAGTTCTTCCTGCCTAGGACTCTCTTAACTCTCCTACCTCTTCACCTTGCTTGCCCCCACTTATCCTGAAGGTAGTTTTTATGCTGAAACTTCCATGTCTCTCCACTCCAGGAGAGACCTGCTGCTATGGGTGCCCTATACTCACTGTGTTGCAGTCAGTGCCCCTGATCATTATTTGTAGCTGACTTCTCATCAGATTAAAAATTCCATGCAGGAAAAGCATATCTGCCTTCCTGACTGAAGCAAGGCTATCACCTGCCTTGGTCCCTGGATTTAGCCAATATTTTATTAATATTTATTGCCTGTCCTCCAGACTGAGTCTTACATTCCCCTACCTTTAAAGACACCACAACTCTATCAGCTTGGAGTAACTACTACCATTGCCAGGGATTTAGCTCAGTGGCACCTCCCATGCCTCACAAGTGCAAGGTCATGAGTTCGATCCCTGGTTAAAAAACAAAAAAGAGGTGTAAGAGTTACTACTACCATTAATTCCTCAGAGCGCAATAACTCACCAGCTTTAACTGTTTAACTCCAAAATTTGCTACTCTTACAAATTTCTTGGATATAATTTTGCAAACATGGAAAATATTATGGTACCTCAGATATACTATGCATTTTATTAATCAAAATGAGTTTCTTTGAGCATCTTTATGCTTAATTCCACTTGACATAACTGATATTGGTGTGTGGAAAATAAAAATGAAGGAAATTTTAGAAATGACAAAGAAAAATAAAAAATCACTACCCTTAACCCCTCATTTGAATTCTTCCTGCAATATTAATATCCTTTATCATGATACATTTTATGTGTCAACATGACTGGGCCTTAGAACCTAGCTTTACTCCAGATGTTTAGTCTAGATGTTTTGTAACGTGATTAACCTTTAAGATAGTAGTCTTTGAGTTAAGCATATTACCTTTCATTATGTGGTGAGCTGTGTACAATCAACTGAAGTTCCTAACAGAAAACACTGCCATCTCCTGAAGAAAAAAGGCTTTTGCTCTAAACTACCTTTAGATTCCAGATAACAACGTGAGCACTTCATGATGTATGGGTTCATATTCTCTGAGGATTTCATTCTTCTCAGTCTCCATGGGAACCAGAACTAATTTCTTTTTTAAATTTTTATTAGTATTGTACATGTTCACAGATCATTCAGTTTCTTAACTTTCTCAGTCTCTGTCTCCTTATTTCACCCAGTCTATATAGAAATACGCGTTGTTTTGCTATATGTATGTTTCTGACTTCTGTCTCTAATCTGAAGAGGAGCATTAAGTGATACGGGAAAAGCTCCTTCACAAAAATGCATAACTGAGTGCAACGCTTGCTTTGTCAGCCTGATATTGATGTTTAATTCAACTCCACTAAACAGTGTTTATACTAGGACATTGTCTGCTAGCATTTCAGTGGGAAAATGTCTACTGATAACCATACCTGGTTTCTTAGAATTGTTATTCTCTTTTAATCAAGGAGACCGTGTCTCTGGGGCTAAGAGTGACTAAGAATCATAGCCAGGGACATCACTGGCAGATGGTGGAACCGATGGTACAACAAACTTGCACCCACCCTGAGCCCCCACAAAGGAAGTTCTCAGCCTGGAGTCCATGTTAGAATCACATAGGGCAGTGCTTCTAAAGTTTGACGTCCTTGCAAACCACAGATTTTGATTCCATAATGAATACTTTACATGCTCACTTAGCACCCATACAAGGTCAAAGCTGTGGTAAGTGAACTGACCTGGAGTAACAAGGACATATACATTGTCTTTACATTACATACCATCCAGTCATTGCAGATTTTGTAATCAAAATTTCTGATAGGCAGCCTGTCCAAACTTTTCTTAGGTGATTATAAAGAAAACATGGCTTAAGAGCAACCAAGTAAAAGCCTTCCTAGCTCACATAGCTGCCATTATATTGAAGTGATATACAGTAATTTTTTGAGAATATTTTGCTCAATGATATTCATTAATGCTATCATTAACAATTATAACTGACAAATATTAAATAAAATACTTGTTAAGTATTAGCAAGGTCCAAGAGGCAGATAGGTTTAGAACAGAAAAATTATCATGCCTAAATCACTATCCTGAAGAAAAATCACACAATCTGGAAAAACACATCCTTCAGGTTAGAAGAACATTAAATGTTAGATATTCATTGTCCCTCAACTCACCTAGGGTGCCCCAGAGTTACTCTGAAGCCTGATCTGAGATTCAATTCTATTTACTCAGTATGGGCATGCGAAGTCACAGCCTCTACAACCATCATCAGTTTCTACACTACATGACTTTCATTGTACACATCACTGGCCTTAAGGGAACTGGCATCCCGGAGGAGTTCAACTCCTGCAATAACTAATTAAAGACAAAGTAATTACCCAGGACCACACTAGGACAACTTCACTCCTAGTCCTGCGGCAGTGACCTATTAGAGCTGCTGAGTATACCTGAGTATATTTGGGGAAAAGAGGGGATGCACAGCAGCTCAGGGATGGATGCTTAATTGTCGCTGTAGGGAATGGACAGGAGTCCTTTGGGGCTGGAACCTACTTTTGGGGAGTGAAGAAGGATGGCTGGAAAACCTTTAATGAAATCAGGGAATGGACTGAATGATTTACAATATCTGAAGAGTATTAACGTTTACACAAGATGTCATCAGTGGTCTTGAAGCAGTGTATCACCATGAAAGACGTGTGCTTTGGAAAGATCCCAGGTGGCAGTCTCACAGTACGGCACAGTTTCCTGTAAATGGCCTTTAGCAAAGATGAACAATGCTGCTAATGAGGATCAGCCTTCTGTGATCTAACATTCTAGATGTGCCCAGAGACGGGGAGGAGAGGAATAAGAGAAAAGATGAACCCCTGCTAATGCCATGCTCTTCCTGTCCCTGCAACAGATCACAAAGCAATACTGATGTTCCTTTTTCTACTACCCACTCCAGATTCCTCTTGTATATGGCAATCATCAGCTGAATGAGTTTCTTTACCTAGTGATATAATATAAATAATATAATATAAATTTTAATTCTTCAAAATTTTTATTCTCACTGGTCTTGTATTTACTGTGTTTTATTGATTTCTTAACATTTATTTTTGGACATGGAAATATTAGATAATACTCAAAGAATTCGACAAGGTTTCAGATGCTGTCCTCCTTGCTCCAGAGAAACACACCATTCCCATGGTAGGCGGCATCAATAACTCCAGGTAGAATGATGTCTCTGAAAATGTGTATTGATTTACACAGAAACCAAAAAGCTGTCTGGGTTGTAGGCTCAACATCCAGTTCACCAAAACTGTTGTTACATCTCATGGCAGAAGAGGACATCCTTCAAGAAGTGCACTTTTGAACCATCCTTGTAGCTTCTTTCAGCCTCCTCCCTCATTTCAGACAGGGCAACAAAAACTTGTTCTGCACAGGCCTCACCCGGCTTTAATAGATGCAACTTGACACCTCTCTCTTTAGTCCTTCTCATGACACTTGAGTTTCACTCGGAGACTTCTCTGACTCCAAAAAGAAATAAGTCATAAGCACTCTTCTCTGCACCCATATGAATATTAAGGTTTATAATCCATTTGAGTTAATTACTTTAGAGAGTGACAAGGATGAATTCATGTTCTTTTTTGCATATATAAATTGATTTTCTCAGTACCATTTTTTTGGTAAGCCTATATTCCACTGAATTGCCTTTGTACTTGCATTGAAAATCACTGTATGCGACTGGGATATAGCTCAGCGGTGCCGTACTTGCCCAGAAAGTGCAAGGTCCTGAATTTGATTCCTGGTACAAAAAAAAAAAATCTACGTATTATATATCAAAGGATCCATTTCTGGACACTGTGATATTCTATACTCTCAATTCTTAGGAATAGTCTATCTTTTTTCTAGTATCACATTTTTCTGATTGTTGTCACATAATAGTAAGACTAGAAACCAAAGAATGCTAATATTCTTACTTTGTTCTTCCAAATAAATTTTAATTTTTAGATTTATGCCTCTCACATACATTTTATAGCAAATCATCAACTGTACACAAAATTTCTAATTGGAATTATGCTTTGAATTTTATTGACTCTCAAGATAAGTTTTAGAACAATTACACCTTAACAATTTTGAGTCTTTTAGTCCACGAAAATGGTATCCCTATTTAATTTAAAATCTTTTAATTCTTTTATCATAGTTGTGCAGTTTTTTAAATGTAAAAAAAATGTAAATCTTAAATTTATGGTAGTCCCTGCTTGTCTCTGCTTTGGCTTTCCATGGTTTCAATTACCTGGAGTCAACCACAGTGTGAAAATATTAAGTGGAAAGCCCAGAGATAAATAATTCATGAATTTTAAATTCTGGGTTGCTTGGAGTAGCGTGATGAAATCTTGTGCCAGTTGGCACCATTCTGGTAGAGGTTTGCATAACTCCTTTGTGCACCACATCTGTGCTGTACATGCCACCTACCTACGAGTCATTTTTTAGCCATCTCAGGTGTCAGACAGGCATCATGGTACTGTGCTACAGTAAGTAAACCTTACATGGCATCCCTTACAGAGCATGTTCATGTGAAGAGCTAACCCATATAGAGTATCTTAGTGCTACATCACACTGCCAGTACCTCATATTATCTCCTCATGCTTTTGCTAGCCAGGACTGTTTTGCTATTCTGGGTCTTTTCTTGTTCCATATGAATTTTGGGATTGTTTTCTCCAGTTCTGTGAAGAGTACTGTTTGGATTTTGATTGAGATTGTATTAAATCTGGATATCAATTTTGGCAATATGTCCATTTTAACTATATTTTTCCTGCTTGTCCAGGAACAGGGGATATCTTCCACTTTCTAATGTCCTCTTTGATTTACTTTCTCAGGGTAAACTAAGTTCCATAGTAGAGATCTTTAACTACTTTAGTTAGATCAATTCCTAAATATTTAATTTTTCTTGGTGAATATTGTGAATATTATTTTTTCTTTAGTGGGTTCCTTATTAGTGTGCAGAAATGCTATTTGTTTCCTAAAAGTGCTATTTTCAATGCCAAAAAAGAGGAAACTCATTTTTTGGGATGCTATTGTGAAAGTATTGTTTCCCTAATTTCATTCTCAGTAAGTCTGTTATTTGTGTAGAAGAAGGCTATTGATTTTTTAGTATTTACCTTGTATCCAGCTACTCTACAGAATCTGTCAATCAAGTCTAGAAGCCTTTTGGCAGAGTTTTTTGGTCTTCTACGTAGAATATCATATCATCAGCAAATAATGACAGTTTCATTTTTTTCTTTCCTATCTTTATTGCTTTTATTTCTTTCTCATGTCTAATTGCTGTGGCCAATGTTTCCAGAACTAAATGGAACAGGAGTGGTGACAGTGGACATCCTTGTCTTGTTCCTGATTTTAGTGTGAAGGGTTTCAGTTTTTGACCATTCAGTATGATGTTGGCTGTTGGCTTTTCATAGATAGACTTAATCAAGTTGAGATAAAGACCATCTATTACAATTTTCTGTAGGGTTTTTATCATAAATGGGTGTTGAATTTTGTTGAATGATTTTTATGCATGTATTGAGATGATCATATAGTTATTGTACTTGATTCTGTTAGTATAGTGTATTACATTTATTGATTTATGTATGTTGAACCATCCTTTCATCCCAGGGATAAATCAGACTTGGTCAGGGTGTATAATCTTCTGGATGACACTCTAGAGTAGAGGAAGTAGGAGGAGTAGCAGAAAGGGAAAAAGGGAAAAGAAAAAATATGTGAAAAGGAAGAACATGGAAATAATGTCTTTGTAAACAGGGAAGGGTGGAGGGGCTGAGGGGAGGACTGGGGAATGGAGAAAAATAAGAACCTGATAAGTCATGTATAGGTACAAGATCCCAATGAGGAATGTAACTGTATTGTATACCTAATATGTACCAATAAATTTAATAAAGAAAAAAAAAGAGTAAACTCATTCTAGTGCTTTTGTTTCCATCCCAACCTCTATACATTCCTTTATTCACAGTGCCAGAATCTTCTTGAGGAGTTTTACATCTATATTCATGAGATTGGTCTGTATTTCTCTATTTCGGTTAAATCTTTGTCCTGTTTTGGAATCAGGGTAATGGTGACTTCCAGAAATGACTTTGGGAGTACTTCTTCTCTTTCAATTTCATTAACAATCGTAGGGTGGATTCAGGGATGGTGGTACACACTTGTAATCTTAGCACTAGGAGGCGGAGGCATCAGGATTGCCATAAATTCAGGCCAGAGTTGACTATGTAGTGTAAGTTCAAGACCAGTCTGAAGTACGTAGCAAGTCCCGGTCTCACAGAGAAAAATCTTAGGGAGAATATTAAATAAGAAGTTCTAACTTCTCTGGTGCTTTTGTAGAATTCAACAGTGAACTTATCTGAATGGACCAATGCATTGTTAGTTTGTAGGGTTTTTGTTTTTATATAGATTCAATTTCATTGTAGGAAATAGCTACAAAAAGATAGTGGAAAACTAGAAACTATCAATGGGTAAGATATGAGGTTCTTTAAAGAAATCATTGAGCAGTTATAAAAATATATAGGCATTGAAAATTATGAAGTAGATGCATTTGTTAATATGGAATTTAAAAACAAAGAGGCTCAGACAGGAAGAAAAATGGGAGAACAGCAGAGTTGTGGGGCATGGTGGAGGGAAGAGAATGCAGACTAATATCCAGATGAGAAGGGAAGGAGCAGGAGGCTGGTGTCTGCAGGTAGTGCCTCACACCCAGGCTGCCTCCTTTTGAAAACATCGTCCCTCCTCTCACAACCTGCCTCATGAGTCTTGCTAAAACCACTCTCTAAGGTCCCAGGCTCTTTCTGACTAAGGACTAAAAAGAAAGTAAGTCTTTCTTGGGATTCCCTTCCCTCTGGCCTTATTAGCAGGCATGCATAGGACAATCCTCCAATCACCAGTCTTCCCTCAACCCTTGTAGGTGGATTGATCTCGAACTCTCATTAGGGACCTGATTAGAGGCTTCTGCCTGTGGAATTATAAGGACTTTAGTCCCAAGCCTGGTCCTGGCTTTCCCTGTGGAAATAGTTGCTGGATCAGTGTCTCCTGAGGTCCTGTGGAGCTGGAGAACATAGCAAAACTTATCAATTAGTGTCTGCTGGCTGTTACATCAAAATCTACTGAAGAGTTTGGGGGCCCAAGAGATTAATTGCGCTTCTGCCCGAGTAGGGGAACACACAGTAGCTTCTATACTTCTAAGCTTTTCAGGAGTTCCTTCATGAGCAGGAGGTGCAGAGGCACAAAGGCCATAGCATTGGGCGGGAGGGATGCAGTGGGTACTTTGGGAGGTAGGAAGGGTGAATCCTTGCTATGGCGCTTAGTAGAGAGACAGCACAAACCTAGAAATAGGGTAACTGCTTCCGTTCAAAGCCCAGTGGAATTCACATCCACTCAATAATTCGGTAGCTTAAGTCATTGAATCCTCAGAATAATCATGTGAAGTACATGTTGTGACTCCCATTTCACACTTGAGAAAGCGGAGAGCCACAGTGC
>NW_022900925.1:13619387-13638069 GCF_012274545.1 Fukomys damarensis | reverse complement strand
AAGCTCCCACTCTAGGAATGTCATAGAATATCCCACTGTGGTGCTCTAGACTAACTTCTATCAGTGAAATAGTCTCTTTTTAATTCTTTGCAAGAAGGAAGTAATTCTTTCATATAAGCTTTCAGCAACTTCACCTGTTATAGGAATAATAATATTAGAGTTTAAGCAGAAGATCAGGCAAGGTTCTCCTTATTATGTATAATTCACATACTACCTTCATTGAATTAGAATAAAGCTCTTTTAAATTTATTTGTATAGGTGTATTTTTGCCAAAGTTTCTTTTTAAAGGATTTTTCCAAGTCTTTATGCTGTCATAATATTGAGCCTTACAGTTTATTTTGAAAACATCTCGCAGTTTCACTGACATTCTACATAGATGAACACTTTTCTGTAGGTCTTGCTTTCTATCTTCCATAAGGCTATGTGAACATCTGGTATGCGCTCAGCTCTCTGTGAGGTGTCTGGAGTATAAGACAATCATCGCGTCTATAAGGAATTTATGATGTACATGGAGAGAGCATATCAAAGCAGAAATTAATTCAGAAATGATTCTCATTATGGTTTGTAAGCCACAGTCTTTTCGAGAACATTAACAGCAGTGACTCTAAGTACAGTGAGACATGAGTCCCCAGAGGGTGGCAGTGGTTAAGAAATAAAGATTTTGAGGTGTGGTCAGGAAAAAGTAAAGAGTACACCCCCATACCTGAGAAAGGTCATATTTAAAAAAGCCGTGAGCAGAAAGAAACTAGTGGGCTTTGGACGATGAGGTGACACATGGAAGTCATCGCTACAGGACCTAATGAGTAGTGTACATGGCACTGAGCCAAGGAGGAGCTCAGAGGCGGATGCAGGAGTCTTGAGGGACAGCTCCAGCATGGCTGGGAGGCAGCTGTGTGCAAGACAGGAGATGGTGGGTGTAAGCGAGGTCAACAGAATGTTCAGAAGGACTCAGTAGTTTGCTGGATTTGGACAATGACTGTGGACACAACTTGACTGGAAGCAATGTCATTGGAGAATGTTCTGTGACACCCTAAAGGCTCCCTGTTGCCTGTCTCAAACAGTTAATGAGCGCGTCAGTGATGTTAGTGTTTCCGATGTCCTCACTTCTTGGCCAGGAAGCATTTGGAGTGGTTGACAGGGTAAATGTGAGAAGTGGTGCACACTGTGAAGGGACTGAGACTGTTCTACCAACTGTTTCTCTCTGAAATGGGGTGGTTTCTCTCTGATGATAAAGTCCTGCCTGCAATATTCAGTCAGTGACAGAAAGACTGCAAACATCTCCCTTAACAACCTCTCCACCATAACTAAGAATCTATACAAACATATCAATCCTGTTTCCAATAAATCAATGCACTAGACCATCAAAAATATAAATAAATCTTACTAATTCTTCTAATGCTTGTTCTGAGAAAACATACAATGAAACATTCTAATGTTTTTGATGAAGGGGCTGTGTGAATAAGGACCCCCTTGGCATATAAGTGTGTTGTGCCTAGGCACATGTTAGTCAGGAAGCAACCACTGGCTTGTGAACTAGAGTGCGGTGATCTGCTCCACAGAAGGTGCTGACAAGATGCTCTCGTGAGTACGGATATCTTGCTCCTTGAGTGTGTCAAACTCCATTTTAATGCCACAGTCCTAAACGTAGCTCTAAAGTACAATCTTTAATTAACCAGACCCCATACATCATTACAAATATAGTGTATCTTGAAGGGAGCTACACTGTTGTTTGCATCAACATTTTAAATATGTCAACTAAAAATCATTGAAGAAAAAACAGTGCCTCTCATGTTTCCAGATTCATACTATAATTTGCCCCTACTGTCTTGAACCTATTTTCTACCAAAAACAAAGATACTGTTTTACCTACACTTCAGCCCTTATCTTTGATCCAAGTCGCACCACACTCTACTCTGAACCATACTATCTTTGCTCTCACCCTTAGATCAAACCCCTGAGCTTTTCCTGTGCCCACATCTAGGCTTTCACCAGGAGAACTTCAGCAGGTTCCCAAGAGGGATGCACATTTTGATGCCCCATCCAGTCTTCTCCATCAGCACCTCTTTCCTGTCAGCACCCTCTTCAAGGCACCCTGTACGTCAGGGTTCCGGAGGCTGTAGATGACCGGGTTCAACATAGGGTTGAGAACAGTATTAAAGATTGCAATCCCTTTGTCCTTATCTGAGGCTGAGACTGAGCTCAGACGCATGTAACTGAAGAAGCCAGTGCCATAAAAGAAGCAGACCACAGTGAGGTGGGAGCCACAAGTGGAGAAGGCCTTCTTCCTCCCCTCGGCAGAGCGGATACGCAATACTGCAGCCGCAACATGGGCATAGGACACTGAGATGAGGATTATGGGGATCACCCCCATGAAGGAGGCTCCCACAAACAGCAGCTGCCCGTTGAGATGGATGCTGGAGCAAGAGAGCTGAAACAGAGGTGGGAGATCACAGTAGAAGTTGTTGACTATGTTTGGGCCACAGAAATCAAGCACAGACGCAGCCACTGTGTGAGTCAAAGCATTGAGGAAGGAGATGGCACAGCAGAGGCCCACCAGGGCACACTGGACCTCACGGCTCATGCGGGTGCTGTAGGTGAGGGGCTGGCAGATGGCCAGGTAGCGATCATAGGCCATGGCTGTCAGGAGGTGACAGTCCACACCCGCCAGGAGGTGGAAAAAGAAGAGCTGTGAAAGGCAGGCAGCATAGGGAACTCTGCACTGGTGAGCCAGGAGACACAGCAGCATCGGAGGAACAGTGACCGTGATGCACCCGATGTCCAGCAGAGACAGAACCCTCAGGAAGTAGTACATGGGAGTGTGGAGTCTGGGCTCCACAAAGATGGCAGAGATGATGCTGAGGTTGCCCCCAACTGTGACTACATAAGCAAAGAAAAAGACAACAGCAAGAATGGATTGCAGACCAGCATTCTCTGTCAGGCCAAGGAGGATGAACTCAGTGACAGTCGTCCTGTTCCTGCAGGCATCTGCCTCCATGAGTCAGAGCTGGGCACGAAGGTGGCAAAAGAGGGAGAGTGACACATACATAGTAGGTACGTGGTCTATCTATGTCTGCTGGGTACCGGGTGACGCGGCTGGATACCTACCAATCAGAGTAGTTACTGTGAGTTTGTCCAGTTTCTTCAAGACTGCGAGTGTGCCAGATGCTAACCCTTTAGTTGCTGGTTAAGGAAGAGATCCAGGAAATACCAGGGAATGGGTGGGGCAGAGGGAAACTTTCCAGGAATCCAAAATGGTGACTAACTACAAACATGGTACAAGAGAGCTTAAGTATCTCAACAACCGTTATGCGTCTACTGTTCAGTGACTGAACAGCGGTTGGGACTACTCAATGAATAAATGAATATATAAAGTCCCAGAAAGACACTATTCAAAGAGTAGCAATACAAAGGAGAAAAGAAGGACAGGTCCCATAAAATCCAAAATACATAAAAGGTATAAAAGAGACTGAGTGAGGAGAGGAGCAGGATGTAAACCAAAGTGCAGAGAAACACAGAAGCTAAAAATTTAAGACATGAAGACCTCTAAGGAAATACTAACACTCTTAAATGTACATGCTAAACATTGTATTAAGCATAGTATGTTCATTTTTGTTTTTCATTTCAGTCTCTTAAACTACAGGTACATCTGTGTAATTGAGAAACTTAGATTTAGAAAGGTTGTTAAAGGACCTTAAAGTCATGAAGCTTTTAAGCATATTGGGTCTGAAACCTAGGATTATCCAATTCTAAGGCCATACTTAAAGCTATATTGCTTGGACATGTGTTACCACTGAGCTTTATGAATGACATTTTGTGTAGTAAAGAGAATAATGCTATTTGTAAGATTTTGGTATTAACATCCCTAAAATAATTCAAAGAAGTCAACATCCCACCTATTCATGTTTTCTTTCAATAATTACCTGTTGGATGTCAGAGAATTCTGGGTATATATTTTTGATATTACTGACAGGAAAACTTTTAAAATAGCAAAAACCTAGAAAGTGTTACAATGTAAAATGGTTTCTGCTGGCTTTAACAACAGTTTGTTTTGCTCAGGACTAATAGGCACCAAAGGCACTAATTGCTGAATGAGCCGTTTGGTCTTGCCCTGAGATAGCAGGGCACATCAAGACCTTGAGCTCCTAAGGAACTGGAGCCACCTGATCGTAAGAGTGTCTAGATGGAAGAACCCATTGCTAGCATTTGCTCCCCTGACCGTGAACTTCCCCTTCCTTGGACTAGAATAGATAACTAGGTGAATCTTAAAGGTAAACTCCCCAGCTGCGAAGAACTGTTACATCTGGGTTGAAAAGATGAACTATTCTGTGACCATGATTTGAACTGTGAGAATAAAATGTAATCACCCAAATGAAGTTAAGGCTATGAAACCCTAGAAAAGGAGGAATTGTAACCCAATGCGTCATTGATCCAGGCACGGCTTATGTGCGATTGACCCTTATCGGTGAGTAAATATGTTATTTTATTTCCATTCTGCTGTCTCTTGGTGTGTCACTTACTGATGCCTTCTGTGACAGAACTACAGGACTGGGGATGAGGTGTGAGCAAGAGAGACAGTGCAAGAATGGTTTCAAGGTTATTAGACTGAGCTACGAGAATGATGATGTTGCCAGTAAGTGTTATGGGAAACCCTGATCTTTGTGTGCGCACGCATGTGTGAATGTTGGAGGCAATCAGTAAAAGGTGGGCGTGGAGGTTCTAGAGAACTTAGGTGACTTTCCCAATGTCAGTCATTCCTAAGGTGCCTGGCAAGTTGAGGTCAACAAGCTCATCACAGACTTGAGTCTCAGATCCGTGCTATCAACTCCAAGGCCACAGCTTAACTTCACGTTCCTCGGACATGTGTTGTTATTGAGCTTTATGAAGAGTATTGTGTGTAATAAAGAGAATAATGCCATTTCTATGGCTAGAACTATTGCTATTTAAGAAGTCAATGGTTCTTCCACTGTGACTTGGACACAAAGTTCTGGAAGGGATTTTTTTTTCATGAAATTTATTGGTACGTTTTAGGTATACAGTATGATGGCATTCATCATTGGGAATTTGTACCTTTGCATGATATATCTTGGCTCTTATTTTATCCCCAATCCCCTGCCCTTCTTTCAAAGGGAAAGTGGAAAGGGTAAGGGAAAAAAAAAGAAAGGAATAAATATGAGATAAGGAAAAAATGGAAACAAAGTCTTTGTAAATAGGTAGGGGTGGAAGGGATCTTTGAGTCCTCTTTCTCCTGAATTCTTCATATGCTGGGCCTCTCACTCTCCATGATTGAGCTAGTGCTTTTTTGTCCATAACACTGTCCATCTTGTACACATCAACAATCTGTGCCATAAGGCTCGGGGTCCATATCATTGTCTCATGTCCTCAAGGAATTTCTCCTATTAATTAATTATTAATAGCCTATTAATTCATTGAGCCTTTCCTCCTGTGGCATCATGGACAAGTAATACCTGGAATGATTTCAGAATGTTCTTATGAAGAGGTGGACAGGAACCTGAAGCATTAAGGAGTAGCTGGTCTTGGTCAAGCAAGAGCCACTAAAAATCAATCTAGACGAAGGGCACAGATTACCCTGAATACATCACTATATGAGCAGCTATACTCCCTGGAAGCACCACTTCCAATCTGTGTTTTTCTACAAAAAGTGTTGTCAGATAGATAAGTGTGAAGCTCAAAACATTAACTTGTTTAAGGTCCATGTATCAGAGTTTGTTCTGAATAGAGAGCTTCCTCATTATTGGCCAAACTCCACTGTCTCTCAAGGTCCTTGCCATATATATGACTGTGTATGCATAGGAACACATATTTTACCTCCCCTTCATTCTCATCAAACAGTAAATTTCACCTTTTTATTTCATTATGACTTCTCCAATCTAGCATCTCTTCTTTACTTACTCCTCTCTTCCTCTGTGGACAAGAAAAACTCTTGAAGATCACGAGTGACGGTCACCAGCCTTACTCTAGAAAGAAGGACAGAACCAGGGCTGGAGTGATGAGGAGGTCTGTGGGGCACTTACTTTCCTGCAGCAGTCTGTAGAGAGGAGAGAGACTGCTGGCCTGATCCAAGGTGGTGTCTCCCGCAAGGGAGTGTTACAGGAACGAAGAGACTCTCCCCTGATGCTCTGTCTTCGAGGAGCTAATTAGCACCAAAACTTATCCCCAAAAAACAAACTTCCCCAGGGACTACATAGAAAGCCAGAAGCAGCCAAACAACTTCCATCCTTAAGGGGTTCTAACATCTTCCTGCTATTTTATACTCCTAACAAAGAAAGAGATTTAAGAGACCATTGCAGCCTCTTAAGGTCTACAAAGAGGAAAAAAGATAGAGTCACCATTTTGTTTACTGGAAAAATACAATCCAAAGAGCATCAGTAACTTGTAGAGACCAAAATTCGGGTCCATAGTTCGATTTTCAGGATGGGTCCCAGCGAATATGTGCTTAGAGTACTCATTTATTTTTCAGATTTTCAAGAAATATTTTTAAAAATTGTTTTAAAGTTATATATGTTTGATAAAATATGAAGTCATAGTCTAGCATCTCTAGAGTACATTTTCAGGACTTCTAATATTTGCTTGATGGCCCTTTGCAGTGGATTCCCTTTCCCCACCTTAGACCATAGCAACCTGACTTCCTTTCCTATGGTTTACTTTGTAAAGTGTCAAGGGTGGGAGCATAATGTATACAGACTTCTATAATTAAGAAAGTTAAATTGGCAAATCTTTTTCAGATTCATGCACATGGCTTGTCTGGCAATTCCCCTTTATTACTGTGAGATACATTCAAATACTCCCACTTGGTATCTATACCACGTATAGATATAGTATTTTTTTCTATATCCACTCATGAAAAAGGTTAATTTCTAAGGGGGACACCAGTAATTGATTAACAAGAGTAACTCATAATAAAGTAGAAAATTATAGCAATATACTATGTGAAGTTATTTAACACTTACAAGTTGTTATTTCTGGAATTTTCCATTTAATATTTTCAGATTGTCAGTGACATATGTAACTGAATTCCCAGAAAGCAAAACTACATAATGGGGACTGCAGTGCTAATGATCCACACCTTCTGTCTCTGCATAGTATCCCATTAGATGGACATACTGCAGTTTGTTTAGTTGCTCATCTATCAGGGAATATGTGGCTCATTTCCAGAATCCAGCCATTACAAATGAATATATGATAAACATGTGTATACAGTTCACAGTGTGGATATAAGTGTTCATTTTGCCATGCAAACCCTAGGATTATAAATATTGGAATCTATGCTAGTGGGATGTTTAATTGTATATGTGTGTGTGTGTGTAGCTGTGAAGCTGTTTTCCACTTGGTTATACAATCAGTGCATGAGTGACTTAGAGGTAGAATTCTCTGAACTGGCAATACTCTTTGGCATTCCCATCAGAAATGCATGGGATTTCCATTTCCTCGTCATCCTCATCAAAACTTAACATCATGCCTTTTTAATTTTAATCAATACATTAAGTGTACTGTAGTCGTTCACTGATGTTAAATTGTTTTTCCCTAAGGACTATAGATACTGACTTCTTTGGTGAACTGTTCATTTGCACATTTTCCCCCTCCAAAGAAAATGAGTAGTTTTTTCTAGACCCTTATCTGTCACCATGCACTAATTTAAAATCCAAGTGGATTAAAGATCTAAATATAAAAAAAGAAACACTAAACTTGCTGGAACATAAGTTAGGCAGAACTCTGGAAGACATTGGCATAGGAAAAGACTTTATGAACAAATCATCAGTAGCACGGGAACTAGCAGAAAGAATCAACAACTGGGATCTCATCTTATTAAAAAGCTAAGAGCACTGCAAAAGAAACTATCAGCAGAACTAAGAGACAACCTACAATGTGGGAAAAACTTTTTACCAGCTGCTCCTCAAACAAAGGACTATTATCTAAAATATATAAAGAACTCAAAACAACCAGCCCCCTCAAATATAAAGAGCCAATTCTAAAATGGGCATCTGAAATGCACAGACATTTCTCAGACAAAGAAGTAAAAGCAGCAAGTAAATGTATGAAAAAATGCTCCACATCACTGGTCATTCCAGAGATGCAGATGAAAACAACACTGAGATTTCACCTCACCCCACAAAGAATGGCTGCTATAAAGAAATCACACAGTAACAAATGTTGGCGCAGTTGTGGGGAGAAAAGAACCCTTCTCCATTGTTGGTGGGAGTGCAGACTGGTGCAACACTATGGAAGTCAATATGGAGATACCTCAAAGAACTAGGATTAGAGATTCCATTTGACCCAGCCATCCCTCTGTTGGGTATCTTTCCAAAAGAATTAAAAGAATCATACCACAGTGATATATGCACATCCATGTTTATAGCGGCACAGTTTGTAATAGCTAAAACTTGGAAACAGCCCATCTGCCCATCAATTGGAAACTGGATAAAGAAGATGTGGTTTTTCTATAAAATGGAATACTACTCAGCCATAAAGAATGAGAAAGTCGATTCATTCATAGGTAAATGGGTACATTTTGAGGATATACTCCTAAGTCAAATAAATAAGTCACACATATGCAAATACCGAATAGTTTCTCTGGTGTGAAAAGCTAAAATAGTACTCAAGATCCTAATGGGACAATTAGCAACATGAAATAGGAAGAAAAGGACCAAAAGTGTAGGGACAGTGAGAAGGATAGGGAAAGGGGAATAAGGGAAAAGGAAAAAATATGAGAAAATGTAAAAATGGAATTAAAGTGTTTGAAGGTAGGGAGGGGAGGAGGAGGTGAAGGGAGGGTGGGGACAAGGGGAAAAAATGAGAACCAAGACCTGGCATGTAAAGGTACAAGATCCCAGTAATGAATGTAACTGTACTGTCTACCTAGAATGTAACAATAAATTCAATTTAAAATTAAAAAAAAGAATGAAGATGAGTAGTTTTTCTACTTATTTAGGTATGAGAATGTTTCAAATATTCAGGAATCTCTTTATGAAATCAGTATTTTCTTGACATTTTTATTGTTTTTTGTTTTGTTTTGTTTTGTTTTGTTTTTGTACCAGGGATTGAACTCAGGTCCCTGCACTTAAGAGGCAGGGGGTGGAACCACTCAGCTAAATCCCTGGTCCATATTATTACTCTTAGTGAAATACATACTTGAAATTTTTTCGTTGTTATCTGCTCTTTATGCTCTTTTGTATGTGCCAGTAAACTTCATGTCACCATGACAAAACACCTAAGATAAATAACTTGTAGAATTAGCTCAATGTTTTGGAGGTTTCAGTACATAATCAAGTGGTCCCATTGCTTTAGGCTTCTTCTGGGGGTGTTGATGCATATGGCTGGAAGCATTTGGCAGAGAAAATCCACTCACGTCACATCAGCCAGGGAGCAAAGAGGAAGAGAAAGTCACCAGAGTCCCACAGTCTTTGAGGGCGTTCACCATTGAACTAAGGATCTCCCATAGCATCCACATCTTCTGCTACATTCCAATAATGACAACATGGGCAACTAATCTTCCTATGATGGGGAAATCAAAATCAAAACCATGTCAGGGTGGAATCTGGATAACTGGAGAAATTTTCTCAATGATCTCATTCCCTCTTTGGCTTTCCATACATCTTCGACCTCTCTGCACAGGGCTTCCCTGTCCATGCTCCCTTTCTCAGTAGAAGACCACTGTTGCTCACTACTGACTTACCACTACTGTGAGGCTTGTGGTATAGATAGGGTACGTTGGTCATTTCTCTTGCTCCAGCCTATCTTAGGAGAACTTCATGGTTGGAATATTCTTAACATTCCTGTCACTATTACCTGCCCACTAGCAAGAAAACTCTGACTCCTATTGACAAGGGATTTTGGGCAGAGCCCTTGTGAAGGAACGAGTTACTACCCATCCCCAGGGACAATGCATCTCTGTTTTCTCAAATCAGTTGTCTGGAACTAGTTAATGTTCTGCCACCCCCAACAATACGGGGTTTATACTACCGCTCCTCCAGAGGCCACAGACATTTGCTTTGAATCCAAAGATGAGAAATTCTTCTTCCCCGCCTTATGGGAGGAACACATTTTGCTTCACCTAAGAGAAGAGTCTCATGAGCAGGAAGGGATCCTTGTGTCTCTGTAATGCTGAATGGAGCTCTCTTACTTATCATCCATGTCCCAAATCTTCTCATGAAGAACCCTCATGGCAAACACGGTCCATGGCAAACAGCTGGTGAGTGAATACAGACTTCCCTGTGTCTAGAGCTCAAAGGGATTGTAATTCTCATGCTCATCCGCACTTGACCTTGAAGAGTTTGTTAACGGTCTAGACACTCCTAGGGCAGCCACCTCATCTGTATTTGGTCAAAGGTGAAATCATTCATGCGTACCCTCTTTCTTTGGTGTGGCTTGTGTTAAAGGATACAGTTCATCTTATTGTTGTGTAGCCCTGGCTCTCTGATTAATCAATAAACTTATGTATGCTTCTGTAGTCTTTCTCTCTCTCTCTCTCTCTCTCTCTCTCTGTTAGTTTGAGTGACATTTCTTTGTCTTTCTACATCCCAAGTGGAAGTCTTATTATTGTTTTTTAAGCTACCTACTAGCTCACTTCAGAAGGGTAAACGTTGAGCCATGGCCATTAGCTTTCCTAAACTACTCTTTCTAAGTGATGGCCTATGAGCTGATGACATCAACTGATACCTGTATTCTGCTGTCCTCCAAATACCTATCTACATCTGGACTTTGCTCTTGGAGCTCTTATGTCCGCCATCTTATTCAACATTTCCACTTGGGGATCCACAGACACTTTGAATCTTGATGTGATCTTTTCATGTTTGTCCCCAAATCCTTTACGTTTCTTTATTATCTTAGTCTTCCTGGGTTACCATAATAAACTACCATAGGACTGAGTAGCTCTAAACACAAACAACACAGATTTATTTTCTCAGGGTTGTTATGATGGATGTCTGAGAACCAGACACCAGGAATTTCTTCCTGGGTTGCAGATGGCTTCCTTTTTACTGTTTGCAGTCTTGGGGAGAACAGAGAGAAGGGAGGAGAGGGAGAGGGCGAGAGAGAGAGAGAGAGAGAGAGAGAGAGAGAGAGAGAGAGATTTTCAAGAACTAGTCAAAATAACCAGACTTATTCTGTAGTCAAACTAAAAAAGGCAGCGCATTGAATTATCAGTCACACAACTTCAATATTGTACTTTTAAAGTGTAAGCAACTCTACAACTCTGCACCTTTCTATCCAGGCGCACACATCTATAGGCCATTTTTCTGGTCATAACTGAGGCAGGAGGACAATATGTGAAAGAGGCAGGTAAAATATGTGCTTTACAGAAATATGGGTGCACTAATAAGTATAGTGTTTGGCTGCACTAAGGGATGACATGCTAATGCTTTCCTAATTGACTGGAGTAACACACTAATGACATCATGAAGTTCCTGTATTTTAATTGAGGGAAAGATTGTGGCTACATATATTTATTACTTACATGGGGATGCCTTGTACAGATTCACAATAGGACATATTATATCTAAGCCTGATCCACAACCTCTCTTCTAAGAGGCTTATTCAGTACTACTTCTAAAGCACTTGGCTGTTCTAGATGGTTTCAAGTCAGGACATTGGAATCCCTGACTCATAGAAAATAAGCAACTCCTTGTAGTCATCATAGTTGGTTTCCCTTGAGGAGGGGCCTAAGTGTAGAAAAGAAAAGGAGGAAACAGAGGTTCTATCACAAGAGACCAGGGCTAGATATGATTTCAGGGATCAAAGCCAGAATGGAGGCAAATTTCAGAGTACGAATATTTAGAACCACATGGAAATGTTACCAAAGAGAAAATAGACAGGGAATGAGAAGAAACAAGTGTCAGTGCATCAATACACAGGGCTATGGATGATTTTTGTTTGTTTGTTTGTCTGTTTAGCTTTTGTGTTGCAGGGGATAGAAGGTAGGCAGGCTCTACCAGGGAGCTGAATTCCCAGTCTTCTTTAGTTTCTATTTTGAGGCATGGTTTTGCTAAGTGGCCTAGCCTGTGCTCACTCATGAATCTGCCTCCCTAGTTCTGGGATTACAAATGTGTGCACACAACTGGATTCCAACTCATTTCATTGGTTCACAGATGCATGCTGCCTGAATGGTTAAGTAATGCAAAGTAGGTCCAAGAAATTTAATTATTAGATAACTAAACGCTGGTGTCTAAGTGAACTGATATTAGAACAGCAAGTCTGATGGGAAGATGAGCTTAATATATGTTTGGTGTACGGTGCATGTAGAAGATCTATTAAATTACTAAATATTTACATCTGAAATTTGGAAATGAGGAGTCATCAGGGAAGATAAAGTCATTAAAGGGAATGAGATAATTCAGGATGCCTTACTAAAAGTAGCAGAATTTCCCAAACTACTGAAATAACAATGACTACAGTGGGTACTTTGGTTTGGCCTTGAGTTTAGAGGAGCTACTTCTAGAGTTTTGCCATTGTTTATAATTTGGTTTTAGGTTAAAAATGGATGCTCCATGTCTTATATAAGAATGTGATAATAGTTTCTAGTAGAAACTATTGCAAAGTTTAAATGGCTCCGCACAAATTCATTCAGAATTATCTAAAATATGAAATGAAACATCTTCTATGTGTCTACAATTAGTTCTGTTGTTATGATCTTACACATACAATGACTGTCCCCTATTGCGCTTCAACTTTTTCCATGTGTAAAATAAAAAATAATAGTGATACCAGCAGTGCAGGCCACAGGGCTGTCTTACAAATCAAGTCAGATGCTAGACATGAAAGTGTATTTGTCCTCTGCTCCTTCAGCCCAGCACAGAAGAGGAGCCCAGCCATATGGGTACCAACTCAGTGGTGTCTGTGCCCCCACCACTGGACAAACAAAAGAAAGAGGGCCTTTCTGAGGCTCCTGGATGACAATTGAAGCCCAATGGCAAAGTGAAGAAAATTTCTGCCATAAAAGCATGCCACACCATATAGTTGGTAAGTCAGAAGGACCAGCACCTCACATTGGAACCTGGTCTACATTCAGGGGAAAGATAGCTGAAGCCTGCAGTAGAACCTTACAGAGTTCAACCCAGCAGGATGTGAGAGATCTCAACTTGGGCCTTGCAGACAGAAATCATCATGAACATCAGGGGACTGCTGCTGGTTTGCTGAGACTAATTAACTTAGATCTGCACACTCCTGCCCACTCTGTCTATTGTGTCAACAGAAGAATACCCTGAAGGAGGACCTCTCTTTCTATTTGTATTTTTTATTTTCAAAGTAATATTTTTCTCTTATCTTTAATCATTTAAAAAATTCCAGATCACCGAAGGCAACCCCAAAGGGAAATGAGATGGAACAATATGATATTCAACCACCTGGACTCCCTGAACTTGCAATGAAAGAGGATCTGGAAAACATGAAATCACAAATAATTTCTCAGATAACAACAGAAATTGTTCCCATAGTGAAAGATGATTAATAAATCTATAGCAGACACAGATTAAAAAATTAAAATAGAGAAACTGAGGAACATGATGGAATCTCAACAAAGGAAGCAAATGGAATCCATAAAACAGATGCAAACAGGTGTCCAGGAGATTAAAAACTCCATTGAAAGTTTACACAGCAGAATGAGCCAAAGTCAGGACAGAATTTCAGATATAGAACTTAAGATTGCAATTAGTGACAAGGAAAAGAAAATGTTCTTTTAAATCAATACAGCAGCTGCTAGACAATGCAACTGCTAGATGTTTTCAAAATAAACTGTAAGGCTCAATATTATGACAGCATAAAGACTTGGAAAAATCCCATTGAAAGTTTACACAGCAGAATGAGCCAAAGTCAGGACAGAATTTCAGATATAGAACTTAAGATTGCAATTAGTGACAAGGAAAAGAAAATGTTCTTTTAAATCAATACAGCAGCTGCTAGACAATGCAACTGCTAGATGTTTTCAAAATAAACTGTAAGGCTCAATATTATGACAGCATAAAGACTTGGAAAAATCCTTTAAAAAGAGACTTTGGCAAAAATACACCTATACAAATAAATTTAAAAGAGCTTTATTCTAATTCAATGAAGATAGTATGTGAATTATACATAATAAGGAGAACCTTGCCTGATCTTCTGCTTAAACTCTAATATTATTATTCCTATAACAGGTGAAGTTGCTGAAAGCTTATATCAAAGAATTGCTTCCTTCTTGCAAAGAATTAAAAAGAGACTATTTCATTGATAGAAGTTAGTCTAGAGCACCACAGTGGGATATTCTATAACATTCCTAGAGTGGGAGCTTGCTATAGAGAGTAATAATAGTCACAACAACAGTAATAAGAGATTATAAATTATGCAGAAGGGTTTGTCTCTCCGTATTCTTGTTCTAAAGAGAATTGCTTGTAATTCTTCTTTGTCAATGTGACTAAGTTTCATAATTTTCAGAAAAAGCAAACATTTGTTTAAAAAGGAGAATGTTACGTATTGTATGAAGCAATTTACCTCCCATGCTGTTCACGTTACGAAGTGTTGGGAGTGAACAGCACTCCAGCACGTGTTGGGAGGTAACTTCCACATCATGGACAGCGACTGTCCCCATGGACGAGACTAGGACTGAGGAGGGCAGTGGGAAATGGAGAAGGACTTCCAGTTTTTCTCCCTTTACTCTGGTATTATTGATGTTTTTCACTGAGTGCTCTAATTTCTTAAAACAAATAGACAGCTTGTAAAAAATACTAACAGTGAAAGTGTGGAGTGGGCTAATTTGACTTCACTGCAGTGTTTTCTCTCTAGCCTTCAATGTGTCTGTTGTCATCGTCACCTTTGAGAAATCTAGGATATTGGATCCCTTCCTCTAGGACAAGGCCGCTGGTCCACTTGTTCAGGATCCAGGAGCCTGAAAGAGACACGAAGTAGTCATCTTCTCCATTGTCCTGAGTTAAGAACCAAATCAAACTCTCTCTGGCCGTAAGAATAAACCCCTAGAAAAATCCCCACCTTTTCCACATTTTTCTGACCCATCCCTGTGTGTGTGTGTGTGTGTGTGTGTGTGTGTGTGTGTGTGTGAGATGGGTCTGTGTATGTTCACACTTTGTACAAAAGGGGGAAAAGATGTATTCTATTTTGTACTTCTTCCTGTTCCTGAAGGATAACCTGGTAGAAATATGAAACACACATTGAAATATTACACTCTATAGCTTAATGTCTGAGGTGTAGATAAAACTTGAGGATCACCAGCATTTATTGCCTTCAGATTGCTATGGCTGTGAAGAGGAAGGGAACTTAGTCCATCCAGGAAGCTGGACAGGCAGTTTCCTGGATCTAGGACCTACAGTTGATCTTCAAGGATAGAATTTACTGGGTCAACAGTGTGTGGCAAATGGAGACTTGCTAGAAAGCAAACCTAGCCATTGTACCCTAGGGGAAGAAGGTGTATTTGAGGAGTTCTATGTGGACTCTGTAACCTAGAGATCTTGTTGGACGGATAACTGTCATGAAGTTATTTAAATTTTCTGGGAGCACTGCTTGGATCATGGCAGTCTTAAGACGAGGGTGGGGAAGCTTTCTTAATAAGGTACTAACTATTATACAACTTATTTGATTCAAAGTCACCATCAGGGTTACTCAAAGTATGGTGGTCCTGGTCTAGAAGATACTCTAAGCTTTTGTATGCCTTTATAGTGTTGTAGCTAAGAGAATGGAAAATATCCATCGTCATTATGTTAGAGTCTGGACTCTGCAGTGGGATCTCAGAAAAAGACAAGGCATTTGTTTGAGACTGGAAGAGAAGACAGCTTTGAGGATGACAAAGTGAACTATAACCTGAGGTGACTTTGCAAACAGTTGTGGAGGGCACTGCTTCAGTTATGATACAGGAGCAGACCAGTCCCAGGCTCCACGCTCCTCTCAGCCTCCTGCTGTAAGAAACACATGAGTTAAAAGTCACTATTTCTTTCTTCTACCTCTACCACTAAAACGATGGACTGGAAAAGACCACAGACCCTAAACCTTAACTCTTTTTCACACATTGTGATAGATTTTAGACAATAAGACACTTGTGATTCATTTTAACTGTATAAAATACCGGCAACAAGAACAATGGTTCATAAGTGCATAAAAATGCATTTGTTAAAACAAAAGAGTGAGTTTTGCTGTAACTATGAAGATGACACATGAAAAATTTTTAAGAAATTTCAAATCACTTCAAAGGTAGGAGACAGCATTATGTGCTTGGTTAAAATGTATGCTTACCTGGTTATAGCTCCCCCTGGAGGGCACTAATTGCTGAGGCCTCCAAAGGATTAAAACAAAAAAAAAAAAAAAAAAAAAAAAAAAAAAAAAAAAAAAGCAGGGAGGAGAAAAATCCCAGTGTGTGATGATGCCAGCCAAGTTGTCTGTCTCTATATCTACCTGGCATTCATAAGCTCTCCCTTATGTGGGGGCCATGACATGATTGTTTCTCTACTTAGTTCGAAAGTGCCGTTCCCTTAGTTGGGTGAGTACCATTCCCAGACCCATTTCTGCAAGCTCACAACTTGCCCAGCATGCAAGTGAAGTTCTCCCCTTCTTTTGGGAGAGCTTTTCTCTCCCTCCATGAAAGCTTCAATGGGACATAGATGCTTGACGGTGAGAGAGAGGAGAGAGGGAGAAGACAGTGAAGAAGTTTTCAAGCCCCACTCAATGGGAAGATGACAAGGCTGGGGTAAAAGGGAGGTCAGACTGAAGAAGCACTTCAGCTTTGGAAATGCTCAGTTCATGGTAACAGGAAGTCCATTTGAAGAAGGCTAGCCCTTCAGTGGTGGCTGACCAGTTCTGCTCCCCAGGACATTATCTGCCTAGAAGGGATTTCTTCCACTCATGGCTTTTGCCCTTGAGCATCCTTAATTGTACGATTTTTTTTTCTGTGAAATAGGTTCCTCAGTGATTACCCTTCAGCCAAAAGTTGAGGTGGATCACTGTTTATTTCATTAGAATGACTACTTCAGGGCTAAACATACTCATCAGGTCACCAGTGTGTATATTATAGTAGGTATTATAATTAACATAAGGATATTTTTACGTATGTGGAAGGAGGTGCACAGGTTATATGACTATACTATGTCATATTGTGTACAGGATTTGAGTATCCACAGTGTGTGGTATCAGAGGATTTCTGGAACCAACTCATCCAGGATACCAAGGGATGACTGTATGGTGACAGGTTGGTGGAAGAATGCCTCCCCTGACTCTTGAAGATCTTTTTCATCCTCTGCCACATTGTATATCTAAACTATGGCCAACCCATCATCTGATGACTTGTAATTCCCTTTAGGAAACTAGAGCTTTAGATAATCAACTTTCCCTCTAGCCTTCAACTGTCCCATTTATTCTCAAATTAAGAGCTATACATGAGTTCTTCTACCTCTAATGAGTCTCACTAATGCCATTTCCTTACTCACTAAGAGTCGGATTTACACAGTCTTTTCCTCTCATTTGCCTCAATATTTAACTTTCTTCCCCTTAATTTCTGTGTGTCCTAATGTCCTGGCCTCTCCTGACATTACTACACTGCTGTTTCCTATCAACATCTCAAGCATATTTAGCCACCATCAGCACTTTTAACATTGCTTAGTTTGCTGCTGTTGGTCAAGGGATGGAATTGAGAATCTCAGGAAATGATTCATCTGTGACTAAGTTTGTCCTGCTGGGCCTTACAGATTCTCCAGTCCTCCAGCCCACCCTCTTTGTCATCTTCCTTCTTGCTTATGTAGCCACTGTTGGTGGCAATTTCAGCATCCTTGCTGCCATCCTCATGGAACCCAAACTCCACACCCCCATGTACTTCTTCCTAGGGAACTTGTCCCTGCTGGATGTTGGGTGCATCACCGTCACTGTCCCCCCCATGTTGAGGCAATTCCTATACAGTGACAGAAGCGTCCCCTATGGGGCCTGCCTCTCACAGCTCTTCTTCTTCCACCTCCTGTGTGGGGCAGAGTGCTTCCTGCTGGCCGTCATGGCCTATGACCGCTACCTGGCCATCTGCCAGCCCCTCACCTACAGCACCCGCATGGCCCCGGGAATCCAGAAAGCCTTGGTGGGCATGTCATGTGTCTTTTCCTTCACCCATTCACTGACTCAAACTGTTGCCTTGTCTACCCTGAAGTTCTGTGGCCCCAATGTGATCAATCACTTCTACTGTGACCTCCTTCAAGCTCTCTTGCTCCAGCATCCAAGTGAATGAGCAGTTGCTCTTTATAGCAGCTGCCTTTATGGGTGCGTCCCCATTTCTCCTAATCACTGTGTCCTACACCCATGTGGTAGCTGCAGTCTTGAGAATCCGCTCTGCTGAGGGCAGGAAGAAGGCCTTCTCCACGTGCAGCTCCCACCTCACTGTGGTGAGCATATTCTATGGCACAGGTGTCTTCAACTACATGAGGCTGGGTTCAGTGGAGGCTTCAGACAAGTGGAGGCATCTTCAACACAGTCATCAGCCCCATGCTGAACCCACTCATCTACAGCCTGAGGAACCCCGATGTGCAGGGTGCCCTGCGGAGGGTGCTCACAGGGAAGTAGTCTCTAGGTGAGATTTGCTTCCTTTTCCCTTCAGAATACAATGGCTCCTTTACTGCTTTCAAGAGTTACTTTGATTAATGCTAATATAATGTCGGTTTGATGGAATGGGCGAAGAATTGACTTAGAAATGAAAGTGTGGATAAAGAATGCTAGATAC
>NW_022900925.1:13581425-13618887 GCF_012274545.1 Fukomys damarensis | reverse complement strand
AGGAACCCCGATGTGCAGGGTGCCCTGCGGAGGGTGCTCACAGGGAAGTAGTCTCTAAGTGAGATTTGCTTCCTTTTCCCTTCAGAATACAATGGCTCCTTTACTGTTTTCAAGAGTTACTTTTATTAATGCTAGTATAATGTCAGTTTGATGGAATGGGCGAAGAATTGACTTAGAAATGAAAGTGTGGATAAAGAATGCTAGATACCACCTGCACTGTGATCACTATGTCCAGGCACTGTTCCGTGTGTCTGGTCTCTTAGTGACTCCTTTAACCCTCATAGCTCTTTCCAGTAGGTAAAGATTTCCACAGTATAATTAAGAAACTGAACGTTGTAGAGGATAAGTTACTTGCCTAAAGTGGCATAGGTAGTGCATGTCAGAGCTGGATCCTCAACCCTGGCTGAAGGTGCGTATGAAACTATTGCTTCTCACACATCATTTCAAGGAGGACGGGCACGCTAGGGTAAGAAGTAAGATGGGCAGTGGAGATTGATGAAAGAAGGGGAATGTCAGTGTGATGGGGAAATCTTTTTAGATAAGTGAAAATACAAATAGAGAAGTTTTGTTTCTTTCACAAAATGGAGGTGTTCCTGAGAGAAAGAGTACAGTTTGAGAGAATTTCTGTGTATCAATTGTTTAAAAATGAATTACAAGGCAACAGAGTTAAAAACCCAAATCTGAAGGAACAGATAGTGCTTAGAAAAATCATGAACATGAGACAAAGTATTTTTATATTGAGCCAAGAACACCATAAAATTAATTACAGAAACAGCTTTGGCTCACATGTGAAAAAACCCTCAGTCAATTGAGAACTTTCTAACTTCATCTTAAAGCTCTAATCAACTCCATTCATGTGTTGTGAGGATACAGATGCTTCATGTATTCAACACACAGAGCTAAATGGCTGTTTCTACAATACAATGAAAAGCATGCTAGGCAAGGAGGGGTGAAGGGAGGGCAGGGATAAGGGGAAAAAATGAGAACCAAGACCTGTCGTGTAAAGCTACAAGATCCCAATAATGAATGTGACTGTACTGTATACCTAAAATGTAGCAATAAACTCAATGAAGAAAAGAAAGCATGCTTACTAAAAAGTTAAAGTACAAAAGATTAAAATAAAAATCACCCATAGTTTCATCACTTGCAGATAATCATTATTAATATTTAGTATATCATTTTCATTTTTATTAATAATACATATTAACAAAGATTAGAGTTGCTTTATGCACATATAAGCCCTCAAAAAACATTGAATAATGACACTTTCAATTACTCACTACTTCTGCCTTTGCTAGCACAATAGGCTGCTATTGAAAGCAACACTTTCTCCATCAAGAAAAGTTAAATATACATATATTTAAAATATATTGCAAGAAGAGCATTTTCTATAAACATAGTGTATGCATAAATCGGTAAGATATGTGTCTTTTTCCTTGTACATTTGGAAGTGTTCCCATTAATGAAGAAATGGAGATTGAGCCACTTTAAAAGGTAAGTGGGCATTCACCAAGTTGAGGACGGGTGAAGTCACCCAGGCAGTGCGCGGCCTCCTCAAGGGAGCTTTGAGAGCAGTGGCGGGATGGGGATGGGTGAGTGAGGACAGCCAGTGAGTGGGAGGTCAACAAATGAAGACTGCAGATGAAGTCAGCTCTTTGGGGAATTCAGCTAGAGTCAAAGCTGGGAAAGAGTAAGGTAGCCAATGGAGAAACAACAGTTTGGGGTTTTTGTTTGTTTGCTATTGTTGTTATTATTATTATTGCTACTACTACTGTTTTTGGTACCGGGGATTGAACTTGGGACCTTGCACTTGTAAGGCAGGCAGCAGAACCACTGAGCTAAATCTCGGGCCCTGGAGAAACAATATTAAGGGAGGCTTAGAATTTTTTAGTTCTTTTTAAAGATGACAGGGACTATGTGTTCATGTAGATGTAGGAAAACATGTTTTAGAACAGACAATCTTCCGTCTGGGGCCCTCCCCCATAGCATCACTAAGCTGGTACAGGGGAACAGCTGTGTGGCCCAGACCTGCTAGGCTGCCGGCAGATCCCAGCCAGGTATTTGCCTGGACGCCAGAAGCTTGGGCAAACCTGCCCAGCCAAGGCCCACCCATGAAAGAGCTGGAGAGGCACACAGCTTCAGAGGCCCGCGCCAAAACATCAGTGATTTGAACCCAGGAATTGGTGCACTGGTGAGCATCAGAGAAAAGGCTTCTGGTGGCTTGCTGAGAATCAAAGACCAATGGGTGTGAAAAAATTCTGAAGAATGGCAGAGAAGACTGCATGTATTAAAATGAGAAGAAACGGAAACAAGTCCCAAAACCAAACTTCCAGATCACCCAAGGCAACCTCAAAGGGAAATGAGATGGAATAATCTGATGCTCAACCACCCAGACTCCCTGAACTGGCAGCAAAAGAGTGTCTGGAAAAAATGAAGTCAGAAATAATTGCTCAGATAACAGCAGAGATAGTGCCCATAGTGCAAGACATGATGAATAAATCTAAAGCAGACATAGATAAAAAAATAGAGGAGCTGAGAAATGCGATGGAATCCCAACATAGGAAGCAAATGGAATCCATAAAACAGATGCACACAGATTTCCAGGAGATTAAAAAATCCATTGAAAGATGAATCAGAACAAAGAGGCTTGAAGGAATGAGATACAAAAAGACATGAAAAAACAAAACAGTGACAACAGAGATGTTTTATATTTACGTAGTGCTGTATTTATTAAGAGAAAGTACTTATTAGTTATTGAAAGTCCAGTGATAGAATATAATAAGGAAATGCTGGGTTTTAGGTAGGTGTTACCGCTCACATTTCTTTGCTCAGTTGTAGTGAAAACTATCTAGTCAGTAGAATTTATTCTGCTTATTTCAAATGCTGAGGCATTTAGCAGTTAGAACAGTTTTGAGCCCTGAAAGCCAAGAGTACCTGGCAATACTCTAATATTGTTGAAATCTATATGTCAGTGTGTCTGTCTATCCCTCTGTCTGTCATCTGTTTATCTATTCTTCCATTTCTTCATTCACCCAACAAATTCTAACATGTCCTCCTATCTGCCAAGCATTGCACTGGACCCTTAGGTACAGGGACAAACGCTCAGTGCTTTCCCACAGAAGCAGTCTGTTTTAACAAAGTGCTATACCAATGTTACTTATTAGTACAGAATAGTTTCATTGGAGATGTCTTTCAGCATTATTGTTAGAGGCAATGACTTTCTTCTTAGAGGCTAACGTGAAAACTGAAGAATTCTGTGGAGTTAAGCATATAAAAATATCACTAATGTAGAAATCTGTCATTTGCGAAATTGTGCTACTTTTAACAAAGGAATCCTGAATTATCTCATTGCTTTCATGTTAAAGATTTTATCTTCCCTGAAGAATCTTGATTTCCAAATTTCAAATGCATATATTGAGTAGTCTGGTGGACACATACATATGGCTGGCACTTCAAACATATGATAAACTCATCTTCTCAAATTTCCTCTTCCTATATCTGTTCATTTGGACCCTATTGTACTCCTCTGAAAATTGAAAGTGTAAGATATATTTTTTTATCCTCTTGGCCATCCCAGGAATCACATCAGCATCTACAAAGCAATAGAAATGAAGTGGAATCCAGATGTGGTGATACACATATATAATCACTGTACTGGGGAGGCTGAGGCAGGAGCATCACAGGTCCAAACTCATCCCAGGCAACTTAGCCAGACCCTTCCTCAAAATAAAATATAAGAAAGAGTTGAAAATGTAGATCACTGGGCTGAGATCAGTCTCACTCACACTCATATAAAGACAGAAGGATTGCAATCTTTAATATTATCCTTGCTGAATTCAGATATCTGCATCACCAAGAACCCTAATGTACAGGACACCTTGAAGTGGGTGCTGACAGAGAGAGGCTTCCATGGTGAGAAGACTGGGTGGGGTACCAAAACGTGCACTCCCTGAAATTCTCATGGTGAAAGCCTGGATGTGGACAGAAGAAAAGTTTATAGATTTTATCTGAGGACGAGGGCAAAGCAGCTAGTATGGGTTAGAGTAGAACATGGTTTGATTTGGATTGCAGAAAAAGAATGAAGATTAGGTAAAAGTTTATATGAATTGCTGATAGAAAATAGCTTCAGCACAAAAGGGCACAATTAATATGGGTCAGGTAATGAGAGATAAACTTTAAAAAATAATTTTCAGTTGATGTATTTAAAATGATGATGAAAACAAAAGTGTCACCCCCTTTTAAATAAAGTAACTTTATAAAAATGTATGGGATCTGGTTTTTCAAATATTATAGTTCAAGAAATAAGTTTATGACTGTGGAGTTAAAGTGGAATTTGACAATTCTAGAACCAAGGTGCTGGTACTCACTAGAAAAAAGTTGCAAGCAGATTCTTCTTAAGCCAAAATTGTCACACAACTATTCTCACCAGTATTTGATCCCCAACTGACACATGCTTAGGCACAACACCCTTATTTACCAGGCATGATCTGATTCACACAGCACAGTTTGTAATAGCTAAAACTTGGAAACAGCACAATTGGCCATCAATTGGAGGCTGGATAAAAAAGATGTGGTTTTTCTATAAATTGGAGTACTACTCAGCCATAAAGCATGAGAAACTAGAGTCATTCATAGGAAAATGGATGCATATTGAGGCCATACTCTTTGGTGAAATAAATAAGACACACTGGTGTAAACACTGAATAGTTTCTCTAGTGTGAAAAACTAAAAGTGTAATAAGATCCAAATTGTATAACTGACATTGTAAAATAGGAAGAAAAGGCTAAAGGTGTAAGGGAAGTGGGAAGGGTAGGGGAAAGGAAATAAGCAAAAAGAAAAAAATATGAGAAAAGGAAAAATGGAAACAATGTCTTTGAAAATAGGGAAGGGTTGGGGTGAAGGGAGGGCAGGAGTATGGGAAAAAAATGAGAACCAAGATCTGTCATGTAAAGGTACAAAATTCCAGTGATAAATGCAACTGTACTGTATACTTAAAAAGTACCAATAAACTCAACGGAAAAAATTTTAAAAATAAATCATACTGGAAAAATTGGGTTTCAACTTGCCAAAGATTAAAGTAGACCTATATCTCTCACCATCAACTAACCTAAAATCAAAATGGATTAAAGATATAAATATTAAAACAGAAACACTAAACCAGCTGGAAAAGAGGCTAGGTAGAGTTCTTGAAGACATTGGTGTAGGAAAAGATTTCATGAACAAAAGCTCCATTGCCCGTGAACTAGCATAAACAATCAACAAGTGGGGTCTCTTCTTATTAAAAAGCTTCTGCACAGTAAAAGAAACCGCCCACAGTGTAAAGAGACAACCCACAATGTGGGGAAAACATTTTACCAGCTGTTCCTCAGACAAGGATATATGCCTAGAATATATGAAGAATTAAAAAAAAAATCAGACCTCCCAAATTTAAAGACCCAATCCAAAAATGGGCATCTGAGATGAACAGACACTTCTCAGACAAAGATGTAGAAATAGCAAATAAACATTTGAAAAAAGTGTTCAACATCACTGGTCATTTGAGAGATGCAAATGAAAACAACATCTCATCCCAGAAAGTATGGCTGCTATCAAGAAATCAAGCAATACCAAATGCTGATGGGGTTGTGGGAAGAAAGGAACCCTTGTTCAATGTTGGTGGGAGTACACACCGGTGCAACCACTATGGAGATTAGTATGGAGATACCTCAAAGAACTAGGATTAGAATTCCCATTTGACCCAGATATTCCCCTTCTGGGTATTGTCCCAAAAGAATTAAAAGTATCATACCACAGTGATATATGTGCACTCATGTCCATCGTGGCACAGTTTATAATAGCTAAATATTGGAAACAGTCCAATTGCCCAATTGCCCATCAACTGGAGGCTGAATAAAGAAAATGTGTTTTTTAAAACAAATAAAATGGAGCAGTACTCAGCCATAAAGAATGAGAAATTAGCCGGGGATTTAGTTCAGTGGTTCTGCCACCTGCCTCACAAGCACAAGGTCCTGAGTTCAATCACCAGTACAAAAAAAATTAGACATTTTTAGCTAAATGGATGCACATTGAGGTAATACTTTTAAGAGAAATAAATAGGATACACACATGTGTAAAGACCAAATAGTTTCTCTGTTGTGAGAAACTGAAAGTGTAAATAAGGACTAAAAGTTATAATAGATAAGGTGAAATAGGAAGAAAAGGGGACAAGGGGAAGTAGGTGGAGACGGGGAAATGAATAAATATGAGAATAGGAAAAATGGAAGCAAAGTCTTTGTAAAGAAGGAGGGGTGGAGGGGTTGAACAGAGGGCAGTGGTATGGGGAAATGGAGAAATTGAAGCTCTAACAAAATGATAGATATACTGTGCTCATAGATTGGATGACTTAATATTGTTTAGATGTTGTCTGATCTGAAGTTGATCTAGAAATTCAACATTTTTCTTATCAGATTTCAACATAATTTTTTGTGCACAAGTTAATTATGTAATTATAAAATGTATATGTAAAGACAAAGAAACAAAAAGTTAAATTCTTTCTGAAAAACAACAGAAAAATAAGACACCTGCTGGCTGGTTTCCAGACTCACTTCTAGGTTACAATAATCAGGAAAGTGTAGCCTTAAGATATATAGATAGATAGATATATATAGATAGATAGATAGATAGATAGATAGATAGATAGATAGATAGATAGATAGATATCTGGTTTGAGAACACAGAATAACATGGAGGGCCAAAAATTGATCCACCCATGTATCTTCCTTTGATTTTCACCTTCCAAAGGTACAAAGTCAACAGAGTGCAGCTACTATAATTTGTATGCTGTTTCCCCAATGGTATACATACAAAGGCTTGGACCCAGGGTTGGAGTACTGGAATTTTCTGTTGATCTTTAGGATGTCATACCTTGTAAGAAGTTTTTAGATCACTGAGAGTTGTGACCTTGAAAAGAATTATGGGGCTCTGGTCTCTTGCCCTCTAGTTTGAAATGTGATCCCTGCTGTGCCTGTGCCCTGCTATTGCTGAGGTGCCACAACCAACAGATGGTACTTGCCAAGGCTGTATGAGGCTAATGGGTCTCTGAACTCCCGAAAGTGTGAATCAAACAAATCTCTGCTTAGAAATAACCTTGGTCAGGTCAGGTACATTGCAGTGATGGAAAGGTGACTAAAACAATAAACTTTTCAATAAATGATGCTGAAAAATGGATTTCTCTGTGTAATTTCAATTTCAATCCACACTTCACACTCTGTGCAACTTTAGAGAAAATATTGTGGACCTTAATATTTTATGAATACCGAGAAAATTTCCCCATGATCTTCTCTGTGGATCTAGAGACATCCCAGAGCAAAACTCAAGGGGTAGGTGGAGCAGAATTGATGTGCAGTGATCTCATATTGCAGCTACTAAAGCCAGTTCAGACCAGTGCAGAACTGATTATTGCAGCTTTGGTGGGAACGGTGCCACACAAGTGTATAGATCTTAAATATGTTCTTCTGCCAATGGATGTAATAATCATTTCCCCGTATTGGACCACCTGATCATTGTTTGATTCACTTATAAAACAATATACCAAAGATTGCCACTCTACCCAAGGTAATTGGGGAAATTCTGCCTAGGAAACTTGGTTGCTCTATCAACTGGAACATGGAAGGCAATGTCTAAAATCTTAGGGAACTCTTTGGGTGCTACTTTATATTTGAAAGTCCATTAACAAATGTTAACAAATACTGTAACAACCCAGTAAAGGCTATACTGATGAGGATTAAGATCTCTAAGAAGGAAATTTGCATTTAACCATCATGTAAAGATCATTACACAGCTAATGCTGGTGGCCAAAGAGTGGTTGAACATGAACTGGCTGGTGTATTATAAATATGTACTATAATATATATTATAAATGCCAGGCATGATCTCATGATCAAATATGGGGTCAGAAGAACTTGGCATTAAGAAGTAATATAACATATATGACAAATGGAAGGGATGGTAATGGTGGGTGCAATTAAGGTTTTCCTAATCAGGAAAGGACCTAAGGGAACTCATTGGGGTGTAAATATTGGTTTGTTTTATAGTCGTAGCCTGAGGAAGAATTGAACACGATCTGGAAGAGCTAGATTTTCTATTCCCATGCTTTCTTTATATCTGCTATGATAAATCATAGAAGCTTGATCCTTGTTAAATGCATTTGTTCCATCTCCTAGGTACTATCAACAGGGAGTGTGGTTGTAGTGAGACTGACACCCTGCTTCTAAAGTGTGTGTGGTACTCTACTTAAGATCCACTAACAGCTTCCTGTTGTCCCCAGAATAAAATATAAACTCTTATACTCCCACCATATGTTAGAACATTCGCAGTTGAAGCTCTACTCATATTCATGGCTTTCTCCAAACATACTGCTTCACTTCCCAAAATGTAGGCACCAGCCACGCAGATTCCTGTCCATTTCCTTAACAGTCAGTGTTAAGCTTTCATCCATGAGCCTCTCTCCATCCCAGTCTTCCTTCAATGTACAGTCAGGTGTGGTGAGTGATTATAATCAGTTAGCGCTACAGGACTCTGAGAGAATTTATTGTAGAGAGGGCCTGGGTAATTACTTTGTCTTTAATGAGTTCCTCCAGAATCTGGACTCCTCTGGGATGCAGAGCCACTTAGGCCTGGGAATGGCTAGAAGGGTAGAAGAGAGAAAAGATAATGCAGATAGGTAATGACCTCAGAAGCTGTTGCTTCCTATGAATAAAGAACAGCAAGGTCTTGGGTCAGGGCCATGGAGTCACCCTTAGAAAACCCTGGATAAAAAAATGAGTTGGTGCCTTAGTGTTCTTCCAATTTGAGTGTATTTACTTCCCAGTGTGTAGGAAGTTCTAGGGGATAACTTTTCAGGTATGATAACTTCCCTCATTTGTATCTCTCTCCTTAGACTTTCCCAAATTATAAAAATATTGTAATTGCTATTTCCCATTTGCAATACGTTTATTAATAATATCAGTTAATATTGCTTACTATACAATGTATTCTCAAGAGATCACATAGTCTCAATACAACAACTTTGTGAAGCAGGGCTCAATGCAGTAGTTTTTAAGCCTTCTTTATTTCACTTTTACCTGCCAAGTTTTAAAAAGCTTTGCACAGGTGTCCTTGCAGAGATCATGATTAGGTCTACCTGTAGGAGTACCTGTATTTTTAATGGCACATCTTCAATATGCTTGATATTCAAGCATCCACTGAGCACAGTACATCACTTAGGGGTCCGTTTGACATGTAGAATCTGAACTGTAGAATCACAATCAGCATTAATACAATCCCTAGGTGATTTGCATACATATTCAATCTCAGAAACACTGCCCGAGGTGACTCTTATGCATTGTTCAGGTTGAGAACCCCAGACTTAACGGCTGAAGAAGATGCTCATTGAGCCATCGCTGGCAACATCTGCAAGTGACAACTCTGGTTTGCAATCCCTGAACACACTCCTGATCCCAGAGAGGGGCCTCTTTAACTGAGGAAGCAAAACTCTGAGAAACTGGGTACACGAGTTCCCCTACATCTGTTTTCCTGCTATAATGCAGCACATGATGTCCAAGTACCAAAACTGTTAATGCGGCTGTATTAAACACCACCAGCAGGATGACAATCCCAGCAGCTGGGCTCAGCAGTATCTTGTAGCACATCTCTCGGTGCTGTTCTTCTTCTTCTTTCTTTGTCAGCTGTGAGACACACTCAAGTTTACTCATTAGAAGTACCAGGAAGAACACAAAACTAACAGTGCATATGTATGTGTGCACAAATGTGCATAAGGACATAGCCCCACACAGTATTGGGGACTTACAAGTCTGATATTTACAGGTCATGTCGGCAGACCTGAGTCCCTGGAAGGGGGGATGTTACAGGCTTGAGTTCCAAGGCAATCTGGAGACAGAATTCTTCAGGAGACGGCAGTCTTCTAAATTCTTCAACCAAATGTACGAGTCTCACAACAATGTGGCAGGTAATCTGTTTTACACAAAGTCTACTGATACAAATCTTAATCGCACTGTAAAATACCTTCATGGCAAAACCTAGAATTTGTATTTAACAAAAACTTAGTATTGGGGTCTCACCAAGTCAGCACATAAAATTAATCATTGCATATGATTTGGACAGCTGGAGAAGAGCATAAGCAAAGGCTTGAAGATTTTTTTAAATTATGCTTCTTTTTTTTTTGTCTTTTGCCATAATTTACAACATTTTCCTCGTGTTATTTTTCCCACATGAATGTCAAGGAGAGCATGTGGACTGAAACATGAGAATGCTTACTTTGAGTCATCTGCATTCCTAACAAGAGTGCAGTGGTAACTTGGTTCATGAATGCTTTCGTTTGTGAATGATTTGGATTGCAAACAGAAGCATTTGGTAAGATTTTGTTTTTCTTTGTGAAGTCTGCATTGGGTAACTAACATGAACATGGCCACCTTTTCCAGAAATGTGGAAGGAACTGAATTGGTGAACTGAGGTACCACTATAGTATGTAGGGCACACCTTACTATTTTTCATAAATACTACTGTGAAATTGGTAAGAGAGTTTCAGATTCTACTGCTAGATGGTATTTTGTATGCTGAAATAATTTAAGACTAATTTTTCTACTTAAAAAAAATTTGCTGCCCTTTAAATTGAAAAAATGTACGTCTCAGCCCAACTGACATCCAATAAATATTGATGAAACACTGGCCACATCCAGGGCCCATGCTGCAGCAAGCACGAAGGCAGACATGGCCTTGACTGCATGGAATTCACAATCCCACAGGAAAGTCAGCTATAAACAAGTGATCGAGGGCATTGGGACAAGTATAGAATGCTGAGGAATCATGGAAGTAGGGCTCACCAGTATGGAGAGACAGCTGAGCAACAACCATGTAATATATCAGAGTGGGAGCAAACAAGGTGAAGAGGCAGGAGAAGGGAGAAGGTGACGGGCAGGAAGGACAGCAAGCATGAAATGCTGATGGCAAGAAATTATGGCTGAGTCCACCTCATTTCAGAGTGGAACACAAGTGTCACTGTGGGGCAAGATGAGGCTGTGGAGGCAGGCCCAGCTCAGATAAGGAAGCATATTGAGCCCTTGAAAGGCACATCACCTTTATCTCAAGAGTAATGATAACCCTCCGAACTGCCAGTCTGGAAAGAGATGGTGCGATTCCCACCTTAGGGTGCCACAGTGTCAGTGAAGCATTTTGAGGAAGGGGATTGAGGCACAGAAACAAGGACACAAACTGACAGGCTGCTTCCATAGTCCAGAAAAGACTTACGGCATTACAAGACTTATGATCTTCCGATAAGGAGTGAATAAAGTAGCAGAATAAAGAATAGAATTTGCCAAGTTGGAGTTGATAGTGAGAGAAAGGAATAAATAAAATTCGCAGTTGCTGATTTGGTGCTAAATTCCTTTTACTGAAGTATGAGCAAGTAGAAGAGAAGGAAATTGAGGAAAGTGAGGTTAGTTGGGATCTACTGACTTAAGATTCCTGTTGTACAGTATATCCAAGGGAACATTAAGCAGTGGGACACAGAATTCTATAGATTAGAGAGAGACATCTATTCCTGAGTGTAAATGGTGACTTTATTCCTTACAGTGAATGAATTTTTCTTGGATTTTATATATAGAAATATCAGAGGATAGAGTTTGGAAAAATCTTTGAAAACATCAGCATATAAGATACTGATAGAATAGATGCTAATAATGCTTGTCTAGGATGATTGGTCAGTCAGTTAAGAAAAAAACAAATGTATTTTGTGTCTCAGAAGCAAATATATAAAAATATTTAGGAAAGGACAGAATTTGAAATATGTTACAGAGAAGTTAAGAAAATACCATTAATGATTACAGAGATTATCAACATCTGGAGTCTGGATCTTATTATTTTGATGAAGGCAAGATCAGTTATTGTGGAATGCATAACAGTCTGCATTGTTAAGATGTGTTTATTTTAATTTAGATTGTTAAGGGACACTGCTAATTTCTCTTAAAGATGCTGGAGACAGATAAAGATGGGAAGAAACCAAACTTTTCTCTCAGAGTTCTTACTCCTGGGCTTGCCCATCCATCCAGAGCACCAGCACCTGTTCTATGCCCTGTTCCTTGCCATGTACCTCACCACGGTCCTGGGGAACCTGCTCATCATCACCCTCATTCAACTGGACTCCCATCTCCACACACCTATGTATTTTTTTCTCAGCAACTTGTCTTTCTCTGACCTCTGCTTTTCCTCTGTCACAATGCCCAAATTGCTGAAGAACATGCAGAGCCAACTCCCATCCATCCCATATGCAGGCTGCCTGGCCCAAATGTATTTCTTCCTGTTTTGCAGACCTTAGTTTCCTGCTTGTGGCCATGGCCTATGACCGCTATGTGGCCATCTGCTCCCCCCTGCACTACACCAGCATCATGAGCCCCCAGCTGTGTGTGTGCCTGGTGGTGCTGTCCTGGGTGCTGACCACACTTCATGCCCTGTTGCACACTTTGCTTGTGGCCAGATTGTCTTTCTGTGGGGACAACGCAATCCCCCACTTTTTCTGTGAAATATCAGCTCTGCTGAAGCTGGCCTGCTCTGATACTCAGGTTAATGAGTTAGTAATATTTATCATGGGAGGGCTAGTTATTGTCATTCCATTTCTACTCATTATTGTTTCCTATGCACGAATTGCGTCCTCCATCCTCAAGGTACCTTCTGCACGAGGTATCCATAAGGCCTTCTCCACCTGTAGTTCTCATCTCTCTGTGGTGTCACTGTTCTATGGGACAATCATTGGCCTTTACTTATGTCCATCCACCAATAATTCCACTGTAAAGGAAACTGTCATGGCTATGATGTACACGGTGGTGACTCCCATGCTGAATCCCTTCATCTACAGCCTGAGGAACAGAGACATGAAGGGAGCCCTGGGAAGAGTCATATGTAAGAAGGAAATTCTCTTCTGTCTAAGACGGTAACCCTGGGACTTTTACATAATTTTATCCGGGAAATGTATTAATATTAGAATATTATTTCAGATTTCCCCTCCTCACATGGGAGCTCTGTTAAAACATACTACATAATTGTTGAATATGTAAAAGAAGGACATTTAGCTTTGTAGTTTAGGGAAGGAGATTTTTATGACCTGGCTATGATTTCCTCTTTGTTTTGTCTAGGCAATCCTGAGAAAACGTAGTATGAGAGCCACTGTTTTATATGAGCTCCATAAAGAAGGACATTTAGCTTTGTAGTTTAGGGAAGGAGATTTTTATGACCTGGCTATGATTTCCCCTTTGTTTTGTCTAGGCAATCCTGAGAAAACATAGTATGAGAGCCACTGTTTTATATGAGCTCCATTTCTTACATTCTTAAGTTATTCTAAGATTTTATCATTTTATCAAGAATTCTGCTTTGATTATGGCTTTTAAATAGTACCCCATAATCTTTCTCAATAACACGCAAATGTCCAATCCTCCTAACCTCCTTCTAATGTCTCCTACATGTTTTGCTGCACAAATTTTGAAATCAGTTTATGTCTTAAATCTCCCACAACCTTTATTGATTTTCTACATTGTCTTTTCTGGTCTATGTTGATCCTAAACAAAATTTTCTGCCCCTTTTGTATAATAGCATTATTTGCATAATTTTGCATTAGTCTGGAATTAATTAGTAGCCAGGGACTAGAGAATACATTTCTCCAAGTTTAGGGAAAGAAGCTAGAGGTTGTAAAATTTTCAGGTTTGAAGGATGCCTGTCTTCTGCTTCATGTTTTGACATTGCAAACTCTGTGTGTGTGTGTGTGTGTGTGTGTGTGTGTGTGTGTGTGTATCCTTCATGACAAATCCAAGGCAGTAGAGAGGATACTATCAGTGTTTTACATACTGAAATTATAAAGTTCAATGACTTCTGCTGTTTTGTCAGTTGTTGATCCTGTGTAAGATGGCAGGCCACCTGATTCTATAGTCTCTTCTCATTTTCTCCTACTATAGAAAAAAAAGGATTCTCATTTTTTCCCCTTAGAGGTAAGGGGAAAAAATGAGAATCAAGACTTGCCATGTAAAGGTACATGATCCCAACAATGAATGTAACTGTACTGTATCCCTAAAATGTACCAATAAACTCAATAAAATTTAAAAAAAAAGGAGCAGTCATTCTGTTCGAAGCTCTTAACATCACCATAACATGGATTAGCTAGCCTTCTACCCTTGGTCTATTCATTTTCTTAATTGTTCCAAGTGAAGAAATTCAACCCATCCCTTTCATCCTTTTGAATATTCTGCTGACCTCTATATCTCTGTCTGAGTCCCAGACCTTCCTCCAGAGCACCCAGATGTTCTTCTCATCTTCCCAGTAGACATTTCCACTTGGGCTCCTGTAAGCCTTTCACTCTCAACATGCACAACCTAGAATTCTTTATGTTCCACCCACATCTGCTGTGGTTCTCATCTGCTCGTTGCCTTTTATTCCATATCTTGATTTATGTTGTCACTTCTAATCCTCTTACCACTGGGTAAGCAAATCAGTAATCACTTCTTTATATACTTCACAAAAATAGAACGTAGTTGTTATGGATTGTATCTAGCTGTCCCCTCAAAGCCTCGTGTGGTCATAGGTTGGGCTTTTTCAGAGGTGCTTGGATCTAGAGTGTGTGATGCTGGGATGAAGGGTGTGTGCTTACTAAATTAGTCTATTGATTGGTTTGGCATAGTTCTGGGTGTGAGTGCCATCTGCTCTAAGGGTGAGTAGCCTAGATAGAACGTAAATGGACAGAAAGAAGTTGCTATTGCCACTTGTTGCTTGTTGCTTGTTGTCTTGCTGCTTCTGCCTTCTGCGTGCCGTGAACTGTTTTTTCTCTGAGATATCTCTCTGCCATGCCTCCCTGTCTTGGAGCCAGCCAACTATGAACTGAAACCACTACAAATTGTGAGATAAATAAACTTTTCCTCCTTTAACTTTGGGTGTCGGGTATTTTGTCTCGGTAAAGAGAAAAGTAACTAAGACATGGTTCAACAGCTTTGCATTGTCTTTCCCACTGAATATTGTTCCTAAAACATTTTATTCTCCACATAGTTGTTATCACCAGTTCTTGTCATAGATAAACTATGAAATATCAGTGGCATAGTACAGCAGAATAATCAGTGACAAGATAAAATTTAAATCACTTTCCTCTATATCAGAAAACCCTATCTTACAAGACATAGAGAATGAATTCTATTCTCAATAAAATTAAAATTGAATGCAAGAACTATAAGAAGGAAACAGACTCTCCACTGATATATACAAAAGAATATCACACTTAAAGGACATATGCAATGGCCCCATAAAAGGTCAAAATTATTCTTAGTATATGTTATTAATATCTGTTAATTTTATAGTTTCGGGGTAGTAATTTCATACATGCATATAACATACTTTAATCATATCCATCCCCATTACCCTCCTTTAAACCACTTATCCCCACCTCTATTCCCTTGCTGTTGTTTAATCATCTCCCTTCTACTTTTTCTTTTTTCTTTTCCTTAGATTCTACATTTAAGGGAAAACATGCAATTCTCATCTATTCTGGCTTTTTTTACTTAATACAGTAATCTTGAGTTCCATTCATTTTTCTGCAAATAACATGATTTCATTCTTTATGTTTAAATATATATATATATATACATATGTATTCATATATATAACTTTTATTTATCCATTTATCCATGGACGGGCACCTCAGCTGGTTTCATACATTGGCTATTGTGAGTTGTGCTACAATAAATATGGGTATGCAAGTATCCCTTATAGTACATTGACTTTAATTTCCTCAGGTATAATTCAATCATATAACAGTACTATTAAATTATTTATTTCTTAAATAAGTCACATATGTGTAAATACCAAATAGTTTCCCTGGTGTGAATAATCTGCAACAATGCATAAGATTCTAATAAGATTACTGACATTTAGAAATTTGAAGAAAGGAGCTAAAGGTGTAGGGAAGGTGTGATGCGTAGGGGAAGAACAAAAAGGGAAAAGAAAAAAATGTGAGAGAATGAAAAGATGAAAATAAAGTGTTTGTAGATGGGGTAAATAAATAAATAAATTATTTATTTCTATTTACTTTTAACTAATGTATACAAGCATTAAATTATATATATTAATGAAGTACTATGTAATGTTTTGATATATTTATACATTTTTTAAAATCAAGTTAAACACCCTATTTTCTCAAAAATCATGTCTATATGGTAAAAACTTTCAAAGTCCTTTCATGTAGCTTTTTGAAATGTATGGTACATTATTGTATTTTTATTCTAATACTCAATAGCAAACCAAAATTTCTTGCTCCTATCTAACTGTACTCTCCCTGTCCTTCTCTGCCTCTCTCGGCTGTTCTCTCCAGCCTCTGGTAAGTGCCTCAACTTCTAGAAGGTCAATTTGTTTAAATTCCAAATAAGAGTGAGATCATGCAGTGCTTGTCTTTCTGTGCCTTGCTACTTTCATTTAACATAATTATCTCCAGTTCCACCCACACTGTCACAGATGACAGATTTCATTCTTTTTTTATATGTGAATTATACTCCATCGTGTATATGTATCACAGTTTCTTTATTCTCAGTTTGCTTCCATTTCTTTCTTGGCTATTGTAAATAGTGCTGCAGTGAACGTGGGAGTATAGACGTCCCTTCAACATACTGAATTCACTTCCTTTGGATATATGCCCAATAGTGGGATTGCTGGATTATATAGTAGCTCTATTTATTTTTAGGAACTCCCATACTATTTTCCATATGGCTGTGTTAATTTACATTCTCATCAATAGTATGCAAGAGTTCCTTTTTCTCCATATCCTTGCCAGCAAGGATCTTTAGTCTTTCTTGATAATAGTCATTCTTACTGAAAAAGAAAACTGAAAAACAGTTCGTGATCACTGAGCAAACATTAAATTAGCAAATTTATAAATGCTTGACTGCCTATGATAATAGCAAGGATGTGGGCATAAGAGAAATCTTTTGTACATTTTTCTATTTTCTTGAATTCAATTTACATGCAAAAAAATTTAGCCATTTTAAATATAGAGTTTGAGGAGTTTTGGAAACTTCTACTCTAGCCCAAACATAGAATAAATTCATCACCTCACAATTCACTGTGAACCATGCACTTTCCTACCTAGTGCCACTAATGTGATATCTATCAGTGCTTTTGTACTTTATATAAATGGGATCATTGTGTACTCTTTGTATGTAGATTCTTCAGTTCTGCATAATAATGTTTGTAGAGTCAGTTATGTAACTATGTGTATAAGTAATTTGTTTCTTTTTTTACTGAGTAGAATTCCAGTTTACAATTATACCACAATTTATCTACTCACCTTTTGATAGGTTTTCAGTTGTACCCATTTTTTGATGATTATGAACTTTTGAAAATGCTATGCTTTCCCTCAATGAATTATCTATCAGGCTCTGTTGCATAAAGCCAGTTGATCTCCTACTTACCTACCCTTACTCAAACGTTCCTGTTTCCCCATTATTTTTGCAATGTTTTTTTGTTTTGTTTTGTTTTGTTTTTTGAGACAGGGTTTCACTATGTACTTGAGACTGATCTGGAACTTACTATGTAGCCCAGGCTGGTCTTGAACTCACAGTGATCCTCCTGCCTCAGCCTCCTGAGTGCTGGGATTACAGGCGTGCACCACCATGCCCAGCTGCAATGTATTTTTATGTTTTCTTTTCCAACCTGGCTTTTTATTTTGTGGCTAACATTCAAAATCCTATCAACCATTTTTAAGTATACAATTAATCCTTGTCAATTAGTCATCCTACTATGCTGCAGAGCATTAGAAACTATTCCTCCTATCCAACTGCACGTTTGCCATCTCCCTATCTTCCTTTCCCACACCCTCAGGGAGCCACCATTCTACTCCACTTCTGAAAGGCCAACTTTGGTCTCCTTCATTATATCAGAAAGACATTTGCTTCTTTTTAATGTTCATCTTTGCATTTTGAGGGGGATTAGTAGCAATGTGTCTTTTACTGTAATAAATATTTTATTTACATGTTCACTGGATATTTTGATCACATCTTATCTGCAGCAATATGTGCTAGAACATCACTTATATTTTATTACCAAATAATGTTTTCTTCTGTGGATGTATATGTCACATTTTACTTATCCAATCATCAGTTGGTGTCTCTTTCTGTATTTGGAGTCCTGTAAATAGTGCTGCTATGAACGTTCACATACAAATATTTGTTTGAATACAATAATTATTTCAGACATATACCTAGAAGAATTTCTGGATCATATGGTAGGTGCACCATTTCACGTCCCCATTCGCCTGTTACCACAACATGCTTTGTTATGTTATTATCACCTTTGTTAAACCGAAATCTTCCCACCATTCTTCTATAACTTTTTCTGTCTTTTATTTTTATTTTGATCAGCTCCTTGGTTGGTTGGATATATTTGAGTTTTCACACATTTGAGATAGTCTTTTGTGTATGTGTTTATACCTAAAGGGCAACTCGCCTTGACATAAAATTTTGTGGATGTCTATTTTGTCATTTAAATCTCATTTTCCAAAGTGCCCATGGCAAATTCTAAAGTAAGACTAACTATTCTGTCTTCTTTTCACCCCTTTCATGGCCATCTCCCCATCTTGGTGCTTATAGAAACTTGAAGTTCAAATTACGCCATACTATGTTTTGCATTCTCTGACTTTTATTATACTGTTTTTATTGCACAGAAATATCTGCTGTTTTGAAGACTGCATCATCTCAAGAGAGATTTCTATTATATCTTGGAATATTATTATTGTTCCATTTTTTGCTGTCCTCTACTTAGACCAATAATTTTTGCAGCAGGTTTGAAATTTATATACCACAATTGGTATAAGCAAAAGTGATAATTACCTTTTTTACAAATTAAAATGAAAAACAAGACTCACACTATTCTAATTACATAAGTATTATCACAGCAGAAACAACATGAATGATTGAAATCACAGACTTTTGAAAACTGAAAATCTATGACATTCAAAGCAATGGTTACAAGCTTAATGTCAAATTGATATTTCATCAGGTCCTCCAATCAGGCCACATGCCATTTGTTCATATTTTATCATACATTGATCAATTTCCCTCATTCCTCCCTCTCTCTTTTCCTTTTTCTTTTTTTAAATTTTTTTCTCATTGAGTTTATTGGTACATTTTAGGTATACAGTACAGTTACATTCATCATTGGGATCTTGTACCTTTACATGACAGGTCTTGGTTCTCATTTTTCCCCTTGTCCCTGCCCTCCCTTCAACCCCTCTCCCCTTTTCTCTTCTTGTCAATTGCTGAGCCATTTGAGATAATTTTTTACATGACACTTCACTAATTCAGCATTTAGAATATCCTATAAACCAGAAAGTTCTTGCACATAACTTCTATACCATTAACAGACCCCCAAATTTACCTTTAAAGCCCAAATATTTAATATGTAATTAAATTATCTGAATTATAAAGACTTATTATTGTTAGATATGTATTAAATATGCTCACTTATAGTTTGCCACTAGTTTTTTGGGTTTTTTGTTTTGTTTTGTTTTTTGTACCGGGGATCTAACTGTGGACCTTGCGCTTTCAAGGCAGGTGGTGGCACCACTGAGCTAAATCCCCAACCCCACCATTAGTCTTTTTTATATGCTCACAGACTGGCACAACCATTATCACAATTTTAGAACCTGTTCATTACTCTAGAAAAGCTTCTATGCCCATTAATTATTACTCTCTGTTTTCCCTAGCCTTATCATCACCCAGCAATAGACAGCTCCCTTCTACTTTATGTCTCTATGAATTTCCTACTCTTAATAATGTATACAAAAGAATCATACAGTAAATGGTCTATATGGCTGCCTTCTTTCAATTAGCATAATGTTTCAAGAACATGTAGTTACTGGAGAAAGCTGCAGTAGCTTCCAGCCTCCTACTAGGTATGTGATGATGTAGGGTTGAAGAAACACTCAGAGACAGAATTAAATAAAAAAGTGGGAAGCCAAGACGGCCAATGCTGAGCAACCAGCAAAGGCCCTGATCAGTACAAACCACTGATTTTTATTGGTAATCAAATTAGGCTGAAGGGTTACTTGCAAAGATGTGCAGTCATGCAGTCGCTATGGATACTAATGCAGGCAAGGTGCATAAAGGAAAAGACAAAACATTCTTGAATTAGGAATAGGATAGAAAAAGTATGGGATTGTAATTAGAACCTTGACCTTCTAGTTAAGGTTCCAGTCAGGGAAATGGAATTTGGGTGCGAGTTACTCTGACCTGGGCTCCCGTGCAATCTCTTATTGAGCCCCACAGCTTCACAGGCCATCTGTCTGGTCTCTGCTGTGGCCCTTGGCAGGAAGGTCATGCTAACCTGTGTGCTACGGCAGGGCTTATGAGGTGCTTCTGAGTCACATAAGCTTCAGTCAACTGGCTTCTTAAAATGTGCCAGCTGAGGGGTTAACTCTTCACAGCCTGCACTGCTTACGGTCTGCTTTGGGCATAATCAGTAGAGAAGCCCCCAATATGTAGTAATACATGTCAGTACTTCACTTATCTTTATTCCTGAATATTTCCATATATATTATTTTAATCTATTCATCAGTTGATGTTTTTACCCACATTGGAACTGCTATAAATAGTTCTGCTATGAATATTGATTTACAAATATTTATTTGAATATCACAGTTACTTTAAGCATATACTTGAGAATAGAATTTCTGAGTTATACAGTTATTCAATGTTTGACTTTTTCAAGAATTGCCAAATAACTTTTCCAGGGTAGCTGCTCTGTTTCATATCCATGTACAGGGTTCCGACTTCTCCCCATTACATATTTTCCATGTTCAAAAGCTAAAACCAAGCTAGTGAGGGCTTGGATTTAGCTCAGTGACAACATGCCTGCCTTTCAAGCTCAAGGTCCTGAGTTTGATCCCTGGTAATGCAATTAAAAAAAAAAGCTAGTGGGAGAATAGCTATTGCAGAAATACTCTTTGAAAATTTTAAGATCCTTAGAAGATGACTAATGATGATAAGCATCTTTTTATGTATATGTTGATCATTTTTACTTTTTTTTTTTTTTGGTAGTGGGGATTTAACTTTGGACCTTGCACTTGCAAAGCAGGTGGCAAAACCACTGAGCTAAATCTCCAGCTCTGTACATCTCCTTTTCAGGAATGTGGGATTATTTTACACATTTTAATTGTGTCATTTGCATTTTTTGTTGAGTTGTAAAAGACCTTTACCTATTTCTACATACCAGACACTTGCCAGCAGATGTGGAAATGTTTTCTCCCACTTAACAGTCATTATTTAGCTTTTCTGATATTGTCCATTGATGCACAAAAGTTTTCATTTATTTATTCTTGCATTTCTTCATGGTAATTTTTGTCCTATCCTAGGAACTATAGTCAAATCCAATGCCATGCTATCTTCTAAAAGTTTTACACTGTTGGCTTTTACATAAGTACAATTCATTTAGAGTGAACTGTGATATGTGAAATGAAGGACCCAACTTCATTTACTCCATGTGGATATAAACATTAATAATAATAATAATAATATATACATACATACATACATACATACACTGATACACAGTTTCTTGGGTAATGACATGGAAGGAATGCAGGTAAGAGGTTGATTTTATACATGTCATAAAGTATCAAGAGAGGATGTGTACTGGGAGATAAAAATAAAAATGGGAACTGGAGAAAGTCCGGAATTCAGAGAAATTAAGGTCAGCACCAAGTTCGAGAAGACTTAAATAAAGGGTATGGATGTATCACTTTAAAGAAATCAATAGGCCAAGGTTGATAACCTAGACAATGACATACACAGCCCTAAGACTGAAAAATGAATGGCTGCTCCCCCTATTTCTGAGTTGGGGAAAAAGAGAGGACAAAATCCAAAGTTGAATACTCTGAGATAATGAATAGGTTCAATACCGACACGTACTAGAACACTGCCAAGTTCAATTTCCCCATTTTTCAATCTTTGAATATGGTAACAAGATTTCCTTTCCTTCAAGGGAATCACCACAAGATAAATAAAATCATAGATACAAAGTTTTTGACAAATCCAAAATACGTAAGAGAGAAATGTAACCCTTAAAAACTGAGGTTGACAAGCAGATTCTGGCTTCCTTCGCCATGTTTCAGTGAATAACTTTTGGGGTCCCCATAAACTTTGTTTCTGGGTAAATACAAACCAAACTACTATAACATAGCAAAGAAAAGTTCATTTTAGGCACAAATCAGGATTTTTTTAAAGACAATGAAGACATGAGGAAAAAGTAACTAGCAAAGATTAAGAGAAAGAATGATATGAACACTTTCTCAGAGAGACAATAAGTAAAGAAATTTTGTTAAACGACAAAAATTTCAGATTAGAAGAGCTAGAAGATGACTGGCTTGTGTAACTCCTAGTATTGACATGGTGAAATATCACGTAAGACAGAGTCGTGGTTTGAAAAAAAGAACTGAAAAGGAGAGTTCTGTGCTATGTGTTTGTTTCTTCTTTGTGAGAGAATGTTTTTTGTCTATGGCTTGTACTCTGAGTAACTACTTTTAAAGATGCACAGTGTACTGCTGTTATTCTCTCATGATTTGGTTGCAAAATTTTGTTTCATTTTTTCATAAAGTAAAAAAGGCAGAGAGAGAAATTTTAATAAAAATATTTTAAATTATGCCATTCAGGGTCAGCTGGAATTAAAAAATAGAAAACTCTTCCTAGAGATTATCAAAATACTTTTATATCAAATATATATATATATATATGTATATATATATATGTATATATATACTTCAGCTATTTTACTTGTTTAATTGTAAACTTTTCATTTGAACAGAAACTTCTATGGTGGAAAGAAGGTCTGAGATCATGCTCAAAAAACAATATCAATTTATCTATAGGATAAAATCATGTAAAGATCCCAAGTGTTTCCATCATAAGAAAATCTTCTTCTCATGAAAAACTCTTCCCAGGGCTCCCTTCATGTCTCTGTTCCTCAGGCTGTAGATGAAGGGGTTCAGCATGGGAGTCACCACCGTGTACATCAGAGACATCACTGTCTCCTTCACAGTGGAATTATTAGCTGATGGACACAAGTACAGGCCAATGACTGTTCCGTAGAACAGAGACACCACAGAGAGGTGGGAACCACAGGTGGAGAAGACCCTGTGAATACCTCGAGCAGAAGGAGCCTTAAGGATAGACGACACAATTCGTGCATAGGAAACAATAATGAGCAGAAATGGAATGACAAGAATGATGCCTCCCGTGACAAATATCACCAATTCATTGATACTAGTATCAGAGCAGGCCAGCTTCAGCAGAGCAGACATGTCACAGAAGAAGTGGGGAATCACATTGTCTCCACAGAAAGACAATCTGGCCATGAGCAGGGTGTGCAACAGGGCATGGAACGTGGTCAGCACCCAGGACAGCACCACCAGGCACACACACAGCTGGGGGCTCATGATGCTGGTGTAGTGCAGGGGGGAGCAGATGGCCACATAGCGGTCATAGGCCATGGCCACAAGCAGGAAACTCTCCAGGTCTGCAAAAAACAGGAAGAAATACATTTGGGCCAGGCAGCCTGCATATGGGATGGATGGGAGTTGGCTCTGCATGTTCTTCAGCAACTTGGGCATTGTGACAGAGGAAAAGCAGAGGTCAGAGAAAGACAAGTTGCTGAGAAAAAAATACATAGGTGTGTGGAGATGGGAGTCCAGTTGAATGAGGGTGATGATGAGCAGGTTCCCCAGGATGGTGGTGAGGTACATGGCAAGGAACAGGGCATAGAACAGCCGTCCATACTCTGGCTGGATGGGCACACCCAGGAGGAGGAACTCTGAGAGCATAGTTTGATTCTTTCCTTTCATGCTCTATCCCCAGCACCTTTAAGAGAAAATAATAGGGTCCCTTAAAATCTAAATGAAAATGAACACCAGTCCATGATACATAGTCTCCTAAAAGTTCTGCAATAATTTGTCCCACAGTGACCCTTGATCTTCTCCAGAAACCAGGAGTAAAGACTATGATTTGTGACTCCAGCCTTCAACACTTGCTATTTCTCTTGCCCAGACCCATCTTCCCTCCACTCCCTCTGCACCTACTCATTCCCACAGCTAAATCTTCCCTTTCTCCCTATATGGAGACCTGCTGCTAAGTTCCCACAGCATCATGTGCTTATCTCATAGTACTCATTGCCCTTGGCTACTTGTTTACAGCTGACTTCCCTGTCACGTGTTAAGCTCCATGTCCGTATTTGTGACTGCAGCATGGTCAGTACATGGCATAATGCCTAGATGTGGTCAGTGGAATATTTACTAGCTATCTTCCAGGCTGAAACACACAGCAAAACTGAAAGGCAGAAAGCTCCCCTTAAGTTGTAATAACGACTCCTATTAAATCTTCCCAGAAGGATTCACAAGCTTGAAGCTTGCAGCGCTGGCTTTTGACACTTTGGTATAGAAAACCTGGATGTAACTTCAGACACATTTTTAAAAATATTAAGATGACCCAGTCATACTACTCTTCATCCTAAGTAATCAGATTATCTTTTATGCATGGCCACACTGATATTTTGTCCCTTGTGTTGATATTGGCATGAAACAATAATCTGATAGGGTTAGTAATATGGGGAGATCGCTTCTCAGGTTTTCGGCTAAGATCAAGGGTAGTAATTTGGGGAGATAGGAAGGAATGAAAATAATTTCTACCTTTAAGACCTCACCCCAATTTGTTTCCAGACATCCATACTTGTTGCTAAGAAAAATGAAAAGGGATGTTAGTTAGGTCTTTGGGATTTCCTCCCCCAAAGAGACATAACTGAGTGCAATTACTGGAATTTTCTCCCTGCTGATGGTGTTTAATCTACCTACAATAGCAGTGTTTAAATTTTGGAGAAAGCATGCTGGCATTTCAGTTGGGGAAGGCATCAGTAATGTTTTGTCCATTTGATTTCTCAGGATGCTGCTTCCTTTGGAAATGAATGGGTCTCATCTCTGGCATCTAGGGCCTTAATAGGAACCACAAACCACAGAGACATCATTTGCAGATGGGGAGTTTCAGTGCTCCTGCGAATGGTGCCTCTACCTCCCTCACCCCTTATCCTTACCCATGTGGTTCTCAGTCAGGACTGCACACAGGAATCACAAAGGGCAGAGCTTCAACACCTAATTTACAGAGAAGTATGTGGTTACTCTGATAAATGCTGATTTTGATTCACTAGGACTGGTGTGGAGCCTAAAACTCTTTATTTTAAAAGTTCAGTTTTTACATTTGGTGATGCTAACTCAGCTGGTCAGTGGACCATACTTGGAGTAGGAGGATTGTATGCCCAAAATATTTTGAAGATCCCTGCATAATTAAATTACAGACAAAAACTAAGGACTTCAGTCTTAAATGGCTACTCTCACAGAGGCAGCATTATGTTGATATGATGTAATCTTGGGAAAATACATTACATCATAGTATTAATGGATGTTGTCATTAATAAATATTGATAAATATTGTAAGTGCTGATCATTAATGAAAATATGCCTACCACATGGAGAAGGCTTGGGAGATAGCAATGGAGCAAAGAAAAGTTATCATATATGAGAAAGGATTGTGCAGAACATCATACAATCTGGGAAATGAAGACCTTCAGGTTGGAAGGGCCCCAAGGTACCAGTTTATTCTCCCTCTTGCCAACTTACCCACACTGGCCGAGGGTGAATCCAGAACCTTGACCCAAGATTCTGCTCCCGTTTGTTCTTCTATACATGGGAAGTAACAGCAGCTGTAGTTATCACCTATGTCTACATCATCCCTGCTCACATTTCTCATTCTACGCATCCCTGGGCCTGCGTCCCAGAGGAGTCTAGATCTTGGAGGGATTCATTAAAAACAAAATAATCACCCAGAACCTCCCTAAGAAAATTTCTCTGAGTCCTCTAGTGGTGACTGATTATAACCACTTGTCACACCTGACTGTTTCTGGGGACTGTGAGGGTAGAGAGAAGCTCAGGGATAGATGCTTAATCTTGCCTGCTAGGAAATAGACAGTAGGCCTGTGTTGGTGGATGTTACATTTTTGGAGGTAAGAAATATGACTGGAGAAACCATAAAAGACATCAAACACCAGACTGCGAATGACTCAAAATATCTTAGGAATGAAAAGGCTTACACAAGAAGCTATCAGTGGTTTTGAAGCCAAAAAAGACACACACTTGGAAAAGATTCCAGGTGGCAGTCTCTCACTGCAACACAGCTCCCTATAAATGGGTCCTGGGAGAGACAAACATACTGAGAACAAGGATCGGACTTCAACTACCCAACTTTCAGGGTGAAAACTCCAAACACAGAATAACGATAAGAAAATTGAAATGTGAATTACTCTGCATTGATCAGTACAGATTGTATAAAAATTCTGAAACATTAAAGTGCAGCCCATAAATACGGACAATTGTGTTGCAATATCTAATATTTAAAGAAATGGAATTGCTAACTACCCTGATTTTATCATTGCATACTGTATGCAGGTATCAAATTCACATTGTATGCCAGCAATATGTACAGTTAAAATAATAGTTAATTTTCAATAGTAAATAAAATAATATATTTTTGGGCCTGGGATTTAGCTCAGTGGTTCTGCTGCCTGCCTCGCAAGCTTAAGGATCTGAGTTCAATCCCCCATAAAAAAAAGAAGATAGATATATTTTTAGTTCATTTTGGACCGCAAAGTGATATGTGTCTAATTTCACTTTTAGCTTATGTATATCCACTTTTCCCCACACTATTTATTAAAAGACTGCCCTTTTCCCCTTGTATATTCTTGGCATCTTTTCCAAAGATGAATTTTGACACGTGTAGATTCCTTTCTGAGCTTTCTATTCTGGCCCATTAGTTTATATGTCTATTTTTGTGCCAATGTCACGCTGTTTTTTGTTTTATTGCATGGTTGTATTGGGGGGGTGTTTTTGTTTTTTGAGACAGGGTCTTAATAGGTAGTCCAGGCTGGGCTGGAATTCACTATATAGCCCAGGCTGGCCTTGAAGTCTTGATGATCCTCCTGCCTCAGCCTTCTGAGTGCTGGGATTCTAGGCATGCACCACCATGCTCAGCCTTACTGTTCTATCATATAGTTTGAAATTAATGTAGCATGATGCCTCCAACTTTCTGTCAATGATTGCTTTAGCTATTCAAGTTTTTTTGTGGTTCCATGTGGAGTTTTAAGATTATTATGATTACTAAGATTATGAAAACTGACCTTATAATTTCTGTATGAAGTGCATTGAATCTATGTATTGATCTGGGTACCGTGGGCATTTAACAACATTAATTATTCCAAATGCACAACATACTATCATTGTATAGCATCTTTCCATTTTTGTTTGTGGTTTATTAATATTTCACACTTTTCAGTGGACAGGGCTTTCAATATTTTAATTAAATTTATTTCTAAGGGAGATTTTGGCTACTCTGTGTGGGATTGTTCTCAGTTCTGTTCTGAAAATTTTGTCCCTAGTATAAAAGTGCAAACTTGAAAACAGCCTATTTGACCATCAGTTAGAGACTGGATAAAGAAGATGTGCTTTTTCTATTAAATGGAGTACTACTCAGCCATAAAGTATGAGAAATTAGAGTCATTCATAGGAAAATGGATGCATATTGAGGTTATACTCTTAAGTGAAATAAATAAGTCACACATGTGTAAATACCGAATAGTTTCTCTGGTGTAAAAAAACTATAATTGTAAATAAGATCCTAACGGTATAATTGACAATGTGTAATAGGAAGAAAAGGGCTAAAGGTGTAGGGGAAGTGGGAAGAGTAGAGGAAAGGAAATAAGGGAAAAGAAAAAATATGAGAAAATGAAAAAATGGAAATAAAGTTTTTGTAAATAGGGAAAGGAGGAGGGGGTGAAGGGAGGGCAGGGACAAGGGGACAAAATGAGAACCAAGACCTGTCATGCAAAGGTACAAGAGCCCAATGATGAATGTAACTGTACTGTATACCTAAAACATATGAATAAGCTCAATGAGAAAAAAATAAAAGTGCTACTGAATTTTGTGTATTATTCATTTTTCATACTGCAAGTTCAGTGGATTTATCCATTCTAAAAAAGAACTCTTTGTGAGTATGAGGAATCTTTAGGAATTTCTCTACTTAAGGTCATATCATATACAAACAGGGATAATTTGACTTCTCTTACAATTAGGATGCCTCTTTTTCCTCCTAACTTCTAGGACATCCAGTCCTTTTAAAAAATGGAAGTGAAAACAGTGGGTATTTTTTCTTGTGTTGGGTCTTACAGGACAAGTTTTAACCTCTTCCCTGTTCAGTATGATGTTCACTGTGGGTTTGTCATATCTGTACAATACAGTGTTGGGGTACATCTTTCTATTACTAAACTGACCTTTTCATCATGAAAACATGTTGGATCTTTTCAAGTGCTTTCTCTGCATCAACTGAGATGATCATATGGTTTTTGTCCTTCATTTTCATAATAAGTTGTATCACATTGTTGATTTTCAAACATTGAACAATCCTTGCATCCCAGAGATAAACCTCATTTGATCATGATGAGTGATTTTTTTTTTTTGATACCAGGAATCAAACTGGGGACCTTGCACTTGCGAGGTAGGTGGCAGAAACATTGAGCTAAATCCCCAGCTCTGAATGATTCTTTTAACATGTTGTTGAATTGAGCCTCCTAGTATTTTGTTAAAGAGTTTTATGTCTATGTTCATCAAGAATATTGGAACTTCTCCCTACTTCCTATTTATCTCTCTTCTATTTTGCCCTTTGTGTGTGTGTGTGTGTGTGTGTGTGTGTGTGTGTGTGTGTTGTCTCTCTCATATAGGAGAAACCAGGCAATTTTAAGCTAGTGCGTTGCCTTATTTCACTTAATATTATATTCTCAGGTTGCCTTCATTTACTTACACATGCCTCAAATTTATCTTTCCTTATGGAAATATATACTACTAATTCATCTTAGTTCATTAAATTTTTGCATTATCTGTTTCTTCTTTGTAAGAATCTTTTTATCTATGTCTTATACTCTGAGTAACTACTTTGAAGATGATACATGGTGTATCAGCTATTATTGTTCACTTATGTTTTGTTACAAAATTTCATTTTCTCATAAGATTAAAAAAAGAAAAAAGGGTACTAGGCAGTTGTCCCTGTCTGGCTTTGATTTTGGGGTAATGATAAGTTTGGAAGTATTCCCTCTTCTATAAATTTTTTCAGAGTTCATAAAGAATTGGTATGAGTTCTTTAAGTGTTTATGTAGAAGTCAATAGTGAAGCCACCATGACTTGCACTTTTCTTGACCAAAGACGTTACAAACTGTCTCTTTCCTTCTGCTAACAATAGGCTCAATTTTTCTTTTTATATTTTCCTTAGAAGTTAGTTGTGAACTTTATTGGATCTGGGTGTTTATTGCTATACATTTTCTTCTTAAATCTACTTTTGCTGCATCCCATAATTTTGCTATGTTGTGCTTCTGTTTTCATTTGTCTCAAGGTATTTTTAATCGCCTTTTTAATTTCTTCACTGACCCATTCATTGTCCAGAAGCATATTGTTTAATATCCAGGTATTTGAATTTTCTGAAATTCCTCCTGTTATTGATTTATAGTTTTATACCAGCATGTCCAGCAAAAGGCTTTCAGTATAATTTCAATCATCTGAAGTTTGCTAAGACTTGCCTTATAGTCTAATATATGATTTATCCTGGAGAATGTTCCATATACACTTCAGACAAATGTGTATTCTGCCACTTTAGGGTGGAATATTTTTTATATGTTTGTTAGTTCCATTTAGACTGTGCTGTTCAAATTCTGTTTCCACACTGATCTTCAGCTGGAGCTGAGGCTCCCTGCTATTCGTATGCTGCAATCCACCTGTTTTCCACCTCCTTAATACTCGCTTTGTATAAAGAGGTGCCCCACGGTTGTGCACATACAGATTTACAGTTGTTATATCCTCTTGATGAATCGACTCCTTTATCAATGTATAATTCCTTTCTAGTTTTTCTAGTTCTTATTTAACATCTAATTCGTTAGATACAAGTATGGCTACTTCTCTTTTTTGGTTTCCATCTGCATAGAATATCTTTTGCCATCCCCTCATTTTCAGTCTCAGTGTGTCTACAGAAGGGAAGGAGGACCAGGATTTAGCTCAGTGGTGCTGCCACCTGCCTTGCAGGCACAAGGTCCCGAGATTGATCCCCGTACCCCCCCCAAAAGTGAACTGAGTTCCTTTTAGGAGAATCTCCTCCCCAGCTCCTCCTCCTCTTCTTTCTCCTCTTCTTCTTACCCCTCCTTTTTTGCCCTCTTATGCATTCCTTCATTCTGGACATTTTTAAAATACATTTTCATTTCTGGGTATTATTGATAGGTACGGACTTACTACTGTGATTTTATTTTCTTCATGTGTTTGTAGATATTTTGCTTCTCTCTTCCACACTTGCTGACTTCCTTAGTGGTTTGATGGTTTTCTATAGTAATGAATCTTTTTAAATTTTTCTTTTGTCTATTTTTTCCTTTTTGGCTGAGGGTTCAGAGACCATCTTACATTTATAGTAGTCAATTTCAAACTGATAACAACTTAACTTTGATGCAAATAATTACACTTTTACTTCTATATTCTCTTAATATGTCATTTATATCATTTTGCAATATGTAACCTTGATGGTTTATTTCAGCTATCATCACTGTGAATAATTTTGTCCTCTGTTTCTTGAAGGAAGCATAAAGTAACTATTTATAGTACTGAGATCATCTGAATACTGGAATACTGTTGTGTATTACTTATACCATTAGGTTTTATGCTCCTATACATTTTTATGCTATTTAGTAGCAGCCTTTCGTTTCTGTTTAATGAATTTTCCTTAGCAATCTCTGTAAGACAGGCCCACATTTCTATATTATATTTCTTCTTCAGTTCTTGATGGCAGCTTTGCTGGGTGGAGAGTTCTCCACAGTGTATTATTAGACATTCTGTCATTTGGCAAATATTATAGAATATACTTAGACTGCCTAAGACAGCTATAATATTACTCAGCAATATAATCTGGTGAGACCAATGCTGTACATATAACCCATCACTGACTCAAATGCTGTTATGTGGCTATGACTGCGTATCAAGACATCATGTTGGAACCCCTAAATACATAAAATTAGGTTTGTTTGTTTGTATTTGGTTTTTGGTTTTTTGAGACAGGGTCTCACTAACTATGTAGTTGAGACTGACCTGGAACTTATTATGTAGCCCAGGCTTGTCTCGAACTCACAGTGATCCTCCTGCCTCCACCTCCCGAGTGCTGGGATTACAGGTGTGTGCCACCACGCCTGGCTCATAAAATTAGTTTTCAAGAGTAACTGGGGAGAGGAGAGGAGAAGGATGGGTGGAGAAAGACTGGCCGATTAGTATGAAGCTATAGTTAGACAGGAATAAGAAGTTCTAGTGAAGTTCTACGTACTGCACAGTAGGGGTCTAGTAAAGTTCTCACTGTTCCACAGTAGGTATCTGTGGACAACCACAATGCACTGTACAAAAAGCTACAATAAAGAATTTTGAATGTTTTTACCATAAAAATAATGAAACTCAGGTTAATCTCACTGAAATATGTGATATATCCATATCTTTAGATATATATCTATAGGGCAATATAGATATTCAAACAACACATGGTACACCCAAATATGTACATTTTTACATTGTTTTTAACTTAAAAATAAAATTACATTTTTAATTTATATTTCAAAATTCTAAAGCAATTATGCAAACCCTTAAAAATGCCTCGCAATTTTGCCACCAGTTACATATAAACTCCTCATTCCACCATGTAATGAAAGCCACGCACTGAGCTTCGAACTCCATTGTGCACTACTCAACTGTGCATATTCCAAGCTCTGGCTATCGTGATAGTTACATGAATAATATATGAAACAAATATCACAAAGTCCACATAAAGACATATTTTAAGTGAGTGTGTGCAAAACTGATGGAATCCAAGCATATTCTGTAGTCCAGTTATTTATTTGTATTGAAATTGAGCTACATAGCTGAATTCTAGAAGGGGGAAACACAGGCCAGTGTCGTACTTACTTTCTCACTGCTGAGACACAATACCTGATATTCACAAGGTAAAAGGAGGAAAGGTTTGTTTTAGGTAACAGTTTGTAAACATTCAGCTGACAGTCGGTTGGCTCCCAGGCAGGGCAGCTTGGCAGAGAAAAAACAGCTCACAGAGTGATGGGCAGGAGACAGTGACACCTCCTTCTCTTTTCACTTCATCCAGGCTGCAAGCCTATTGATTGGTGCCACTCACGCACAGAGTGGGTCTTCCCTCTTCAGTAAGCCCACTGTCTACACTGAGATCTATGCTAAACCAATCGATGGACTAAGCCTTATCACTTACCTATGATCCAGCCACTCTCAGAAGCCCCACCTATGAGCAAATGAGGGGGGCATCTAGATGTGAGCCATACAGTGAAGAGATGTATACCACCTTTAGGCCAAGTCCATTAAACTCTTTCTTGTGATTCCCTACTCATCACCTGTTTTCAACTAGATGTTAACACCCGAGGTGTCTTTGGAAACTATATGCTGAAGATGATATTGCCTCCATCAGCCTGACAGCATGAAATATGCTTTCCAAGCCCAGTGCCAACTAATTGTAGAGGGGGGGGAAACACCAAAACATTCATCGTACCACACCACTAAGACTCGAGTTTATTCATTATAGAAGTTAGTGTGATTTTTATCAAAACACGGAGAATCTTAAAATAGGTCAAGCCATAATATTAAATAACAAAGAAAAACAGCCTGAACAACATTTTCAGTTCATGAATGCTTTTGTTTACAAATAATTTGGTTCCCAAATACAAGCATTTGGCAAATTTTGGTTTTGTTTGCAAACTGCATTCAGTGACAAATGTGACCATGGCCATCTTTCCCACACAAACTCAAACGCGGCCATCTTTTCCAAAATCAGAAAACAAATTAAGTTCAGGAGCTGTGTATGTACATACACTTACATATCATAGACATACACGTGTGTAACTACATGGGAGGCGATATAAGTAAGAAATGGAATGTAAAACAGTTACCAGTCCTGGGTAAATAACAGCTTTCAATATTGTGCACGCCATACAACATCAGGTGAAGAAGTCCACTGGGTAGATGAGAATCAAAATTGGGACCTGGAGAAGGTCAAACCCATAGTGACGTGGAGGTCAGTGTCATCTAAGAGAAGACTGAAATAACAAGTTTAGATGCCACCACTTAGGGGGACACCAACAAAGGTAATGGACCACGATTGAAAACCTGCATGATGCTGCTGACCCACACTTGGACCTTAACAAGTTCAAATTCCACATTTTCCAACCTTGAACACAATAGTAAGACTGCTTTTCATTGCTGCCTTCTCACAAGAATGAGTAAGATCATGGATGCAAAATTTATTGATAAAATGAAATAACAAGGAAGGGGAAGAGATCTTTAAAAGTGAGGTAGATCAGCAGACTCTGGCTTTCTTCCTCATGCTTAAGGGGACAACTTCTGGGCCCCTAGATATGATTCAAATTAAACAAACAAAAATTCAAATTACACTATTACAACAAAGAAAGTTGAAAGTTCATTTTAGGCTAAAGTCAGGATTTTTTTTTTTAATTTCAAATTTGAAATGAAATACAAAAAAAGTTAAAAGACAAAATGATAAGAACACTCAGAAAGAGGTATTTTATCCAACAGTTAACTGTGTAGTTTAGAATAAGGAGGAGGAAACAGATATTAAGGGATTAGTATTGGTGTGATAGGAGAGAATATCAATAAAAGATGATTTTAAAGATAACACATAAGCCAGGCATGGTGGCACACATCTGTAATCCCGGCACTCAGGAGGCTGAGGCAAAACGAGTGCCATGAGTTCAAGGCCAGCCTGGGCCACAAGGTGATAACTAAATTTGGGGGCTGGGGATTTAGCTCAGTGGAGCCACTGCCTGTCTTGCAAGAGGAAGGTAACAAGTTCAATTGCTGATACCAAACAATAAAAATAAAAATAAATAAAGATGATATATAGTAATTTAGTGGTTTAACATCTACATGCAGATTTCAACTAAAACCTTTTAAAATTAATGTTATTGGCACAATTTAAATATACATAATGATCACATTCATCATAGGGAGTCTGTACCTGTACATGGTATATGTCGATTCTTTTTCTCCCAATTCCCTCTCTTCCCTTCAACCCCTCTCCTATTTATTTATTTGTTTGTTTGTTTATTAGTTCATTTATTTTTTGGATCCAGGGATCGAACTAAGGACCTAGCACTTGCAAGGCAGGCGGCGGGACTACGGAGCTAAATCCCCAGCCTCTCTATTTACAAAAGCTTTGGTTCCATTGTTTTCCTTTTCTTGCCAGTTGTGGTGGCACACGCCTGTAATCCCAGCACTCAGAAGGCTGAGGCAGGAGGATCACTATGAGTTTGAGACCAGCCTGGGCTACATAGTGAGTTCCAGGTCAATCTCAACTACATAGTGAGACCCTGCCTCAAAAAAAAATTTTTTTGCCTTTTCTTGTTATTTTACCTTCCTTCTTTTCCCCCTCCCCCTTTCCCTTTTGAACAATTTCTTCCTATTTCACATTATGTATTATATGTTTTCTTCCTTGAGATTAGACTCTTAAGTAAAATAAATTGGATGTGCATGTGTAAATATCACATTGTTTCTCTGGTGTGAGAAACTCAACTAAAATCTTTTACATTAAGCTTGCTCCGGTCACTTGGAATTAAGCAATAGGAAAACCTTCCTACCATGTCACTGAGAACTCCTTTCTACATCAACTACACATCCTCACTTCAGTTGTCTGACTTATTTGGACATTTATGTAATATTTTGCTTGCACAGAAATTTCCTTGGTGGGGAAAAAAGGTCAAGAATGATGTTTAGAAATCAATATTTCTACAATAAAATTACATAAGATTTACAAACATTACTATCATGGACAGAAAGAAATGTTCTTACAAATGACTCTTCCCAGGGCTCCCTTCATGTCTCTGTTCCTCAGGCTGTAGATGAAGGGGTTCAGCATGGGAGTCACCACCGTGTACATCAGAGACATCACTGTCTCCTTCACAGTGGAATTATTAGCTGATGGACACAAGTACAGGCCAATGACTGTTCCGTAGAACAGAGACACCACAGAGAGGTGGGAACCACAGGTGGAGAAGACCCTGTGAATACCTCGAGCAGAAGGAGCCTTAAGGATAGACGACACAATTCGTGCATAGGAAACAATAATGAGCAGAAATGGAATGACAAGAATGATGCCTCCCGTGACAAATATCACCAATTCATTGATACTAGTATCAGAGCAGGCCAGCTTCAGCAGAGCAGACATGTCACAGAAGAAGTGGGGAATCACATTGTCTCCACAGAAAGACAATCTGGCCATGAGCAGGGTGTGCAACAGGGCATGGAACGTGGTCAGCACCCAGGACAGCACCACCAGGCACACACACAGCTGGGGGCTCATGATGCTGGTGTAGTGCAGGGGGGAGCAGATGGCCACATAGCGGTCATAGGCCATGGCCACAAGCAGGAAACTCTCCAGGTCTCCAAAAAACAGGAAGAAATACATTTGGGCCAGGCAGCCTGCATATGGGATGGATGGGAGTTGGCTCTGCATGTTCTTCAGCAACTTGGGCATTGTGACAGAGGAAAAGCAGAGGTCAGAGAAAGACAAGTTGCTGAGAAAAAAATACATAGGTGTGTGGAGATGGGAGTCCAGTTGAATGAGGGTGATGATGAGCAGGTTCCCCAGGACCGTGGTGAGGTACATGGCAAGGAACAGGGCATAGAACAGGTGCTGGTGCTCTGGATGGATAGGCAGACCCAGGAGAATGAATTCTGAGAAGACAGTTTGATTCCTTCCTTTCATTCTCTGTCTCCAGCATCTTTAAGAAAAAATATAGTCTACCTTAAAATAAAAATAAACATATATCTATATGTTCATCTTGAACAATATCTCATTCCCTATGCAGCAATGCTTGACTCCTAAGTCGTTTCTTGGCTCCCATCCTTTTCACATTTGCTCGTGTCCCTGCTTAACCTCATGCTCTGTTTGCTCCCTCTTCACCTCACTTACTCCTACTGCAGGTATGTTACGTGTCAATTCCTCGGCTAAACTTAGGGATCCCTGTAAGACTGCTCCTATGTCCTCACAGCATCATGTGCTCATCTCATAGTACTCAATATCCTTGATCACTTGTTTACAGGTTACTTTCCTGTCCGCTCAAAAGTGATGCCTGTCTTCATCACTACAGCAGGACCAATATACGCCTAGTGCCTGGATGTGGCCAATGTTTCATGAGTATTTGCTGGCTGTAGTCCAGGCTGAGACATACATCTAGCATAATTTAAATCAGCAAAATCCCATTTAAGTTCAAAAGCACTATTCCTACTAAATCCTTTCTGGACTCACTGTCTTGAACCACATCACACCAACTCTTGACACTGTTACAAAGTTCATGGCTGTAACTCCAGATTATACAACCACCCCACTCCTCATCCTAAACTACCAGAAAAGCTGGTATGTGTGACCTTACTAACAATTTGCTCCTTATGTTTATATTCACATGATTCATTGATCCTGGTATAAAAATATTGATAAAAACATTCATAAATTTATAGAAAGACAAAAAATATAATTTCTACCTTTGAGACCTCACTCCATTTTGTCTACAGATATCCATACTTAGGTACCTCAGAGGCAAGAAAGCCAAAGGCCATGAAGGCACAGAGAAGGTCCTCCCATAAAGAAATAAAATTGCCCAGTTGCCAGAATTTTTCTTCCTGATATTGTTTTAATCTAGCTACAATAAACCATTAATAGCTTATTTTACATTTGGATATCACATGTTTACTTCCTGCAATTAGAAAAGTTGATGAAATTGTTTACACACCTGATTTCTCAGAATGTTGCTTCCCTGGGAAATTAGGGGGACTCATCTAGGGTCCTAGTAGGAATTACAAATCATGAAGACATCACTTATAGACTGTGTCCTGATCAGACAAAAGTTTTGTGCTCAGGCACAAGTTTGGTGCTCCTGCAAATGGTGCCTCTCAACTTCTCACCTCATACCTGTGTTGTTCTCAGCCCGGGCCACACACAGGAATCACAAAGGGCAGAGCTTCCAAAACAATTAACATATAAAGTATACAGTTATCTGTTAAATGTTAATTTAGTAGCTATGGTATGGGGCCTAAAATTCTACATTTTAAAGTTCAAATTTTACATTTGGTGATATTAACTCTTCTGGTGTAAAGATTATACCTTGAGTAGTAAGACCACACATTTTTTAAAGTATTGATTTCTGTGCCATCCCCCAATAAATTAGAATCTCTACAAAAGAGCCTGTCTAAAGCATTTTAAAGCTCCCTGAGTAATTCACTTTT
>NW_022900925.1:13570557-13581400 GCF_012274545.1 Fukomys damarensis | reverse complement strand
ATAAAGAACCTCTGAATTAAATGTCTGTCCTCACAGAGATATTATGTTGAAATGATAAGATCTTTTTAAATTCCTTGAATAAAAATGAATATCATTAATAAAATATTGTAGATGATAAATATTAATAAGTATTCTACAACATGAGAATATATTGGAGAGACAGAGATTGAAAAGAGGAAGGTATTCTTCAGAACATTATTAAGCCTGAGAAATCAAGACCCAGAGATTGGAAGGACCCTAAGGCACTAGCTCATTCACCCTCCTATCAACTTACCTAGGATAACTCCAGAATATTCATTCAAGATCCTGTCCTCCTTTATTCACTGTAAGCATAGAAAGTACACCCTTCTGCAGTCATCGCCTATGTCTGGACCACCCTGCTTATATTTCTCATTCTACCATCCTTGGGCCTAAGGAACTTGGTATCTCAAGGGAGTACAGATCCTGAAAGATTTCATTAAAGAAAAAATAATTATCTAAGACTTCCCTATGGAAAATTCAGAGTCTGTTGTGCTGACTACTAGTAACATCCAATTATACTTTGAGAAAAATTGGGGACAGACAGCTCATGGATGGTTGCTTACTCATTGCCCATGTAGGGGATGGACAGTAGCCCTATTTGGCTGGAACCTACATTCTAGGAAGTGAAGGATTGGCTAAATCATGAAAGTAATCAGGGACTACATTGTGAAGGCTCTAAAATATCTTAGAAGTCTAAATTTAGCCTGTATCCTGAGAACAAGAGGCCATTGGTGATCTTCTGAATAGAGTACATATATTTTGGAAATAATCCAAGAGTGGCAGGCTCTCTACAACTAAACTCCCTATGAACATACCCCAGTGGAGAGAGAAACTTGTAACTTAAAAGGATCAGAAATCTACGACTCAACCATATGGAGAAATAGAAGGCAGGAATAAAAGTTGGACACTCCCAGATCGTGTTTAATTCTTCCTCAGCTCAAAACAGAAAAAACAATGCAGATTTTCATACCACCAAATTACTGCGAGCTCCTTACTACTCTAGGATAACTTTTAATAGCATCCACCACCATCATCCCAAAATATATATATATACCTCCTACTGCCAAGGGCAATTGAACATGGGATTATAGTTGACATTTATAACTCATTCTTCTGTATTAGTCTGTTTTCTTTTCAACCTTCATTCCTTATGAATCTAAGCCCTCAGTGTTATTGCCTTTATTTGGGTTGCTATGTTTATTAGTGCGACACTCAAAAAACATCTGTGTATTAGACATGGTCTTTTCTTTCTACATTGTGTAAAGAAAGGCAGTTTTTCAGTTAACAGGAACTGAACCACCCCAGGCAGGATAGTAAACTTATTTGTGGGTTCAGTGCCATTAAGAACCCGAAATTACTCATTGGCAGTCTCAACTTCCAGTAGAATGGAACTACTAAAGCATCCTTGGTGGAAGCATTCCTTCCTTGGGAGTTGTAAAAGCCACTTCCTGCATTCCACTTCAATTCCCTGTCATCATCTCTCATTTCAGACACAGCTGCAGCACACAGTTCTGTACAAATTTCAACTGGCCTTGTGTAGAGCAGTCTCACAGCATTCCCTCAGGACTGCACTTGTTTCTTATGTCCTGCCACTGGGTTACTCTGATTCCATGTAAGAATCAGTGGAAAACCAGCTGAGATACATATATACAGAGCCTGAAAACACAGGGGAGTCAATGCCATACAGGTCACCCCTTACTTAGGTGATGAATGCCGATGGCTGCATGCTTTAGTCACTCCTAGCATGGCCAAGACAGTGAGCTACCCTAGCATCACATTTTGCTTCTTTCCTATGTAATATTCCTCTGTCATTCCTCTCTGTGAATTCCTCTCAGATACGCTACTTGAAAATAAAACTTTTCTCAGTCTATGCTTTTTTCATTATCCCAGCATAAGACAGAAAGTAAGATGTCTAGACCAAGAGAACATAAAATTGTGAGGATGGGAAGCAAAAGTTCTATGTGCACATTGTATGCTGGCCTAAAATTGAGAGCAGTCTGCTACCATCCTTTTGAGTCCCACACTTGTGAATCACAGCTATGGGAGAAATAGCACCATGTGTGTTCCTGGTTCAAGGTATATATATAATCTATACCAATCTTTCTGGTGTTTCTAATTTTTTTCATGTTGCTTATTTGTCTCCAGCACTGGTAATAGTGCTTGCAAGAGTAGATTCTCATTAAATATCTGAGACAGTGTTCACTGCATAGGGTAAGTGGGAAGGGTGGGGGAAATAATAAAGTGTTTGTAAATGGGGAGGGGAGGAGGGGGTGAAGGGAGGGCAGGAACACGGGGAAAAAATGAGAATCAAGACCTATTATGTAAAGGTACAGAATCCCAATGATGAATGTAACTGTATTGTATACCTAGATCGTACCAATAAACTCAATAAAAAGAAAAAAAAAAGAAAGAAGCATTTCGGACTTGGAAATGGCAAATAGGCTAGTATGGCTGATGACTTACCTGTGATTAGTGGAAGAGAATCAAAATTTCTAAACCTATAATTTGAACCTTTTGCATATGGTTAAAACATTTTGGGGAATAAGTAATCCATATCCCTTCATCTATCTTCTATCCTATAAAAAAAAAAAAGGAGAGAGAGACACACTGGGATATAACTATAGTCCATCTAAACACAGAAAAAATTGAAAAAAGAAAAGAAAGTTATATTAGAGACAAAAAGGAAGCAAATGGAATGAATTGAGTTGAAATCAAGGAAAAGAGCACAGGAAGTGTTTTTAGTTGTCACTGTTGAACTGAGATTCAAACCATACAAGATGAGTGGCCTTCATACAAATATATGCCTTTTATAGCTGAAAACTCTATTAAGCAGACATTTTTGAAATCTCTGATTAGTTAACAATTTTCCTTTGTATTTTATGTATCATAAATAGAAGTGTTGTATGTAGAAATCTAAAAAATAATAAAGTAAATGATCTGCACAGACACTAGTTCCAGAACAATGCCTAATACAGTACTGACAGCGGGTACCCTTGTCTTGTCCTGATTGTGAGAATGCTCTAGTATTTCCCCCTTAAATATGACACTGGCTTTGGGGAGGTCTCAATACATTGTTATACCATGTTCGAGAAATATCTATTTGCCTTATATTGAGCATTTTTATCTGAAATGGTTGTTGAATTTTAGCAAATGCATCATTTTAATAAAAATAAAATTATTTTAAATCACTTTTCACATTTTAAAGGATTTAATTATTTTAATTCAAGAAGCAAAATACAAAACAGCTGTTATAAAACCAAACAGTAAATTAAACAGTAACAGAAAATACTTCGATTTTTACTATTTAAACTCACTTTAACATTATTTAAATTTCATTCATTACTTTAGTATAATATCTCATCTCAGCATCTACAATTTTAACAAATGCCTGAAAAGTCTTCTGTTCATAAGCAGATGCTGGTCTGACAGAAACACATCTGAAAATATTCTTTTTTGGATCATAGTTTCCAACACATCTATGAACTTGGCCTCTGATCAGTCTTGGAAGTTCACGATCCTGTTTTGCAAAACAAAAATATGAAAAACTTATTACTTCATCTAAGTTTCAATTTTTTAACTAATAATACAGTCAACTAGATAGCAAGCACCTCAAATGCTGTAGCTCCCTCACCTGAGCCCTATTGCTCATAAAGACTATGATATCTGGTCTTACATACGTGAATGCCCTATCACAGAAGAAAGACCCTAACTTGTATAGAACTTCTATAACCTAGCTAATGATGCTTCTTAGAATGTGAAATAATTCCTGCTTATCCACTCCTGCTGCTAGAGTTCCACTTTCAAGAAATGGCAGCATAGGTGGTTCAAGTCTCCAGCTGAGAACAATCAGAATAGCTGAATAAAGTATTTCACTAAAAATCTCCTTGTAGGTATCAGAGACATATCAATGCAGTGAGGACACCTCACCTGAAAGAGTACAGTAATCCAGAATGTTCTGATTTGGAGGGATTTTCCCTCCTGAGATAGCTGCCAATTACAGAAAGGCAGTTAGAAGTCTAAGAAACTGATCAGAACTTCTAACAGACTCAGACCTGGGAGAACCAAAAATGTAGTTTGAATCCCCCCAAGAAAAGAGATTGTAGCAACCAATCCTACCCCAGCCCATGCTAAGGGCTAGGACCCAAAAGGGCTATGCCTTTAAGACAACTAATAACGGCCAGGCATGGTGGCACACATCTGTAATCCCAGCACTCGGGAGGCTGAGGCAGGAGGATCGCTGTGAGTTCGAGACCAGCCTGGGCTACATAGTGAGTTTCAGGTTCAGGTCAGTCTCAACTGTACAGTGAGACCCTGTCTCAAAAAACAAACAAACAAAAAAAAAAACAGCAATCTCCAAATCCTCTGAATCATAAATAAAAATAAGCCATCCTGAAATTATTTTCAATAAAAAGTTATTAAAAAGTACTAATTACATGGGGAAATTCTAATGATTGATAAAAAAAGCAAAATTTCTTTTCGCCAAAAGCCACCATGAAAAGTAAAAAAGCAGCCAGGTGTGGGGGCACATGTAATCCCAGCACTCAGGAGGCTAAGGCAGGAGGATCACTTGAGTGAGGCCAGCCTGGGCAACCTAGTGAGTTCGAGGCCAACCTGAACTACATAATGAAACCCTCTCTCAAACAAAAAAAATGAAAAAGCAAACCATCTAGTATGAGAAAATATTTATAATAAATGTAAATTCAGGGATTTAGTTCAGTGATGCTGCCACCTACCTCGTAAGTGCAAGGTCCTGATTCAATACCCGGTATAAAAAAAAAAAAGTATTATAAATGTAAAAAGTAAACTTCTACCAGCAACTTTTAACTCCCATATATCAATAAAAAAGGTAAATAATTCAATTTTTAAAATAATTAAGAAGCTTGAACAGACTTTACAAAAGAAGATATATAAATGGTCAATGAACATATGAAAAAGTTTTTAACTTCACACTCACCAGGGAATTGTAGAGAAATGAAATAGCACTAAAAAGACTATGCTAAGCATTGATAGGGATGCAGAAAAAGCACAACTCTTCTACACTGCCTGTCAATGTATAAATTGATACAACCCTCTGAAAAATACTATATCGGGACATACACATGCTCGCTCTGTGATCCAGTGCTTCTACTGCTAGGTACATACCAAACAGAATTGCATGTGTATGCCTAAGATACACATATAAGAATATTTATATATCATGATTCATAATAGCAAAAATTCTGGGAACACAGTGCCCATCAACAGGGAAATGGAAAACTAAACCATGGTATATTCATACAACAAAATATAATACATAGCAATATAAGTGAATGAACTACAGCTACATTCAACAATATAGATAAATCTTACATTGTGTTGAAAGAAAATAGATCTTTAAAAAATATATACCCTATGTTACTATTTATATGTAGTTTAAAAGACAATTAATTTATGATATTAAAAATCAGGAGATAGTTAATGGGAGGAGATATAAGGGGGTTCAGGGTGATGACAATGTTCTACTTTTTAATGTGAGTAGAATTACTTTGTGATAATTCATAGAGCTGTACAGTTATGATTTGTGCACATTTCTGTATGGTATTCTTCAGTAACAACGCTTTTAAAACAAACTGGAAATAACATATATATTATAGAAGTTAACATGAAAATTACTATTTCTTGATCACCTATTATGTGTCAGGCACTGTATATTTATATCATTTAATCGCCACAGCTTTTCAAAGCAGGAACTGATGTCCCTTTTTACAGATTTTTAAAAAATGAAATCCGCATAGTTTCAACAGCTTATCTAGGTCATAAAGCTAGTAAATGATGAAATAAATACTGGAAGCCAAATCTGATTTCAGAAGTGAGGCTAATTTCAGAATTAAGGACAAACTTTTTTACCAAGGACTTAGGTCTTATAAGGTCTTCGCCTTCTCTGTAATCTCCATTCTGCGTCTGCAAGTCTCTAATTTATATCCCAGCCCACTCCTGCATTAATTTCTAGAATCCTACCCTTACCTTCATTACTTACTAACTCTATACTTCAGCAATTCTATACTACTTGCAGGCAACTGAACAAGTAAGGCTCTACTTAGATTCATGTCTTCACATACGCTTTATCTTAAAATGAACTCTTACCTTCTCAATACACTTTGGTTTACCTGACTCTTATCAGGCCTTAAATATCCCAGATAATACAGATTACTATCATCTGTGAAAAATCTCTTATCTGTCCCATCCTCCCTTATCTACTTTTATAGCACTCTGCTTATCATTTGTTGTTATCATTTATTATACCACAGTGTGATATGTATCTCTTTCTACCTGAAATTATAAGAGCTTTGAGAAAAGAAGCCATTTACCACTTCTATTCAACATTATATTCTTTGCATCTAGCACAATGCCTGGAACACAGTAGGTTTTCCATATTAGTTAAACAAATAAACAATTCTAATACCAGAACTAAAACCAAACAAAATGCTTAAAGTACTAGAAAACTGTTGACAGAAATTTGCTGGTATAGGTTTTGAAAAAACTACTTTTAAAATACTCACTATTTCATAAAATACACAAGGCAGAGTATTTTTCCCATCTCTCATAAGAAAAGTCTTTGAATAATATGGGCCAGATGTAACAGCTGAATCAAGGACAGCTAAGAAACATTGAAATGGGAGGGATCAATGTTAGTAAAATACATATAAAATTTAACAAACAATTGATATTTAAATAATGTTCCCACATTAACCTCAGTTCTTCATACACAATAATAAAGAAATCATTTTTAAAAGAAATGATATTCCTGAACTTATTTTATACTAGGAAAAATCTACTAGCCCCTTCAACTTAGGAAAAGATTGTATGTCAAGTTCATACAATTAACAGTGTCTGGCCATCTGAATCATTTTCCTTAGAATCCCCAGACCAATCTACTATATTGTAACAATGAACTACACTGTTACAACAAATAAACATCAATTTAAAGAAAAAACTGAATTAGAATAAGGAGTCATACATTCTAATCCAGTTCAATATTTTGAGACTTTGAGCAAATTTTTTTTATTTTCACGACAAAAACAAAACAAGACATATAGACACACATATAAAAATGAACAACCATTACTAGAGTTAAGCAAAGTAACATATCCATTACCTTCCATAGTTACCTTTTTATGTGAGGTAAAAGCACCTAGAATCTACTCTCAGCAAATTAATTAACTACAGTCATCCTGCAATACATTAGCTCTCCAGACTTATTCATCCTACATAATTGCAAGTTTATACCATTTCAGATACATATTCCCCTTTCCTTTCCCTTGAACAAATTGTTTAACCTCTTTCAAATCTATTTCTTCATCTACAAAATGAAAACCTAATTCATGTTTATCTCTAGAAATATTTTTAGTAGCATTATGTATTCTTCTAACAGCTACTTACTGAGTAGGTAGTGGATATTTGATATTTTGTGGGGATTTTTTGTTTGTTTCTCATTGAGTTTATTGGTACTTTTTATAAGTATACAGTACAGTTACATTTATCATTGGGATCTTGTACCTTTACATGACAGATCTTGGTTCTCATTTTTCCGCATACCCCTGTTCTCCCTTCACCCCCTCCCCCCCATTTACAAAGACTTTGTTTCCACTGTTTCCTTTTCTCATATTTTTTCTTTTCCCTTATTTCCTTTCCCCTACCCTTTCCACTTCCCCTACACCTTTAGCCCGTTTCTTCCTATTTCACATTGTCACTTATACAATTTGGATCTTATTTATACTTGGTATTTGTTATTTTGAATTCAGCCTACCTTCCCCTTATAAGACCCAGATTTTCCTTTACAAAGCCTTTCCTATTCCTTTTTTTGAGCCAGGGTCTCACTATGTAGTTCAGGCTGGCCTTGAATTCAAAGCAATCCTGCCCCAGCATCCCAAGCCAGCTCCTATTCCATTCTTAGCTACAAAATTTGGATGACATTTGTCCCACCACCACCACCACCACCACTGTCCCCCACCCATTTCTGGGTATGACCTGGGACTGACAAGCCAATCAGCATATTCCATTCCCCAGCTACATATTTCATGCTTTCAGAGATGGGCATGCTACCTGTCAGAAGAGATGATATGCAAAGAGTCATTTGTTAATGTCTGGGAATCAGAAACCAGAAAAAACTTACATAACCTGATAATACAGTATAAATCTAAAATGTCAGTAAGGCTGTTCCTTTTAGAGGTTTCTAGACTGCCTGCATTTCCTGACTGATGGTCTCTTTCTCCATCTCAAAGCCAGCAGGATATCATTTCCCAATCCTTTCCCAACTCTGACCTTTCTACTTCCCTTTTTTTTTTAAGGATCCTTGTGACTATAGTGTATGCACTGAGATAGTCCAAGATCATCTTCCCATTTCAAGGTCTTTAATTTAACATCAACAAATTCCCTCTTGCCAAATAACATTCACAGGCTTTAAGAATTAGGATGTAGACATCTTAGAGGCCGTTATTCTGCCTTTCACAAGCACTATTACTAAAATTGCAAGTTTTAAATATACTTCAAAAATAGGAGAAACTGAAAAAATGGAAATAAAGTGTTTGTAAATGGGGAGGGGAGGAGGGGGTGAAGGAAGGGCAGGGACAAGGGGAAAAAATGAGAATCAAGACCTATTATGTAAAGGTACAGGATCCCAATGATGAATGCAACTGCATTGTATACCTAGATTGTACCAATAAACTCAATAAAAAGAAAAAAATAAATATACTTCAAAGAATAGCAAAATTTTTTATTTGGTAGGAGGACTAATTTTAGCATATAAAACAATAATACAAATAAAATTACATAAACATATATAAAATTACAAAATCACAGGAATATTATAGTGGTTATCTCTAGAGAAGCAAATATATGGGGAAGCTTTAAATACATCTATGATATGGGAATGTGGATATTTCTTATATGCTGTATATTTTTCTGTGTTTGGATTATTTCATAATTTAAGTTTTATGTTAAACAATGGGAAAAATGTTTTGAATCTCTATATCATTTATCTTTTTGTTTTAAGTAAATTCCAGGAACATTCTGCAAAACCCTCCCCTCTTTAAAAATTAATCTAGAAAATAGATTAATTATAGGGTTCTTTCTCTTATAAGTATTCTTAATAAGTGCTTTGGACCATTTAAAATTAGAATATAATATAAAGAACACTAGATTAAGAATGAGTAGACTAACCTTCTAGATTCATTTCTGCTGGTAAGTATAATTTTAGTTCAGTCAATTTTAATTATTTGGCCCATTTGTTCTATAACTCAAGGCATTGAGTTAGAATCCTTGCAAGAGTTTATTCAGCTTTAACACTAAGGAATCACAGGAATACTGCTATAAATAAGCTAATACATATTTCACATAAATCAGTAACAGACCCAAGAACCGAATAAAATTCTAATAAACCATAATTCTTTGCAAAATTTTATTTTTCTTCAAGATTTCCTAAGTATTTCTATGAACATTTAAAACTTGTCCAAATAGATTACTGGAGTATTTCTGAAGTACTTTACCTACCCAATATTTCAAAGAGAAGTACAGTTTTCTGTGCATGTTCACACCAGTATTTCATGCTTTCAATAACTGCAGAAATAATTCTTAAAGAATTATTTTTTTCTCTTAATTGTAACTGACACAAGGGGATTTCCTTTTGAAAGAATAAAAACATAGCATCAGAAAAAGTTTCATCATACACTTTCACCTTCTTTATAAAAATTATAGGTCCTCATATTAAGTAAATGTGGAAAAAGAACTATAGGAAGTTTCAATAGAATTACTTCCCCAAATTAAAGCCATCATTATTACATTATAATAGGAGAAACCAGGATGCACTTGGGTATAATTAAGAAGGTAATTATTTATATGTGCACTAATCTACTCATTCATTAAACACCATGTAATAAGAGGTGAATAAAACCATTTTTTCTCTAACGTGCTCACACTACACATTCATTCACTTCAAAAGTGTTTAGCAAGCTACTCTGTGCCAAGTAAAGCTACTAAGGAGGTAACAGTGAATAAAATAGACCAGCTATCTGCCTTCCTTATTTTATAATCAAAAAGAAGATTCATAAAATTAATACAAATAAAACATTATGAACTGATATATTCTATGTATTAAAAAAGAAGACAGACCATTTCTATTGCAGAACAATTCATAATAGCCAGGACATAAAGCCTGCCTGGATGTCCATCAATAGATAAATGGATAAAGAAAATACAGTATATATACACAATGAAGTATTATTCAGTCAAAAAGAAAACAAATTTTTGTCATCTGCAGGAAAAAAATAAAAGATGGATCTGGAGACCATGCTTAACAAAATAAGCCAGATTCAGAAAAGACAAACATCTCATGTTCCCCTTAATAGATGTGAAAAAAAAAGTAGAAGTGAGACTATTATTAAGAGGAATGGAAGAAAGTACAGAGGAGGGGAGTATAAGGGCAGGTAATGGCAAGACAGATGTGACCAAAATACATTATATGCACTGAAACCCCCCAAAAAATGTGAAACTAAGGGCATATATTTGGGGATGTGAAAATAAAATATGTCACATATATAAAAGAATCTGCTAAAATGAAATCCATTAATCTAAATAAACAATAAAAAGTGAAAAAAACAGTAAACGTATAGAGACAGGTTATTATTTTAAATAGGTGGTTAAATAGGGACAGAGAAAATAACAAATATAAAGGTCCCACAACAGAAATGGGCTTGGCATTTCTTTGAAGATCAACTAAGAATACAGTATAAGGTACTAATTCTTTTTTTTTTTTTTTTTTTTTTTGTTTTGGGGTGCAGTTTGGGCC
>NW_022900925.1:13467731-13570530 GCF_012274545.1 Fukomys damarensis | reverse complement strand
TTTTTTTTTTTTTTTTTTTTTTTTGGTACTGGAGATCAAACTTGGGCCCTTGCACTTGTGAGGTAGGCAGCAGAACAACTGAGCCAAATCCCTAGCCCGTACGATACTAATTCTTAAAGGAGATGGGTTTCGTTGGTAAGGGTTATGAAGAACACTTACCTAATGGGGCTTTTTATTTTCAAGCAACAAGTATTTTTCACACTTCTCTCTTTCCTAACCAAGATTCTAATATGCCTCCTGCTGCAAATTACTGCCATAGTGTGCCACTGTTACTTAAAGTTGCTATATCCTACCTTTTTGTTTACGGGAAGCTCAAATTTGAGAGCTGCTGTAGAACATATTATATTAGTAATATTTCCAGAAAAAAAATAGAATTTACCCTAACAGCATATTGAAAAGACTGCTTTTTCAAATATGTAGGGGGAAAATACATAGGGTACTTAAGTACCCAAAGACTAACAATATTAATAAGTTGTTAATACTATTCTGAAAGTACAAGGAAAGGAAATAAAATTACCAAGTTCATAAAAGCTCAACTCATGAATGGGCTACGCCATGTGGGAATGCAGCCACTGTGATCCGCACATTTAAGTAGGGAAAAAATGGAAAAAACTCTCCTCCCACCCCCTGATATCCTCCAGTGGCTCCCACTGGCTGACTTTTAGCAGAAGCCAATGTACAAGGGATCTCAGGATGCATCATAATGTAAGACAATTTAGCCATCCAGAGTACAGAGAAGAGCAAGTAGAGGGCCAGGGGACATTCAAGGGAAAACAGAGAATAACCAGCACATGTAAATGCCTATTTACAAAGAACAATTAGAGCAACATACATAGAAAGAAAGAAAGGCTAAGTTTTAGAGTCCAGAATAACCAGCACATCATAAAACTGGTAGAACATGGAATATCTGGCTAGAAAGGTAAAATAAGACCAGATTATGAAACAGAGATCAGCAAACTGTTGGTCCACACTTCAAATCTCACTTGTCATCTGTTTTTATAAACTTTGGCTAGAACACAGACATGTCCATTCGTTTATGAATTATCTATGGCTGCTTCCATGCAATAGCAGCAGAACTAAATGGTGTAACTGAGCAGCTGAAAAGAGACAGTATGGCCCAAAACTAAAAACACTTATTATCTGGCTGTTTAAAGAAACATTTTTCTCATCTCTATTGAAAAAAATCTCACAATTACATATGAAGAGATTGGATAATTTCTATAAGCAACAGATAAACTAGTATCTTAATAAGCTATAAAAGCCAGACTCCAGAAGGAAACTCTAAAGCAACTGATGAAAAGAAGCAGTTATTCATACTCCTAAGAAAATATTTTAGAAACTAATATTCATCCACTCCAATGGAACTACATGGTAATGGAACTATATGCTAATCAAAAATGTATGCCATAGGACTAATTTCAAATGTTCTTATCTGTGTAACTTGCCAAATATTTACCTCACCTTTTTAAAAATGCAAGTAAGTCATTCATTAATATTTAAATATTTACCTTCAAAGTGCTTTCTTCTGGAATAACATTCAACATTTGCTTCTTACGTTGATTTTGTTGAAAACTGGGCTTAAATGCCTGCAGTGTGTTTTCGTTTCGGCCTTTCATTTTGGAGTCAAATATTTTTGTTGAATGTGTTTGTCTGAGTACCTCAGTTTCTCTGTCATAAGTTAAGTTATGAGGTTCAGATATTTTTAAATTTTTTTGTTGTTGAGCTCCCAAATTCATTGGAGAAGAATATATTCCGTCATTTTCCACTAGGTTTGTCCTTTTGGGTTGAGGCCTAAAATTATTTTTACCCCAGGTTTTCCAGCTAGTATTTTTGTTGTCATCTCTATAGCTACAATAAAAAAAAGAAAAAAATCATTTCTATGTGCATTTTTAAATTGAAAATAATTGATGAAAATTTCATTTCTGAAATTTACCATATCAATTTATGGTATCACTTTGTAACTACTAACTAGTTATAAAACCCAAACCTATCAATATATTATTTACCTTTCTTTCCAGGTGAGGAGATAAAGGTTTAGTGAGAAAATAATGTGGCCATGTTACTGAAAATTCCAAACCCAGAGAAATCAATCTTCCAACTCAGACTAGACAGTTACAAATCACAGTAAGTCCCCAACTTAGGAACAAGTTCCAGGAGAACATTCAGAAGTTGGATTTGTTTGTAATCCAACAAAGTGAGTCTTATATGGTACATCTGTGTAAGTTCATAACTCAAATGTTTGTAATTTGAAGATGTACTGTATATTTTTAAACTATACCAGCTTCCTTATTACATTAGTTGTATTCAAACTGAAAGATTTCAAACAGGACTTGTGCTTAATTCTTTACAAATTTATTTTAAATTTTATAAAAATAAAAAGTTTAAGTATGGCCTGTCTGTGATTTTAAATCATAGGGTAAAAAAATATAGGTAGGGTAGATAGCTATTTGATCATATATTTTGTGATTCTATCATGTAGCTGAAAACTATTACTAATCAGTTTTGCAGAATTTACTAGCTACATTAAAACAGCTATAATTACATGAGGTCAATGAGACCAAAATCAAAAGTGTATTTTTCCAAAAAAGCTAGTTAAGAATTCCATGAGGAAATCTAATCTGAATCATAAATTTTCAATTCTAAATAATTTTACTAAAAATATCACAAGTCTTACAAGAAGGCAATCAATACAACCCATCACTAATTGAAGAAAATTTGAAAAATTCTAGATTAATATGATCCATAATAAATCTGTTTTATGGCACCTGAACCTTGTATAATTTGGAAAGTACTGTTAAAAATAAATCATGAAAATAATGAGAAAATTTTTATTTTATTTTCAACTAAGTAAGCAGACAATTTTGTCTTTCCTAGTTCATGATTATTAAAATTGTCTTTATTACTTGTAGCCTAAAAAGGTTCTCTTTCCACTTCATAACTACTATTGCTAGCAGTACACTTGAAATTCCCTCCAACGTTTTTGTTCAGAAGGCATTCCTAGTCTGGGGACTAGCCATAGGAAAACTGTGGTTTTTTCATTTTTCTATTTTGCCCTGCACAAACTCACAGATGCTGTTTTACAAGCCATTCAAACTCAGCCATGTCCTCAACACCCCAACCAGATCATGAAACCTAAGTTACAGTGGCTTTCTTCTGAGCAGAGCAGAAAGCACTTGTCTCCCTTAGATCCTTCTCTTTGGGGAGGATAGGTCCAGATGTTTAACAAGGACCCCAAGAATTAGCTATTCCTGAGACCAGATGGACCAAGAAGGTAGAAGTAGCCACCTATTATCAAGGCCAGTAGCCCCGGGACTATTATTAGAATAGTGACCACAGGGGGAGAAATTACTTCACAAAGCTTGTACTCTATTCAAGTTGCTGCTTTCTTCTCTGGCCAAGGATGAGGACATAACTTTGAAATGGACATGAAAATGAGGCCCTGATGATTAAGCATCATTAATTTCATGGTAAATTATCTTCTGCTAATGAAAACTACACTTTGAATATCTATTGGACTATACCCAATCACTCAATTCAGAACAGTGGGAAATTAACAGCTCTTTAAATTGCCACAAAATCAAAATTCATACATATCATTTTTAGGAACATTTCCTAAAATACCCTTTGTAATAGCTGTTGCCCTAAAATTCTTTCAGAGAATAATGGAACATATCTAAAAATTGTAACACCTAGAAGCTGTTGCAGTAGAGACATAATGGCACAAAAGACAACAGCTTATATTAAAGGAAACTAAAATTCTCTTCCCCCTTATCAAATGCCTGTGAAAACATGGAAACTTCTTGTCTACAGGTATTTAAGTGAAAGTTATCCAGCAATTATTAAGATGCTTAAAGATTTCAATAGGCCATACATTATAAGAAATGCTAACAAGAATTCAAGTTGAAACCAAAAGATCCTGAACAGCAACACTAGATTACAAATAAATATGAAAATACTCTTAACCTTCCATAGCCACAAATTCTTCATCCACAAAGTAGACCAGTCAAGGGTCAAAAATATTTGGAAAAAATGCCATCTGTACTGAACACATCCAGACTTCTTCCTTGTCATTTTTCCTTACACAAAACAGCATAACAGCTATATACATGATACTTAACATTGTATGAGGTATTATACATAATCTAGGGATGATTTAAAGTATACAGGAGGGTATGCATAGGTTATATGCAAATAAACAGTTATTAATGTAGACATTTCCTAAATGTCATTCTATCTAAGAAAGGAAGAAGAGATAAAGTAGAGGGAATCAGCAGAAAGGAAGAGAGGGAAAGAGTAAAAGGGAATAAAAGAAGAAAAAATATTAAGCAGACTCACCTCCAACCACTTTGGCTTGTTTCAGTATTTGATTGAATAGATTTAGGCATAGAATCCTGACTTCTCAAGGGATGTAAAACTGAAGGTGTTATTTGCCTTCCAAGAAAATATATCTTGTTAAATATTAATAGTTTGCTTTCAAATTCAAAACATAAAATATATGCAGAATAACATCAGTCAGTAATGTCTAGCATGTATAAAGAATTGAAAAAGCCAGGGATTTAGCTCAGCGGTTCAGTGGCCTGCCTTGCAAGCGCAAGGACCCGAGTTCAATCCCTGGTACCAAAAAAAAAAGAACCGAAAAATAATCAAACCCCCCAAATTTAAAGCCCCAATACAAAAATGGGCACCTGAGATGAGTACACACATCTCAGATGAAGAAGTGCAAATGGCAAATAAATACATGAAAAAATTTCAACATCACTGGTTATTCAAGAGATGCAAATTATAACACGCTGAGATTCCCTCTCACTCCAGAAAGAATGGCTTATTATCAAGAAATCAACCAATAACACATGCTGGCAGGCTCCTTGGGAAAAAGGATCCCTTCTCCACTGTTGGTGGGAGTGTAAATTGGTGTAACCACTATGCAAATTAGTGTGGAGATTCCTAAAAAACAAAACTAGAGGTTCCATTTGACCCAGCTATTCCCCTTCTTTATATCTTCCCAAAAGAATTAAAAGCATCATGCCACAGTGATATATTCACACCTACATTTATAGCAGTGTATAATAAATGAATCTCAAAAACAACCCAAATGCCCATCAACCAAGGAACAGATAAAGAAGATGTAGTATTTTTTATACACTAGGGTCCTACTCAACCATAAAGAACGATAAACTTGAGACATTTATAGCTAAATGGATGCATCTAGAGACCATACGCAAGTGAAATAAATCAAACACACATGGGTAAATACTGCATTGTTTCTCTGGTGTGAGAAACTGGAAGTGTAAAAAAGGACCAAAATTCATAATAGATAATGTGAAATAAGAAGAAAAAGGTTCAAATGGGAAAGAGCACTAGAGAGGGGGGAGGGGAGAAGGAAGAAATGCAAAAGGGAAAAAAACAAGAAAAGAAAAACAAAATGGAAACAAAGCTTTTGTAAATAAAGAGGGGAAGAAGGGCTGAAGGCAGGAGAGGGGAATGAAAAAAAGAACTACGATATATTATGTACAAGTACAAATTTCATATGATGAACGTGATCACTATGCATATCTAAATTACACCAATAAATTTAATTTTTAAAAAATTTAAGAAGAATAACATCAGTCAGAAACAGACACACATTCATTTGTTTATATTTTTCCACATACCCTGTGTTCACTGTTTTCGTTAAAGAAGCCAACTCTGGATTCATAGCTTCCCAGGCCCAATCTCAAAAGTATAAGAACACAGATAAAGGTAAGATACATAGCATTTTTCTAAAGAATTCTTTCATATTTATTTAACCTAGGAGGTTAAGAAACTTAAAGAAACAGTCTTCAATAGCACTTTGTTGTAGAATCTGTCATAACCTGACTTATTTTTATAGATGCCTTTCTTCTCCACTGTATTTTAAGTAAAAGTAATAGTTTAATCTGTATCTTCTCCACAATCAGTCCTAACCTTATACTTTGTAACATGAATTCACTCTGAACCAATGTTTATAAACTTTTTTTATTCCACCCCACAGCAAAACATATATCATAAATCATAGCAGACACATATGCATGGTATGTGTGAGAGACAAAAAGGAAGAAACAGGCAAATCAGGTAGGGCAATGGGGACAAATCTATGGCACCTGTGTTATTTCTTTTTAAGATAAAAAATGTTAATGTATGAGTTGTTTTTTCTAAACGAAAACCTTACCATCTAGGCTTAATTGCAGTGTTGGCACTTTGGGATACATAAGGGAGTTTGAGTTGCAGTTTAGGGACTTATTTCTTCTAAACAGTTTGCCATCACTGAGGTAGGGGAACATAACAAAATTTCAACATCAAACCTAATCCTTATTATGTATGACACAGATTCATATTTTCTACTCCACTCTACTTTAGTCTCTGTTTCTCGTTTTGTGTTTTATAGATTTGTTGTATCTCAGCTCAACTACTGCATCAAGACAAAACTATGAAAAACACTGATTATAGTCCTTTCTTTTAACCAGCGTTAGAATCTTAATAAGGGGCCAGGGATTTGGCCCAATGGTGCCACCACCTGCCTGGCAAGTGCAAGGTCCTGTGAGTTTGATCCCCAGTACCAGGAAAAAAAAAAAGAATCTTAATATATCTCTAGTGAGAGATTGAAGAATTCAGTAATTCAGAGGATGCACATTTCCATATGGCATAGCTCAAATTTGCTATTTTACTAAAGATCAACACTCATCTACTTACACAAATATTTTAAATGGTGGAGTTTTTTTAAATGATGGAGAATGACCAGATAAATGATGATTTATACATTCCCAGGTGAATTTCTAATTTTCTATCCATAAGAATGATAATAGCATTCACTTTATACTTCACTTCCTCTAATGTAGAAGAAAAGACAATTTAAACCTACATTAAAGTTTATGGGACCATCGATCCCTGATACCAAAAAAAAAAAAAAGTTTATGGGAACAAATTGAATAACATTGCTATATATAAAGATAATTTTAAAGTTTGGTTATATAAGATTCTAATAGGGGCCTGGGATTTAGCTCAGTGGTTCCCCCACCTGCTTTGCAAGCACAAGGACCCTAGTTCAATCCCTGGTACCAAAAATAAATGTTAAAAAAAATTTTAATACTTCTTTAAGTGTGATCCAAAAAATTAAATGCACAGAACCAACATGAAACAAATATATTTCAGAATGTCTGCCTACCATGCTTTCTTCCAGAAAGAAGTAAAAACTCAATAAACATTAAGATCTCCCAGCATTCACTACCACAATTAATTGGTTCAGAAGTGAGAGGCCTAACCATAAAACTAAGCCAGTGGTGTCATTAGCAGTCTCTAGAATTTAATCAAGAAATACAGAAGATAATCAGTCAATGACCTCCAATAACTAGAATTAAAAGATTAGGAGGCTGAGACAGGAGGATCACTGTGACTTCAAGACCAGCCTGGGCTACATACTGAGTTCCAGGTCAGTCTCAACTACATAGTGAGACCCTGTCTCAAAAAAACAAACAAACAAAAAAAGATTTTGTGAATTCTTTTCAATAGCAACTTAGTTCATGTGTGGAGGCAACTAGATGAAAGCCTTTCTCTATTTGCGTTAGTAAGACAAAATGCCTCAGTTGAGTAATTTATAAATAAAAATTTTTAGAGCTCTGGAGACTGAAAAGTCTCAGATCAAGGTGCCAACAGATTCGGTGTCTAGTGAAAGCTCGCTGCTTCATAGATGGCACTTCCTACTGTATCCTGACATGACAGAAGCAGCAAATAACTCCCTCACACCTCTTTTATAAAGTCACTAATCTCACTCATGAGGGCAAATCAATCTCTAATACTGTTGCATTGTCAATTTTCAAAACAGGAAATTTTAGACTGTAGCAAAGAGTAAAGAGAAACAAATTAAAAAAGACAAAAATGTCGTAAAAAGAGAAATAAAAGACTAGGACAAAGCACCAGGAATTCCCGAGCTTTTTCTCTTCCTAAAGTCTATTTTTTTCCATTTTTCGTGTGTCCAATGCATACTTAATATCCATGCCTTAAGCTGAGTTTTTCCAACATTTACCACAAAATACATAAGTCATGTATCTATATGTTTTGAAAAGAAAAACTCCTTGTAGTGTAGGTTACTACTTCATCAGAACTATGGCTTCAGATCTAAGATACTCCATTTATATTCTAGGCCACCCTTGTGAACTAGGAAACTCAAATGCCTGTACTGGAATGTTCAGAAAGAGCCAAGTAATGTCTATATTTGGAAAATAGGAAGAAGAAAAAACTTAAACTTTCTATTTTCATTACAATAAAAGAAAATTTGTAATTTTCTATAATCCTAGGTCTTATTTCCTGAAAATTTTTACCTGATTCATTTTCTTACCTGTTGGAAGAGGAGGGAAATCGTAACTGTCAGAAGTAGAACTGATACCTGGATCATTTTTAAGTGGATTAGAAGTTAATGGCTGTCTGTTTCTTTTTTTCTGATGGAACAATGGTACAGGCAAACAGCCTACATTGAATGTACCAATAAATTAGTACATACAGGGAAATAATCAGTTATGTTTATAGACAAATTATTAATATATAATACTGCACAATTTAAATGTCTCTTTCTAATGTTAATGTACTTACTATAGATATAGTTCTATGTCCTTGGTTTTTATATTCTTTTTAAAATCCTTTACAGCCTAATCTAAGAAGACCTTTCTTGTTTTACTTTAACATTGCTTTAATGCCTCTCTAAATTCCCATCTCCTTTCTCATCTTCTAATCCTTCCCCAATTTACTTATTGTTTTCCCTATTTCTCTACTGTGCTTGACTATTAATTTATCAACTAGAGAAGACTTGTGGAGTATAACAGCCATGAAGACGAATCAAACTCCGAACCATGGTTTCCAAAGACCTAACCACTAGCTAGATACAACCTGTAGGGCGATGGTTCTCAAAACTTAGCTTAGCTAAGATTTAATCTGATACATGCAGATTCCAAGACCATAGCCCCAATATTATACATTTTATTTCAAAAAATTTGGTCTGAAACCCAAACTGCATTTTGCACCCCATGTGTCTGACATGGTATCTCTCTATAGGTGATTTTAGAGAATGGTAAATATACAAACCAAATAAGAAGAAATACCACCTCTACTTTCTCCAGAGGAAAGAAGTACCAATCTCAAGTCAGGCCAAAAGTCAGCATGTAGAAACTGTAAAACCTATAAGATAACTCAGAGGAAAAAGAGGCCCAAAACCTTACTCATTGCTTTGAAGCAAGCCACTGGAAGAACCTAGTGAGGAGACAAGTTTTCTAAGTCTTAGTTCGGATCTCTTGCCATGCTACCATTGTCTCCTTGAGCCACCATCACTGCATTGCAGAGTATGGACTCTGAAAACTCAGTGATGAAAGGGTAGTCAACTCTTGAGTCACACTGCTTGTATTGTAATTATTACTTCAAAGTAGCTTTGAATTACAACTTCAAAGTATAAATGTGGGTGATTTCCTTAAACTCTTTGCACCAATATGACATATGCTGAGAGGCAAAATAACATAATGATTAAGAGCACAGACTCTAAAGCCAGATTCCTGCCACTGAACAGATTATTTATTTAACCTTTTTGCCACTTGGCTTCTCATTTGGAAAACAGGGATGGTAATAACAACCTATTCCAGGGGGTTACTGTAAGGATTAAATGAATTAGTATGTATAATCAAATATCTTGAATCTAGAACACCCATCACAAATAATAATTATTATCTTCACTGTGCACCATGTTCATTTCCTGGTTCTCATTCTTTCCATCTGCACTTAGACTACCTAATGAATTGGGAAAGCAGAAATGGTAGAAGCTACCAGAAGACAGAGTACTTTTGGAAATACTCTAAACAAGTCAGTCATAAAGACAAACAATATATCTATTTCTTTGTTTTCAACTGAAAAGCATATAACAAGTCCAGCACACAGGATTTACAGAAAGAACATCATAGCAAAACTAAGTAAGTCTGACTTTATTTCTACCTATGCCACCAAATAGTCTGCCTTGAATAAGTTACTTTATTCACTCGGATCTAAAAAGAAAAGGGGTCAGACTAAATGTTTAGTTCTTTTTAAAAGTCCCTTTCAAGATATTCCATCTATAAACTGTATGTGCTTTATAGTGTATGTATAAAACGAAAACTTCAAAATAAAAGTTGTTTGATACCTGCAGTACTTCGAGTCGAATTTTCATTAAGGTTTCTCTTCATTTTCTTCAGTATCAAAGTCTATAATTTTTTCATTAGCATTCCAAATTTACAAAATGAAGCTGGTTGACAAAACCTTCAAAGAAAGAAACTTGTAACTTGTATCAACAACAAAATCACATTTTCAGCCACTAACTACAGAAATTATGTTTTAAAACTACTCCCAAACCTGACAATGTAAACACTTAACACTTTAGGGAATTCTTTTCTTTCTAAGTAAGAATTTATAACATAACTCATTTCTCTAGCTCTGTTCAAAACTATTTTTTCCTTTTTCTTAAATTTAATTTGTCATATATAAGGTTTTTATATACGTGTACACTGTAACAGCTTATATTAAAAGTCAATAAGGTCAGGGCTGCCACTGCCTGCCTCGCAAGTGCAAGCTTTGTCCCAAGTGCAATCAATCCCCAGTACCCCCCCCAAAAAAAAAAAAAAAGTCAATCAAGCTTGTCTTTTTTAAAATGTTAACTTAGCTGCATAGCACATTTGATGCTATTGCCCACTTGAAAAGGGAAAAACAAATGAATTTACATTAACTTTTGGTCGTTTAAAATTCTGAAAGTACCATATACTTAACCCTTTTAAACCAAATGCATCTGGGGGAAAAAAATGTTTCCAGAGCATGCAGTTTAGATTTTCCATATTATCGCACCTTTTTTTTTTTTACTTCAAACATAATATTGACTAGCCAGGTGTGGTGGCGCATGAATGTGATCCCAGCACTCAGGAGGCTGAGGCAGGAGGATCACTGTGAATTCAAGACCAGCATAAGCTACATAGTGAGTTTCAGGTCAGTCTCAACTACGTAGTGGGACCCTGTCTCAAAAAAGCAAAAAAAAGAACAAACAAACAAACATAATATTGACTAAAATGGGGGAGGGAAATAACATGTATCTAATAAAGTATTCAATATAATAAAGACTAATGGAGATAAAGGGTCCCTTTCTCTATTTTTACATTCTTCTAAACAATGATGCCATCAAGGCAAACCATTAAGAACTATTATTACACTGATTTTTTTTATAAGAAAGTCTGAGTTGGTAAAGAGGTAACAATCAAAAAAAAAAAAAAAACAGCCTGAGGGTGAAAGAAGTAAGGAAAGCTCATTTAACACATTTACAATAACTTAGCTCTGCTCAAAATAAATTAAGGCTGGGGTGACTGTAACCCAGCTCCCTAAATCTATGTGGATTTTCACAGTCTATGGAATATATTTCAGAATCAAGAATTTACCAAAAGAATTTTGAACCAGATCTATAAAGATGTAAATGAGCTATAGTACTTACTAGTAAACTTACAGGAAGAAAAATATACTATGGAACTAGCCATGTGAGAAAATGCTGTGTCCAGCTCTAAGATGTGCACAGATCATCTACTGTGGCCAGTTTGAGACAACCAAAGAGCCACTTAATATCCAGAATAATCTTAAATTCCCACTCAAGTTTCTACAATGTCAACGAGTGGAACAAATTTTCTGTTTCTCACATTTAGTCTAATATATTTCAATTCCACTTTAATTCAATACCTGCACACTGCCTGAAAAACCAAAATGCTAATCTGAGAACATTTCTGCTCCAAACTCACTACCCAATGAGACAAACAGATATGAACACAACTAAGTAATAATGGAAGTCAAACTGAGATAAACACAAATTTCTAAATATTGCTTGAATAAAAAATTTGGGAAACATGAGATCAGGGGCTCCTCTGCTTTGTTTCCAGATCTTAGGCTTGAAGCCATATCCAGTAGGCCTTTTAGAAAATATTCTTGGTGCCATTCTAGGAACCAAAGAAGAAATTATGCCTCTTGTTTCTTGGCACAGAAATACCAATGCGACTCACATCCTAAACTTGAAGAGACATACAAGGATTGTTACGTTTCTGAGTATCATTCAAAGGACCAAGGCAAACCCCTTTTTAAAATCCAAACCTGGCCGGGCGTGGTGGCGCACGCCTGTAATCCCAGCATTCGGGAGGCTGAGGCAGGAGGATCACTGTGAGTTCGAGAACAGCCTGGGCTACATAGTAAGTTCCAGGTCAGTCTCCACAACAACACAGTGAGACCCTGTCTAAAAAAAAAAAAAAATCCAAATCCTCCTGGACCACTAACCTGAGACCTCCCAACTGCCTCTACCCACTCCAGCTTCCGACTGGGCCTGAGTGCCTTAATAACAGAGTTGTTGGCACTGATGTCCAAAGTTTGCTCAACTTGCAAATACATATTGCCCATAGACCACTGTACCTGACAGACGCCAGAAGGGCCTGTTTTGGCCCCTAAAGGAAAGGAAGGGGAAAAACTTCAATCAGAGTTTACGTTCTCTTCCAAAGAGCCCTCCTAACTCACCCAAGAATAGGTTACGGTTTGGTAACTAGAATCAGCAAACTGTTTTTCCTTTCTTGACACACCCCCACACACCCCTGTCAAAACAAAGACTTACCTCCACCAACCGTCGTCGTCTAGAGAAGCCCGCCAGTCAGGGACGACAGACGCAGCGGTCTCCGAAAAGGCGCCGGAAGTCAAGCTGTGCGCAGGCGCACAGGGAACTCGCGCAGGTGCACTTGGCCTGGAGCGCTGTACGCAGGCGCAGAGGCCGCCTGCACGTGGTTGCGTGCTGTAGTTACGGCCTAGTTTCAGAGAACCGCTAGAGAGGCGTTAGCTTCTTTACGCTAGGAAGGACTTTGCGTTCTAACACCGTGAAGTATGTGGGGCAGAAAAAGCCTAATCTCTTTAGGGTTTTGACCAGAGAGGGAAGGAGCCTGCTCTGTTCACCTGAGCAGGATGCAGTTCTCCAGCCCAGCCTTCCTGTGCTCTGACTGTATCAGAAAATTGTGGCTCTCCCGTTCCTGCGCCCCATTGGCCATTTCTTAGGCTCTAGACATCACTTTCTGCAGTTCTGATAGTACCCCCGAGCTATGCATAAAGAGTCCATGGGCCAAAGGCCTCAAAACCAAGGCATGAGTGTGTTGCTTAGTCTGGCTGCATTTCTGAGACAGCTGAGACAGAATTAGAGTCAGGCGAGAACAGTCAGTAAAGCAGGGCAAGTGCTGCAGGAGCTTGGGAGCAAAAGTGCACAGGAGCCACAGAGATATTCTACAAGAAAGCAAAATGGCGTAAAGCCCCAAGCTCTGTACTCCAAACTTCCCACCTGTGAATTCTTGTCCCGGTGACTTTGAGCAATTTAACCCCGCATACATTTTCTTCCTCAGTAAAATAAAAGTAGCAATACAGTATTTATATAATTGCCCCCAAATTACCAAGAAAATATGAACAGTCAACACATAGTGCTCAATAAATGTTAGCTCTTATTTCATAACAGTAGTTACCATTTATTGTGTACTTCCGATAGGCCAGGTGTCATAATTCTATATTAAATTCAAAAACCATGTTCTTTTTTATTATTAATTTTACCAGTACTGTCTAGATATACATAATAATCACATTAATCAAATGGAATTTCTACCTGTTCATGATATACCTCGTTTCCTCTTTATCTCCCGTTCCCCTACCCCCCCTTCAACTCCGTCCCATTTACAAAAGATTTGTTTCCATTTTTTCTTCTTTTCTCTTTTTTTCCCTTTTCCTTCCTTTTATCCCCCTCCCCCTTCACAGTTTCCCTTTCCTTTTGGACAGTTTCTTCCTATTTCATATTATCTGTTAGACATTTTTGTCCTTATTTACCCTTTCAGATTCTCATACCAGAGAAACAATATTAGTCATACCTGTGTCCAATCGAAAACTATGTTCTACTGTTACGCTATATCTTCAGGCTATTGGAAGACTAGGACACATGAATGAGACAGGTCAAGAGGTCTCAGACAGGAAGAAAGGTTGTTAGTAAAGATCTAGGACTAATATATATTAGTAGTTTCCTTCAAAATTAAAGGTAGATTGAGATCAAATAATAGCAGATTAAGGAATAAGCTTGGAAGAAATTGAGTAATCTTTTAAATTTGAAAAGGAGACTTCAAACAACAAAATGTCTGAAAAGACTTGTTATCTGTCCTGGTTTCAGATAGACTTACCCAAAATATGAGTACAAACTTTAAGGAAACATATGTTGACCTGATATATACATACATACACAATTACGTACATACATGTGCATGAGACCTGCTCCCTTCCCCAAAGAAGAAAAATAGATTTCTCTTCATGAAAACAACAAAATGCCCTTAGGTCCATTATGGTGACTATCTTGTGCTACATCTTTAAGGAGCGTAGTCATGAGCAACATGAATCCTTTGCTAACAGTTTATAAACTTTTCTATCCTTATCTTGCTCTTGAACAGAAAAACCTCTTTAACCCCTAATCATACTGTTTAGGAAACAATCCATCTTCCTACAAAAATTCTAGCATTGCTCTATTGAATAGCCATAACTATGAGGTAAAAATTTACTCTTCTTTTGTTTTAAACAACATTGCTTTATTAATAAATCAGACACCTTCATTTGTAGAAAACATTTGTGAGTATTAGAAGTTGTCACACTTACTTGAAAGTTCTTCAAAATATTAAATTCTCAATAATGAGACAATTACAAAGAGATAGGGTTTCATCTTGTATTCTATCAGTTTTCTTAACTCTCAAAAAGAACTAAACTAATACAACTGTGTCCAAAACTCAAGTGTGCTAAAAAATCAACTGTGCTTTGGGTAACATGGAGTTAAAAATCTTTTGGAAGTTAACTTGGTATAACAGTATGAAAAGCCTCTGTTGCTCTAGTTCTAAGGAAATTCTCTCCTTTTTCTAGTAAAGCTTTTGGCAGAAGACAAACTCTGTACACAATAAACAAGGTAAGTATAGGAAATAATTACTGTAGTTCATTAACTCTCCAGAAAGTTACTCATTTGGATATGTAACAGAAACTTTATGAATGTGGAATGTGCTTCAAAATGCTGATCTGTTAAAATTCCATAAAACAAGCTTCTAAATGCAAGTCATTTGGGCCAGCTACGAGTAAATAACTGAAGCAGCATTTCCAGAGAGAGTAGGGCAAAGGACAGAGCAAACTACAAATCAGCAGGAGAGAAACAAAACACAAAGTGTGTTAATGATTCACCATAGTTACTGCTTTCAAAGTAGCAATACAACTGTCATCTCTTTACATTTATGTGTGTTTTCATCATCCCTACCCTATCTGAAATGCTTAGTATATACTGATATGGGTAGAAAATCAAAGGCAACAGGGTCTTTGTTATAAGTTAGACCAGGAATTTCAATGTGCAAACTTAGATTTTGTTATTTTACTTTCTGTGTCTCTTCATTATAATATCTTAAAGAAAAAAATATAGAAATGTGTTTATTAAATTTTAGTAAGCATTCATATTGTATGTTTCCATTATGTACTGTGCTTATATACTTCCTTCCTGAGTATTGTAGTGACTGTGAATCCTGAAAGAGCAAAATTAGAACTTCAGAGGAAACCAAAAATAACCGAGAGACACCCTGTTGTCCTGTGAAAAACACTGGACTTAATCAGAAACATGTCTCAGGCCTAGTTTCTCTTATATAGCTGTGCAAACTTAATCAGGTTACTTAACCTCTCTTTACTCTTAACCTAACCTATGTCAATACCTAACCTATCCTCTTTTACTACGTGGTTATATAAATAAACTGGGCTGATGTATGTTGAAGAACATTACAAATTGATTACCCTGAAATTGTAATAAATTACTTTTTATACCCCTATCAAACAACCTGGCATTACTAATACATAGTATTTCCAGCCCTTGAACATACAAACTTTCTGGGTGATTGAGCATGAAATCAAATCAGATTTGGCTCAGAGTCACTTTTCCAAAGGCATGTAGTCATTTTAGTATTCTAGATTATTTCTCCTAATAAGGCCTCTGCTTGAACACATTCTAATGGAGAGTCTAGTAGTGAGGCTGTGTATATATTAACTCACATGATGTGATGTCAATGTATACAGTATGTCCCAAGAGATGTTTTAGGCATTGCAGAAACTTTCATGCATTACTAACACTTGCTTTTCCTTTATTCCCCCAGAGTTTGACACAGAATTACCAAAAAGTTCATGAGAAGCAAAAGATGTTTCAAAGTAGCCTTTTTAATTACCAGTGGTCACTGATTGAATGCTTGTGTCCCTGATTGTGAAAAGCCATTTTGAAAGAAAGGAAGTTGGCTCAAGAAATCTGTAAGCATCTGCCTTAGGCTGCTTAGAGATGCCCTCAGATCATGAAAAGTGCCTGAGCTCATCTCAGAAAAGAGATGTTTGTAAATGTCAGTGAAGATAAGATAGATAGTAGATTCTTTTTATAGTTGGAGGATTATAATTATATAAAGTATTTTATTATCATAAATGATCATAAAATCTCCATTGGATGATATTCCAGCTAAAGGGAAAACAATGTCTTTAGGAGGTACTAATTTATTGTTGTACTTAGATCTACTGACCATCTGAGGGAGTTAGACGTTAACAGTTGCATCTCTAGTTGACCTTTGCATATTTTAATCCAAATATGGTAAAGGGCAGGGCTATTGAAGTCGGTGTCTGTATAATAAACAAGGCTCAGAACTTGTAATAGAAAGTTTTTAAAAGACTTCACTGAAGGGAACATGTACTTTGCACTTTGGTTAAATTCTCACTTAGATTTAAATTCCTAAATCTTTCTTAGGAAATTAAGCTTCCTTTGATCTTCTCTCTTCTGAATTTCAGAAATCAGATAAAACTCCCTGGTAAAATGACTGAAAAACCTATTAAAAAGATTGCTATCTTTGGAGGAACTCATGGGAATGAGCTAACAGGAGTATTCCTAGTTCAGCACTGGCTACAGGATGGCACTGAGATTCAGAGAACAGGACTGGAAGTAAAACCATTTATTACCAACCCAAGAGCAGTGAAGAAGTGTCTGAGATATATTGACTGTGACCTGAATCGTGTTTTTGACTTTGAAAATCTTGGGTAAGACTACTTTTTATGTTGTGTGTGTGCCTGTATGTGTGCAAAGTGGTAGATGGAAAAGAAAAAAACACTTATGTATGTTTGATAAATACCCATGTTCACACATATAATGGCTATAGGGAATAAAAGCACTTTCACTTTTAATCATGTTGAATCATAATTGTAAATTATGCAGTTAACCAAAACTAGGTATTCACATGGTCTTTTATCAACTTTTTAACATTCTACATTTCTCTTAACTGAATTGACTTTTTAAATGTATTCTATACAGACTGAGACAGTAAGAAAGGTTTTTATTTTTAAATCATATCTTTCAAGATGTGGATTTAATAAATCTGTATTAAATTAGTTTTTAATGAATGTAATTGTATACATATGTGTTAACTTTCTAGGAAATTCACTACATTTTCATTTGACTAGGCTTATGATAGTACAGTTGAGGAAAATGTAATGTTTTGATTACTGTTGGTTGAATGAAAGAATCAATAAGTGCCCATTGCCAGAAAACATCAGGCCACTCTGTGTGTGGTATAGGTGAAAATACCATTACCATAAGTGAGAATAATGAGAGCTAAAGACACTTCTCTTGAACTTTCTGACTTTGAACTACAACTGATTTATAATAGTTTGTATAATCACACTATTCTGGTTGGGCCCTTACTAATTATTTTTGCCCTTATTTATATCATAATAATGATCACTGTAAATGCCTCTAAGTTTATCTTTTACCTCTTCTTTTACCTAAAATTATTATTCAACATCTGTTTTTCTGTCTGTACTAGGTACTATGGGAATACAAAGCTGGGTACAAGATGGTTTTTACCTCCAGTGAGTTGGTAGACCACTCACAGGAACATCTAACTGTACAGCTTTATGTACTTGTTTTGATAAATACTAATTAGAGTTCAAAAATTTCTTAGGTTCAGTCTCACCACAAAACAAAAGATGAATACTAGTTTTAATATAAATATGCTCATTTAATGGGATAAAGTTTTCAGGATAATTTTAAATAGTCATACTTGTGTATCAAATAATAATTTTACTGGCATAAATTTTAATTTATGAAATACTCTATCATGATTGAGATTGTGTGTCAATACAGCTAACATTTAAGAGCCTAAAATAACTACTAACTAAAGTATATTATAAGTAGGAATATGTTGAAAGTAAGTCTTTTAATCATTCTATTAACTTCCCGAATAAACCCATGTTGTGCTTCCTACTCTGAACACTATTCAGAGGCTAGACAGTTCTCTCTCGGGGTAGCTATGAAAGTTTATATGAGATAAACTAATTAATTCATTCTATTTTTCCTCTCCTAAATTTATTTGTTTCCTGTCTTCTTGGTCTTCATGATGACACCACTACCCATCAAAGTCATCATGGAAATCATCTTAGAACCTTCCCAGCTCTTCATCCTGCCATGTCTAGTGGGTCACTAGGTCTTCCCAACATTTGCAATAACTTTGCAAACTCAGCCTTCCTCCCCCTGTTCACTCCCTTAGTTTGTTTCTTGTGTGGATACTTGTGCACTGAGTCTCATTACAGTCCTTCCCACCATAGTGTCGTATATGGAGCCGGGGATTTAGCTGAGTGGTGCTGCTGCCTGGCTAGCAAGCGCAAGGTCCTGAGTTTGATCCCTGGTACAAAAAAAAAAACAAAAACAAACAAAAAAAAGGACTTTCACTATATGATAACCATAGGGATCATACTAACATGCAAATCATATGCTTTTCTCCTATTGAAAATTCTTTTTAAATCTCCTGTCCAGAATAGATTTAAGCAATTTAGCATAGCTGATAGTGTCTTTGAGGGTCTCGCCCTCTCTATTCTTTTTACCTCATCCCCTGGGATCTTTCAGTGAGATTTGGCCTCTAGACACAGAAACTCCGTGCCCATTATTTTTCAGAACTTCAAGCCTTGATTCTGAGCAGCAGGTGGGCAGTGGTGCACTTACCTAAAGAGGGTAGAATGGTGTAGAAACAGATAGAATTAGGGTCACCCTCGTATTTCGTAAATTAACTTGTAAAGTATGTATTTACAGGTATTTGGAAGCTTTTTGTTCATAAATAATAAGTCCAAAGGTAGGCAGCCCAGGGCTGCTGCAGTGGCTTCATGACATTGTCAGTGTCGCAGGCTCCTTCTGCCTTTCCACTCTATGCTTCTTCACCTGCACCTTTTTGTCTGCCTGGTTTTTTGCTTCACAGTTACAAAATGGCTGCCCCACCTCCTTGTTTGTGTTCTGAGAAGGAAAAACTCAATTGCAAACTGTAGGCCCCTTGAAGATGCTAACAAAAATAGCCAGGGAATAGAAATAGGTTGAATTATAGGAAAATACATTTGCATGGCTTAATGAAGGAAACTAAACCATTATCAAGTATAGCAGGAAAAATGTATCCTAATCATTGCAGGAAGTGAGAAAAGGGTGGAAAGAGACTCATCTGAGAACGCAATAAAGCACCTCTAAAAAAAAAATACACATGTCTGTACCGCAACATTTTGTATTTGAAGATTTACAGACTCTCATCTGTAAACTTTGTCCCTGGGCCACTGACAGCTCCTAGCCCTCAGTTTGAAATCCTAATTCAGATGATGGGAACACCTAAGTTTGACTATTTTTATGGAGTAGAATAAGCTGCAGTGAAAGGGGAATGGCAAGGTGCATTTAATGCCCGACCCAATGGTGGTGAACCTATGACACACATGTTATTGTGTTTTTCTTTTAGGACAAAGGATGTTAAAGTGTGGGTTGTTTTTCCTTAGCTAAAACGTCATATGTCTATTTAATTGCAGTGGTGACACACTGCAATAAAAAAGTGGACTTTGGGCTGCAGTTTGACACTTGATCTCTCAAAGATTTACCATCACTGGTCTATCCCTTTAATAAGTAACAAGTATTCTGTAACTACTAAGATGTTGTTTCCAAAATTAATGGACAAATTTCATTCAAGGTTGAAGTCAAAAGATAATTTTGTCTGAAATATTCCACCTAGGACAAGTAGCATAAGACAACTTATTTTGCACGTGTGTCAGTGCAACATTCTTTATGTAGAATAGAATGGATAAAAAGCATGTTTTTTTTTCACATAAAGATTTCAGACCAGTTTTCACTTCCCTCACAATTTTTTCAAATTATTTTTGTTTGTTTGTTTGTTTGTTTGTTTTGGTTTTTTGAGACAGGGTCTCACTATGTTGTTGAGACTGACCTGGAACTCACTATGTAGCCCAGGCTGGTCTCGAACTCACAGTGATCCTCCTGCCTCAGCCTCCCGAGTGCTGGGATTACAGACATGCACCACCACTCCCTGCTAAATTTTTCATATTAAGAGTCTGGCAAAAACTAAAAGTGTAAATAAGATTCAAATGGTATGATGGATAGTGTGAAATAGGAAGAACATGGCTAAAGGGCAGATGGGAAGGGGAGGGGAAAGAAAATAAGAGAAAAGAAAAATGTGAAAAAAAGAAAAAAAATGGAAACAAAGTCTTTGTAAACAGGGAAGGGTGAAGGGGGTGAAGGGAGGGCAGGGGTATGGGGAAAAGATAAGAACAAGACATATCATGTAAAGGTACAAGATCCCAATAAATGTAACCGCTTTAAACGTACCAATAAACAAGGGTAGGGGGGTAGCAACTGGTTCTTTGTGCACTGTGTTCTTGCAATATATTTATCTTATCTTAGCCTCAGAAGTTGTTAATCTTTTTCTTTCTACTAACAACAGCAAAAAGATGTCAGAGGATTTGCCATATGAAGTGAGAAGGGCTCAAGAAATAAATCATTTATTTGGTCCAAAAAATAGTGAAGATTCCTATGACGTTATTTTTGACCTTCATAATACTACTTCTAATATGGGGTGCACTCTTATTCTTGAAGATTCCAAGAATGACTTTTTAATTCAGATGTTTCATTATATTAAGGTAATTACAATGTTATTAATTTATAAGTTAGCATAGGGTCTGTACTTTTGCATAATTATACATATGAAACAATGGGAAAAGGGTAGGGAAGGAATGTCCGAGAGAAATGCTATCCATCTATTCCAAAGGCAGGCTGAGAGGTCAAGTGGGGGACTGTACCAGAATACAGAGGCGCTCCTGACAGGCGGGAGAAAGGGAGGGGAAATAAGGGAAATGAAAAATATGATGAATAAAGACAAAACACTTGTGAATCTTTGTATCTATAAAATTGTAAAATTCACCCCAGTAGCCACCAAATCATTAGCTATTTGTTAATATAAAGTAAAATCAATATCACAAATATAAATGGTGTGGTTAAAATATCTCAATTTCAGGGTTTAGAACGCTCAAGAAATTGTCCCTTGATGTTGATGGTTAAAAAGGAAGAAGAAGAAGAAGAAAAGAAAAAAAACCTGGCTCCTTTTAGTTCTGCCCTTGTTGCTATTAGATTCAGATACCCCAACACACGTTCAATCTTTGGTGTGTACTTCAGACAGATAATCATTTTAAGGCTCAGGGATCTGTAAGATGAAAAATTCAGCAATCCCATGCCTATAGCTGGAGAATACTTGTTTAAAAAAATACAGCCAACCAAAAACATAAATAGTGAATTGTATGTTAATTCTATATAATAGATAATCTTCCTTCCTGAGAGCTAGTATAATTTAGTGGGAAAAATTTGACTCACATAGCCCAGAGAAGCTGAGTTTAAATCCTGACTTTCTCACTCACAAACCTCGGACAAAATGCTCAACTCAAAGCTTAGCTTCCTTCATTTTATAAAATTGACAAGATAATAGCACTTACTCCAAATGACAACTAAAAATCTTCAATGAGATTAAGTCATTAAAAGGTTTAACCTAATATGTAGCCTACGGTAATACCTAGATCACTGCTATTTTCAATAGAGTTTTTAACAATAACTAGAGAGTGGTTCTAAAGGAAGATCACAGTGCAACTATTCTTTGCTGATCTCTGAAGGTTGAATGTTTTGGTTGACAAATAGCAGCTTGGCTGATAGTTGCCATAACCAGGAATCCTTACTCAAATTCTCACTCACATAAACAGAAGGAGGGGAAATCACCCAGCATTTTAGAGAGCCGGACCACAGGAGTACAAATAGAATTCCTTAAGAGACCAATACTAAGCTAAATAATAAGTATAATCAATGATAAAAAGAAAAATAACCAAATCCATTCAGGAGAACAATGTCTTTCACATTCTTTGGTCATGGTTCTGGAACTTTATTGAATGTACATTTTGCCCAGAGAGCTACACCTAATTCAACTTTAAATATGATTCATTTGTGTGTTTTCAAAGCTCTAAAGCATCAACTTTTATAGCGTGTTTCATAAAGCTGTCTGACTAATCTTAGCCAATGGAGTATAGCATGTTGAAGGCATTGCTAACTGTGTAGTAGAAAAGAGAACAAAGCATCATCTTTACATAATAAAAAAGATGTTTTAAATTCTTTTCAGACTTCTTTGGCTCCATTACCCTGCTATGTTTACCTTATTGAACATCCTTCCCTCAAATATGCAACCACTCGTTCTATCGCCAAATATCCTGTGGGTAAGTTGTATTTGCTATTGTTGTAAGTGAACAAAATAGATCACAGCTGAAACTGAGAAAATTATTTTTATAGAACATTTTTAGCTATCTTGCTCATGATTAAAGTTCGTAACTGTCAGGTAAGAAGAAAATTCGCCTCAGGCAAGGTTCCAATGCTAATTTCATCAATTTCCCTGAGCAGCTGCATAGTTTGGTTTTGTTTTATTTCCCTTGCTGTTATATTTGGCCCTTCACATTAGTCTTCTCATTCCCAAGACCCAAGTGAAACATCACCTTTCATGGAACCCCACTCTACAGAATGAATTACTCCAAAAATGTATGCATTCAACAAATATTCACTGTGTGTCCACTATAACACTCTGCTAGGTGCTGGGGTATAATAATGGATACAGCACACAAAGAGTTTAATACCTAATGAGAAGATAGACAAGTAACCAGGTAATTACTGCACAGAGTGATGAGTGGCCATAGTTGGTGTAATTCCATTCTCCTTCCTAAGAAACCTAATGTCATAATTAATTATTTGCAGACTACACTACAATTAAAATCGTTATTAAAGCTTAAAATCTTTTTTGTTAGATCTCAGATGTTAGAAGTCATGTGGTCTAACCAATAATAATTTAAGAGCAAGTTAGCAAATAAAATTAAATTTTTAAAAAGTTAGCCCAATTATCCACATATTGATACCTTTGACGCATAGTTAGGAGAATTAATCAATTATAATTGGAGAAAGCTATATATTCAATTATAGGTACATAACTGTAAGAAGCTAAAGCCTTAATAATATGGGATAGGGCTAAAGGGTATAGCTCAATGATAGAGCACTTACCTAGCCTGAGTGAGGTCCTTGGTTCAATCCTCAGCACCATCAGATAACAACAACAACAGCAACAATAATAATAATAATAATAATAATAATAAGATGATGATGATGATGATGATGAGATAGAGATCATGGTTCTCTTTTACACCAAATGAAAGACTGCTAGCCGGGTGTGGTGGTGCACATCTGTAATCCCAGCACTCAGGAGGCTGAGACAGGAGGATTGCTGTGAGTTTGAGACCATCCTGGGCTACATAATGAATTCCAGATGAGTCTCAACTACATAGTGACTCCCTGTCTCAAAAAAAACAAAACAAAAAAAAAAGTCTTCTAAAATATCAATCTTTATCTGTGATATTTATGGGCAATGATGTTCTTAGCTAGACCAACTAGCTGGTTCACATGTTTAGCCCTTAAATATAGAGTTAAATCTTTAAAGAACATTTCAATATGAGGAAGTATTAAGTTTTATAAATAATTAGATATATTAGTATAGTTTCCTTCCAACTTTGATATGCTATTTGGAATACATTTATTTCATAAATCATTTAAAAACACTGAAAACTGAGATACATTCTTTTTGAATTGGCATTTTATGATTCACTAGACTAGTGCTCCTAAAATTGGCTTTAACTACTAACTAACCACCTACAAGGACCACCTTGTGCTCTATTGTTAATGTGTCTTGAGTGTGACAGAATCAATCTTGGTGATCTTTATTCCAGAAGGGTGCAGTTTGCAGCCAGCCTCATGACCACTGCCATCTCCCTCCTCTTCTCTTTTTCATGCACACCCCAACTCCCTCAAAGAAAAGAATATACAGAATGCTTTTGGCTTCAGTCAACCCCCAAAAGCTTAAGCAACATCATGAGGGACCAGATTTGTTTTTTTTTTTTTTTGTACCGGGGATTGAACTGAGGTCCTTACGCTTGCAAGGCAGGCCACCGAACCGCTGAGCTAAATCCCTGGCCCTATAAGTTCTTTTCATCTTTCTAGCTTAGCGTCTTTAACATGTCATCAGCTTCCTGAGTGCCAAAAGTGTCCACTATAGCTCCAAATCTCATATGTCAATGTGAAAATATTTAAAGGAAGAAAAAGAACTCTGAAGAACTCTCCTGCAAGTCTTTCACTCTGACCCCTTGTTCGGAACTGGAGCCACAGAGCCGTTCTTCAGTCGGTCACTGAGGTTTTAAAACTATAATATGTGACTTAAACTATCTTGTCTTTACTCTTGAACTGAAGAAAAGTTCATTTACCTTGAATATTGGTTACCCAACCAAACTTCCGACTCTATTAAAAGGGTAGAAAGTGGAGTGAATTTGTGGTAAGCAATCAATGTATCCTACAATACATACAGCAACACATCCATGACCACAGTGTTTTGCACATTTGTACGAATCATTTATGCCCAGGTGTGTACCTTACCCATACTTGTGATACTACATATATAAATAAATGTTTATATATATGCACAAGAAAGCTAAGCACAACAAATGTTTAAAAAAGAAAAAGACATATAAATGTTCTACTTTATATTGTACCCCAATTTTTTTTTTTTGAGGCAGGGTCTCACTATGTAGTTGAGACTGACCCGGAACTCCTTATGTAGCTCAGGCTGGTCTCGAACTCACAGAGATCCTCCTGCCTCAGCCTCCCAAGTGCTGGGATTACAGGCATGTGCCACCATGCCCAGCTTTTACCCAAATTATAACTCAGATATTTTCCTTGATGTTAAATGATCTTGATATATTAAAATGCTTAATTTCACAACATTTTCAAATATTTATACAAATATGACTATCTCCCTCTCTGCACCTAGGTATAGAAGTTGGCCCTCAGCCTCAAGGTGTTCTGAGAGCTGATATTTTGGATCAAATGAGAAAAATAATTAAACATGCTCTTGATTTTATACATCATTTCAATCAAGGTAAGTAGTGGATGAGAGTTGTGTCCTTAATTATGAATGTGTATATGTATGTATGTGAAAACATATTCACCATTTAACTGTGTGTGTATATAAAACAAGCACTAAACACTGAAATAGCTACTGGAATCCTGGTCAGATTTGTCATGCTCACAATCTTAGATGCTTATTAAAACTTTTATTCACTCCAGGAATTCAATATCAAGAACTCAATATCAAGAATAGATACATTTAAGAAACACAGCTGCCAAATAAAGCCCCCAAATCAAATGTTTACTTTCCTATTAATTCCATCCTAAAGAGTAAAGGAAGACTAGAAAATACAAATGTCCAATAATCCTCAGAAAACCGTTCAGTATCACCAGTAATCAGAGAAATGCAAATTAAAGTGAGAAGCCATTTTCCTCCATTATTTTGAGGAAATATTAAAATTTAATAATATTAAATTTTAGTAAAAGTATAGGAAAACAGGATAATCTTATTTCCTGCTGTTGAGCAAATAAATTTATAAAGACACTTTCAAGGATAATTTTATGCTATCTACTTCTCAAAATACACAAATCTTACAACCTGGCAATTCCACATCTCAGAGAAACTTATGCCCACCCAATATGTTGTATATAAGGGTGGTCATTACAGCTTTGTTTGTGACATCAAAAAAAACTGGGCCTGGGATTTAGCTCAGTGGTTCTGGCACCTGCCTCAAGCACAAGGGCCCAAGTTTGATCCCTGGTACAAAAAAAAAAAAAAAAGGTAAACACTCAAATGTCCAGTTGTAAACAATTAAATAAACTAACAAATAAAACAATTTCAAAAATATACTGTTAACTAAAAGAAAACAAATTGCGTATGAAAACAGAAAATAATAAGTGCTTGCCGGGCATGGTGGCGCACGCCTAGAATCCCAGCACTCGGGAGGCTGAGGCAGGAGAATCGCTGTGAGTTCGAGACCAGCCTGGGCTACATAGTGAGTTCCAGGTCAGTCTCAACTTCAGAGTGACAGACTGTCTCAAAAAAAAAGAAAAAAAATAATAATAAGTGCCTGCTTCAGCAGCACATATACTAAAGTAATAACAATCACTTACTAGAATACTTAAAACACATCAAACCGATAACAGTGACTACAGAGGAGGATAAGAATAAACCAAGCTAGTTTTGTTTTCATCATATTCAACAAGAATAATATATTCATGTACTATTTATGTAATTAACAATTAATTAAACAGAAACTGATGAAAAGGAGTTTGACACTTCATATACAACCGCTCATGAAAGTGAGTAAATCTAAAATGTGCTAAAATTAAATTCTATTAATTATAAGAAAAATGTATTTTAAATTTGAAAAAACTGCTTTAAATGAAATCCAAGAGACATCCTATGTAAATAATGATTCCCATAGGCAATTTAGAAATTGTTGAGAAACAAGCAACACGGCTGTGCGCAGTTCAGGGCTGGTGGAGGGAATACTTCCTTAGGCTCAGGTTGTGCTCACTTCCGCAATCACAGGAACTTCTTTTGTGCTTGGGAATCATTAAACTGGAAAATCAGCTGTTCACTACCTTAGTCTGAAGACAGGTTCTACACTGTCTAAAAGAACCAGCGTTCGGAAGGTCAGAAAATATCCACAAGAAATCCTTGAACTACAATATGTTAAGAAATGATACACTCAGGTTATCAAGTCACAAACCCATGGAAACATAATTTACAAATCATGGTCCATGGATTCTTCCTACAGGGCAGAGAGTGGTATTTCCAGTACAGCTCTTTTTTATTATTCCTCGAGGGTTTGTTTTTTTTTTTTTTACTTGTCCATGTTGCGGTTTGTATAGTTTATAATCATCTTGGGGAATGATTACATGTACCTATTACAACATGTTTGTTTCTTTCTCTTTTTATCCCCTTCCTCTGCCCCTGGCCCCAGTTTCCCCATCCTATTTGTCATTCTTGTTGATATTGTCTTAGCTCATGTTACGGCATATAATATTTACCTTCACCGGGGTTGGGAGGGTCCTGTTCATGGCATATCTTTATTCTATTTATTTCTCCTCCCCTTTCTCTTCCTCCCTTGCCCTTGTTCCCTTGGACCCCTTCCCTACTGCAAGAGATCCATCCTTTGTCCTTTATCATCTTCTTAGATTGCACTTTGCCTCACTCAAATGAGAGACACCATATGGTATCTGAGCTTGTGTGTCTGGTTTATTTCACTCAACATTGTATTTTCCAGCTGCATCCATCTTCCTACAAATGTCACAATTTGTCATTCTTTATAGCCAAGTAGAATTCTATTATACAGAGACACCACAGTTTCTTGTTTTATCCATATGAGAATATATTTATATTATTTGTATACACATATATATGCATATTCTTTTTTCATGGAACATCCCATCCCTTTTCTCCCATTCCACCCCTCACAACCCCCTTTCCCTCCTCATGTACAAAAGCTTTGTTTCCTTTTTCTCCTTCTATTGTCACCTTTTCTGTTCTTGTCCCTTCCTTCCTTTCTCCCTCTCCCATGGTCCCCTTCCCATTTGAACATTTTCTATATTTCAATCCTTATTTCCACTTTTGGTTTCTCACACCAGAGAAACAATGTGGTGATTTATTTCACTTAAGAGTAGATACCACATTTTTTATTCCGTTATCTGTTGATGAGTACACCAGCTGCATCCAGGAGCTTGCTATTACAAGTTGTGCCGCTACAAACATTGGCATGTGTGTATGGCTGTAGTATGATGACTTAAGCTCTTGGGAGAAGAAAGATACCTACCAGAGGAATAGCTGGGTCATATGGAATTTCTAATTTCAGTTATTTGAGAAATCTCCATAGTGATTTCTATAATGGTTGTCCAGTACACCTCATTTTCCATCTTTTCATCAGTCAGGGAGTTCCTCCCCATCCTTTGTATCTGGCTTGGCCACATGACTTATTTTTGTGCCACAGAAGTGGTTTGAAAAAAAACTTGCACACTAAAACTTGCTTTTCTGTAGCTCTTGGAAACCGTGTATGGTCATTATGAGAATGAATCCACATTAATCTGCTAGATAACGAAAGGCCATAAGACAGAAAGCTCAGACGCCTCTGCCAATAGCCATGCAGCTCCAGCTGTCAAATGGCAGACGTGAGAGTGAGGCTGTCTCAGATCACCCAGCCTCCAGCGCTGATCTGACAGCTCACTCCAAACACAAGCTCAAAACATCAAGAAATCAACAAAGCCAGTCCAGACCAGAAAAACTGCCAAACAATGCAGAATCATGAGCTAAATTAAGGCTGGTTGTTTTAAGCTGCTAAGTTCTAGGGTAATGTGCTGTGCGGCAAAAACTGGCTGATTGTATGTGATCACCTAGTCTACCTCATCTTTTCTCTGCTCTAAGGACAAAGGAAGACTTCTGTTGCACACAGTGGCCCTCCATTGAACCTAGATTTATCCTTTTTGCTCAGAGATGGTCTGCTACATATGTAAACTACTCCTTTCCCATTTCTCTGGGTACTGAGTCATTTGATGTAGCCATGTCTTTGGAAGTTGGACTCCACTGCTAGCAGACAGCCCACGTCATAAAGACTTGCTACTCAGGAGCTGTTCAAGTGTTTAATGCACATAGTTAAAAGAAAGGAACACTAGACTGAAGTCACCTAATTTGCAGGAAGTCCTTCTGAAAACATACAGTCCTGAAAGTCAGAATTGGAAGCTAAGCTAATCCAGAACCTGCACTTGACAGAAATGAAAGCAAGCCTCTAGAAGTTAAGTGTCTTGCTCAAAATGACATAACTAGGGAAAAATAAAAAGATGGCACACTAGAACAGATCCCAGGAGCCCTGACTCACAATCGTAAGCTCTTCTTCTCTCACGCTGACCTTTTAAAGCTCTGTTTTCCATCTCTGTCTCTCCATCAGTGTATTTTTTGGAAAGTGGGGTATTAGGAATAATTCAAGAACATCTTTTTGCTTTCTCTTGTTTATGAACATCCTTAACTAAACTTGATTTGTCCTCCTTATAATTGTCTTTGTTTCTGTTGGGTTTTTTCCTTCTTTAAAGTATCAACTTTTTTTAGTTGCTTTTGCAATATATCTTTTCATCATAGGAAAAGAATTTCCTCCCTGTGCTATTGAGGCCTATAAAATTATGGAGAAAGTTGACTTTCCCAGGAATGGAAATGGAGAAATTACTGCTATTATCCATCCTAACCTGCAGGTAACTTCTGCTGTTTCTTTAAAATACTGAAAATCATAACATTTTACCTTTTATTTGAGTTTGATAGTTCATATAGCACTTTCCACACATTAGGTAATTTTGATGTTCCCCAAAACACTGCAGTGTAGGGAAGTATATTAATCAGCTTTCCATTACTATAACAAAATACCTAAGACAATTAACTTACAAAGAGAAAAGGGTTATTTAGCTCAGTTATGGAGATTCCAGCCCAAGATCAGGTAGTTGAATTGCTTTGGGCTCTGGTGTGGACTCTGGATGGCAGTGGCAGGGAGTTTGTGGTGGAGTGACTGCTCACAATAGCATCCAGAAAGCAGAGAGCAACTTCAGAGACTGGAGTCCCAAATTATCTTCAAAGGCAAGTTCTCAGTGACACAAGGACCTCTCACAAGGTCCCACCTCCTAAAGATCCATAGCACCTTCTACTAGCACCACAGGGAGACCAAACCTTCAGCACATGGACCTTTGAAGGACATTAGCCATGTTCAAACTACCACAGAAATACGTTCAGATCTTTGCTCAATAATCTGTGATGGCTCTGGAGATACAGCAGTGACCATGGTTCATAGTTTCACGGAATATGCAGTCTAGATAAGGGGTGGCAAACCTATGGCATGCAGGTCACAGCAGACACACATTTGCCTTGTGAGCCAAATCACCCCACTGACTGAGCATCGGATAACAGTTGTTTTTTTTAAACTAAAAACCTCAGTATTCAGGTACAATTGCAGTGTTGGCACTTTGCAATAAATTAGTGGATTTGGGGTTGCGGTTTGGGCACTTGATCTCAAAAAGGTTTGCCCTTTTTGATATACTAAAGGTTTTCCTAATCTCCATATACTAAAGTCTAACCAACGGTCTAGAAATGAAGAGAGCCAGATGGTGTGAAGGAATAATGAGGTGGCAGAAAGTTAGTCATACAAGGAGTTTCCAAAAAGTGAAAGTCCTACCCAAGTGCAGTGAGTGACGATTATTATATCTGTTTTAATATAAGAAAGTGGAGGCTCAGAAATTTACAGCTGTCCTGTATCCACACAGGTATCGATGACAAATCCAGAACTGGTATTCTTTGCAACAGGCACATTGCTGCCACCTCCCTGTGATCAATACCTTGACTTGGAATGCCTCACCTCTAGTTCCATACACACACGTACTTCTATAGCTGCCCTGTGGAGAGCCCACCCCACCTCCCTGCACCTCCCTCTTGCTTTCACCTTCCCATGCCCCACCTCTGTCCCGTGTTCCCATCAAGGAGCAATGGTGCCTGGTGTGGCTTGGAGCTGGGCATTGAGGGAGGAGCTGTATTTCTGAATCCTCAGATTCCTAACTGGCAAGCTGAGTTTAGGGCTGGGACTAAAGCTGTGCTAACCAAGGGACAAGCAGAATCTGGAGGGGAAGACTGTAAGGAAGCTGCAGGTGTGTGAGCATTAGAGTTGATCACAATCATTCATCTCTAAATTCATCTGCTGCCGATGCGCCAGCCTCTCCAGAGCTCCCACCCTAAAGAGGCAACTTACAGGTTACAAGTGGCCTGGGTGTGTGAAAATAATATTAATTACCAGGAGTAGAGCATTTGACAGCAGGTCAAGAGGTCCTCAGTTCAAATATGGGTGCCCCCTACTCACTCCTCATTTTGACCTTTTAAAAAGTCTCTGAATTTTAACTTCTTTAGTAAACAGCAGGGTTAGCATTTCTTTCTGGAGCCAGAAAATAATAAGACTTTTTTTATGGTGACTCTTCACCCCGGTCTTAATTAGAATCACCTGAAGAGTCTATAGAACGGCTATTTCTCAGGTCCTACCTCAGGACAAACAAATCAGAACATGTGGGATGAGTCCCAGGCCCAGTAAAACCTCTCAGATGCTTCTAGACTGCAGCTGAGACTGAGAGCCAGCTGTGCAGAGCACTCCTCTTACAGTCCTGACCTTCTGCACCATCAGCACCACCTCTGGCTTTGCCAGGAACTATCCATGCCAGGCGTTCCAACCTGCCACTGTGTATTCTGGAACCATTTAGGGGTGGGACCATGGAATTGGGATTTTTTTAAAATACTCCCCAGGTAGTTTTCATATGTCCTGAGTTTGAGAAGCACCGATTTGGTAAGATTGTTTTGGGTTCCAGGAATTCAGGGAGACAGTCCCCTAAGTAATTCCATTGAGCATCCCTGATGAAGAACTGCCGCCCTTAGAACAAAAATCTAGACTGAGGACCAGGTCGCTGCCAATGACTCTGGCTTCAGGGCCACTGTCCTCTCTGCTCAGCCCTGCACTGCACTAACAAGGCTACTCTTGCTGTTTCTCAAACTAAGTTTGTTCCAGCCCCAGGAAATTTGCCTTTGTTTTCACTGTGGCTGATTCTCACCGCTCTAGTTGCAGCTTGAGTGCCATCATCTCAGGGACCGCTATTTCTGATCACTCCATCTAACTGGAGCCCTTTGTTACCCTCTGCTATATTTTTCTGATATTTCTTTGATAACACTTCATACAGTTTAAAATGGGCTTGATCCCTGGTACCAAAATAAAATGGGCTGATATATATTTATATATAATTTATTTAATCAGTATATGTAACTTTCTTAACTAGTGTTGGAGCTCCATGAGGGACTTTGCCTGTCTTGAAACTCAGGGCTCAGAACAGGCTTACTAGTTATTCAAATATACTGAGATAACCAACCAGTCAGTCTCTCCTGTAGAATATGAGCCACTCCTTATTGTCTGCCACATCCAAACTATCTTTTCTTAACTTCCAGCACCTACTACCCACATTGCCTTTTACTAATCTCATTCATCTCACATCTCAGCCTCCCCAAGATTATTTTTATACTCCTAAACTTTTAAAAATCCCAAGTGTTTTAGCCTTAAATGTCTTGTAGTTGACATCTCTGCCATATACAGTGCTCTCTTCCTTTCTCTCCTCTAGTCTTTATCTTCCCCTTAAAGTGCAACCTAAGGCCCCTTTTGGTTTCCACCTGGATGCCGTTAAGCCACAAAGCCAGCTTTGCTCCACTAGCCTGTATTTGTGGGCAGGGTGCTTTATTAAGTTGAGAGTTTGAGTGACTATTAGAGTCATTAAACAGAGATTTGAAGTGGATCAGTGGTTTTCAGCCATGATTGCTCAAGTCAATTGAGATCTGATTATCTCAGAGTGGACTCCTGGAAAAAAAAAAAAAAAAAAAAGGCTTTCTAAGTAATGTGTGGTCAGGGTTGAAAGCCCCACACTAGGAAACTTACCACATCTCTTCTCTGAGGTCTGAGAATGTGTAGGGAATGGACATCTTTGTTTTTAGAATCTCATTGCTCCTTTTTCCCTTTGCCTTTTCCAGCCATAAATCTCTTAACGCTCAAGAGCCTTTCCTTCCTCCTTCACTTGTTATTATTGATTAATCCAATCAAGGTTTAAATATTGAGGTTCTGAAGAGAGAGAACGAAGGCAGGAACCTCCTAGGGAAACAGGTTGCAAATTTGGCTCTAACTTAGTTGATGTTGAGCACATCAAACTCCTGGATGACACTGATGCTGCTGGGAAATGTTACAAATTCAGGACTTCAGGCTGGCTCCCCATGACCTATAGAAAGAGAATCTTCATTTTAACAAAATCCCCAAACGATTTGCAAGTACACTCATGTTGGAGAAGAACTGTTCTAGGGATTCCGCAGTGTGACAACACTGGTGTTCAAAGGCTCAAAGGACCACATTGCTGGTGTGAAAACTTTCAGATGACACAGTTGTTATCTTAATGTGGGGCACGTCTGCCCCAGTTTAGACTTTTCCCAAGTCCACCCACCTTCTCTCACCAGTTCCCAATGGAAGAGGATTTCCTTGTATGCAAGTACCTGTGACTCATTTTACATCCCAGCAGCAGTCACAGAAGGCTCTGAATAGATATTTCCTAAATTTTACTGAACAAAATTTCACTTCCACCGACAGGGAGTAAACTATGTACTTAGGTCAATATGAACTTAGTTTTGCCTTTTAATATTATAAATCTCTGGCAGCATTCAAGGCAAACTCAATATTGAAACAAACTTTAATTATATATGTTGACCATGAAAATTAAAAGTGAAATTCTTAATAGTGCTGCCAATTACACAGTCTCAGTGCGGTCCGGTCACTCACTTGTCTCTCATTGCATCCTTCAACTATCTCTTTTAATGCTATTTGTCAGTTGCTTAGGGTCTGATGTAAAATTATTTAAAATAGGAGGAAAACTAAATGTAATTTTTTTTTTAAATTTTAACTGTCTCCTTGAAAGGATCAAGACTGGAAACCATTACACCCTGGGGACCCTGTGTTTGTGACTCTTGACGGAAAGACTATTCTGTTCAGTGGAGACTGCACGGTGTACCCAGTATTTGTGAATGAGGCCGCATATTATGAAAAGAAAGAAGCCTTTGCAAAGACAACTAAACTCACACTCAATGCAGAAAGCATTCACTCCTCTTTCCACTAGAAATCATTGCTAGTGCAACAGTTATTATAGGGTATCTTGAAAAACTCTACAAGTCTTTGCCTCCACCCCATGCCCGACACCGTAGGCATCCAGACCAGTTTCTTTAGAAAGAGAACAAATGAATGAATCTCTTCTAAAAAGTATTATATTTTATGTATGCAGTTTATTCAGAAAAGTGTGCTTCTTGTCTCTATATAGCCTTTAAACATGATACTTTGATAATTTAACATTCTAAACAGACTTCACACTCAACATATAAAATTAAAATATATATTACAGGCAAAGTCATTAACTTGACATAAAATGAAATGTATGTTTTCAAGTAATATTTAAGTGCTACTAGAAACTAATTGTACAGAACTTTTTAATTTTTAAAAAAATTTCATGCTTGAATTAACAACAATATATTGAGTATCCAGTCTATCAACTTTCTCAATAGTTGTGATATCTGTAGCAGATTCTTTTTTCAGCTTTAATTGAGTTTATTGGTACATATTAGGGATATAGTACAGTTACATTCATTGTTGGGATCTTGTACCTCTACATGACAGGTCTTGGTTCTCATTTTTTCCCCGTCCCTGCCCTCCCTTCACCCCCTCCTCCCCTCCCCATCTACAAACACTTTATTTCCATCTTTTCATTCTCTCACATTTTTTTTCTTTTCCCTTATTACCCTTCCCCTACCCATCCCACCTTCCCTACACCTTTAGCTCCTTTCTTCCCATTTCTCAATGTCAGTAATCTTATTATGATCTTATGTATTATTGCAGAGTGCAGGAGATTTTTAAGTTATTTTGCAGGCAAAAATATGAAAGAGAAATGAGGACTAATTGTAAAGTTGGCATCTGAATATGTCCAGAAACTCTGAGAACACCTCTTGAGAAGCTATTCTTCTCAGCATAGACAATTTGGAAGAAGCAAACTCTTTGCAACTGTCAATTCTTATTTGGAAAGAACACTCTTGCCTCCTGTGATTCTTTCCTTAAAGGACCTATGGCAGAACAATTCGTGTCTCCTTCTCCAGCCTCGCCAGGGTGACTCCCTCCCCTCTCGGGCCACAGCAGGTGAATAAGAAGCATTTTTATCCCACGATCTGGACACCAAGAAACCCGTGTTTATGGCTTCAAATGTATTTATCAAAAACACTAATAACACCTGACACACACATGCAAACCTTCTCATTCTTCCGGAGCAAACTCCACTAAACCAACTTCACTCTATTTTTAATGTTTTATACGACACAATTAAATATTTTCAAATTTTTCAGCATTTTGGGTGTACTCTATATTTATGGACATAAACTCTCTTCTTTCTGAATGTTGTAGTAAAAATCTGATTTGTCGTTCCTCTTTCATACGTACGTTTTACCACACTCCCTTCTGCCACTGTGAAGATTCCATTTTATTTTATTGCAGAGTCCAGCTCCCCTATATCAGTTTTTCTCAAATGTAAGTTTTGGCAAGAAAGCTTTATTCTTCCCCCAAATTTTAATTTTTCGAAAAATGTATAATGTGAATTCAGGTCACAGTGGTTTCAATTTTTGTACTATTTCTATCAAGTCTAATTTTCCCCCAGCTTAATCTTTATAAAATCTTTAATGTTTCTAATTTGATGTGAGTTTTAAGGACCTGTAACACATTGCTGTGTGGTTTTAGCCACTTTGTTTTGTTTTGATTGTTTCTAATAGTCTCTCATTTATAAAATGAGGGTGATCAGAATAATAATGCTTCCCTTGTGGAGTCATCTGAGGAGTAAGCAGGCTATTCATGTAAGCACTTGGCTCAGTGTCTCATGCAGAGTTTGTATTTATACATTTTTCAAGTTCAAACCTAGCACAAAAGGCCCTTTATGGTCCATCCCTTCCTCCCCCACCATCTCTCCAGGCATATTTCCCTTCCCTTTCTCTCTGTTTCCCTGCCCCTCCCACTGTCTTATTCTTATATGCCTCCATCCAGACTGAGTCTTCACCCTAGAATTTGCTCACCTTCATTCATCTCCACCACCCGAGGCCTTCCTCTAGCTAATTCCTGTGTTTCCTTCAAAATGTCAGGCAACGCTGCTGTGCTTCTTGATCTCCCTTTACCTGACTTGATTGCCCCTTTGCCCTCCTTGGCTTCTATCCCACCTGGGGCACACTAACAGCATCTTTTTTGGTGTCTGCAATTTAATAAGAGCCTGATAAAGTTTAGTGGAATGAGTGAGTGTGCTCAGGCATCCTTTCTCTATGGAAATGTCTTCACATTCCACCAATGTCCTTCTTTCTCTGTCAATGAATGTTGTTCTCTCTGTCACTCCCAAGTGAATTCACTCCATTCTACACTTTTCAAACTATCGCTATATCAAAGGAGAATAGGCAAGACACATTTTTGTAGCACTGCACTGGGTCCCTTCCTTTTTTCAGAACTTAGCTGTTGTTGTCCAAGAGGTACCCTGGTGCAGTGAGAAAAGTGGCATCTCTTGATACCAGTCTAACTAAATTTCAGAGAACCTAGATCCTCAGGCCAGAAAAAAGCATTATGACTTTTGCCTATCATTTGTCTCCAAGACTCAGTTTTCCCACCTGGGATACAGTACCAAACCTACAAAATAGTGTAATATGAATGAGTTTCATAGTGCAGAAGATAATTTTTCACATTATCAAGAGCCATAAAATTATTCAAGCCCAATGACGTAAGGGTCCCATTACCAGAAATATATTTGACAGGAGGAGTTTACATTCTTTTTCTAACCAGCCTACCCAGAATATTCTTGTGGATGACACATTCCCAGGTTATGAGCCTATTCAAGATAAGGATATGATTGATGTAAAATTTATTTGCTACTCAACAAGCCACATTCCAGTGAAGGCAGGCATTATGAGACTCAGTTGAATTAGATAAACAAGTCAGTATTTAGCTTATTAACAAATGCGTTATAAATTCTACAGCCCATCGTGACAAAGCAGTATCTTAGGATTCCCGGTTAGAACTGCTACCCTTATGAAATAGTTCAATCAAATGAAAATATACACAGGAGTTGGGCTGGTAAGTGAAAAGGATACTAACAATATCACCCTTTTCGTATTCATTCCTTCATTGCTTCTTCATGAAAATCCTGTGAGTTAGGCTGCAGGGATTTATATTTTCTGGTCTCCAGGTGGAGCCATGGGTTTATATTCATGCAAAATAAATTGAGAGCCAGCAGGGCCTGGATAGAGCACTGCCTGGGTGTCACCCTGAACCACTAGTATTATCTGGCTCCAAGTCCTTTACTTAAGCAGCTTCCAAAGCTGCTGAGTGGTTTAAATAGTGTGCCATACTTTGAGAGGTAGACACTGCATGAAGGTGGCATGCTGCTTGCTCCGTCCCTATGCCAGGACTAGTAAGAATACTTTAGGTCCAAAAACCATCTTTCCTTTTATCCATTCCTATTAAGCAACACTCGAGGATTTCCAGTCGGTCTTCATTTTCACATGCACAAGACAAGAGTAAAACACAGCCATAACAAGGCAAAATAAATATTTATTAGAAATCAAAATAATGAGACTAAAACAGTCTTACTCCTTTTATGATTTCTTTCTTGAGCATAGAGTCTCACACACACAACACTAACCACACACCTATAAATGAGAATTTTAAAAATCAGGAACATTCAATGAGTGGGATGATGATTCTGTGTTTGGAACCAAGATCACAGTTAAATCAATGTAGAAGTCAAGTATGGCTTACAGGCCCGGATAATCACCCATCTACCTGGGCCCCACCCAGAGCAAAAGGATTCCGTTCCACCAGGCCTTGAGGAAGGAAAGCAATGTCAATAATACTGTACTGTCTTGGGCAGATGCCTTCTAAGAGCTTAGTGACTTCACAGTACCACCTCGCACATCTTCTCCCCCATCCCAGGAAGGAAGATAAGCACATTTTTTTATTCCCGTCACATTACATAATGTCTATAATAATGAAGTCTTTCCAAGGAAAAGTTGAGCCAAAATACCATTTGTAGCCAAAACACCACTGCCCGAGCATGGGAAATCCTATGCCTAAAAATAATCTTCCCTTTATGTTTCTGAAATGTAAATTGTGGGGCTTTAATACGTCCTGACAGGTATAGGGGTTCAGTGAGCTGTATACATGTGTAGTTTTGTGCACAAGTGCATGCATGCTTGAATTTTAGACCAGACATAGGAATCATGGAAACAATGCTGTCTGCCAAACAAGTCATCTGAGCAAAAAGTCAAGCCACTGGTATATGCCAACCACAAAAATAAACTCAAATTTACTGAATAACTGTGCTTAAAATAATGGTGCAGGGGGATATCTACAGTATAGGAATCAGAACTTTCTGGCCTCAACTACTCTTACATGACTTCCTCCATGATTTTTAATCGGTCCATGTTCCTCTCAGCGGTTTAATCTCCAAGTGTAAAATGAAGAAATTAGTCCTTTTTACTAGGATGCTTTTTGATTCATTGCTTCTCTCTGCCTTGGTAAATCTATGTAGACTCAGGCCTTCTAGGCTGAAAATCTTTCGGGAATGCCACTGTTGTGAAACTATCCAGTATAGAAAATGATCTTGCCAACAAATTCCATCAAGCTCCACAGACAGCAGCTCTCCATGATATGTGAGAAGACAAAGTTCCAGTTATTAATTTCTATTTGCCTAACCTCCCTTAACCAAGTAAAAAGTGGAGCTTTGGGCTTTTTCTGTTAAAATCCCACTCTAAGCAGTTCTGGAATTCCCAGCCCCACAGTGTAGTACATGGCATCACGGACCCAAATGGCTGCCCACCAACTCAGCACTGCTATTCAGGATAAATGTAAGGAGGTAACTCCAGCTAAGGAATGCTGATTTATACAATCTCTAGGCCAGAAGGGACCTTAAACTTCATCCAGCCACTTTCTTCAATACCATCTCAAATAAGTGTTCAACCAGCTTCTGGTTAAATAGCTCCAATATCTGGAGCAGTTGAAGACTAAATTGAGCCAAAAATTTTCTCTAGTTCTTTCACTAGTTCTGCCCACCTGGAACACATCTGACCCTTTTCCTCTCATGACATCTCCCTCAAATCTGCTCTGCTCACATCTGAACTTGGTCTGACCACTACAGTGAGAGCAGTAATGACTCCCTGGAAAGTTAGTCATGCAAGGGCTGTTCTTAGGACTGAACCAATCTCCCCACCTTCACCCCAACCTGGCCCATCAGGGACACACAGGCCAAATTTCTACTCATCTAGCTAAGCCAAGACTCTGAGCAGCCCAGAGTAGGGACAGGGGCCCAGAGTTCACTACTTGGCCTGGGCTCGGGTTTTCCTCAAGTCGGATTAACTCACCAGTTACCCAGTCATCTGAAGGCCCCATTTAAAGTTAAAATTCACAGTGACTATCTCAACAATTACATCTCAAAAATTCCCACATGAATTATTTCACTAAGGTACCAAAGGGTAGTAGATTTTTTGTTTGTTTGGGCTCTAGGAAATTTCCTTAATCTTCACTTCACCTCTGCCCCCAAAATGACTCTGTGGAATTTCACCAGGCGGAAAAATCTCAGGATGAGGTTCTAAAAATAAACTCTAAGGCAAAAGTTTGTCTCTCACAAGCCCTTAGCTTCAAAATTCACAGTTAACAAAAATACTTGGTACCAGAGCATATCAAGTAGTTTGCTAAATTACCCCAATGAGAAACACTAATGTATACTAGTCACTTCTGAGATTAGGACCACATATATTGAAAAGCTGCTATTTCTGTTTCAGACGAAGCCACAGTCCCAGCACAGACGCCTACACTACAGCAAGAAAGGAGGGGAAAAAGAGCCAAGCCCTTTCACCCAGATGGCAGCCTATCCCCTGTAGACTTGCATGTGCATTAAAAAAGCTGTTTGTCCTTGCTCTGGCCACCCTAAAACCAAGTATATAATACTTACATGCAGCCCAAAAGCCCAAGATCTACTTCTCAGCTTTTAAAACCACTTACTTCATCTGAAGCAATTTTCATTTAAAAGTGAAATGTCTTTACTATTAAAAATTAAAACCCTGTATAAATTATGCTACTAAAAAAAAATCTCTCAGTTTGAGACAGTTTGAGCCTTGGGTTTCATTCCAAGGGTGGTTTTCTGTTTCCTGAAGGTTTTGGAAGAGCATTTCCATAATTCAGAGCCCTCCTCCTCCAGAATATTCAGCTTAGCTCCATTCTCTGCACATCCTGGGATGCAATCAAAATTCTCCCACAAATCCAGAAGAACAAGTCTCCATAGGTAGACAGTGCGATCGGTGGGCTAAAGTTGATCTGACAAGGAGACCCCAGCAGGAGGAAAGACTCCCTCCCTACTCCTCAGGCCCCTTCCCCCAACTGCTGTCTCTCCCAGTGAAGCTGACCCTCTACTGGTCAAACCAAGGATTTCAACTTGGACTTTTGGAGACTCCCATGCTCAGGACTGTTGGCCATGGGTTTATACTAACTCCACTGAGTAACAGAACCCGAGGGGCTTCCCTCACCAACACTGACAGCTGCCTCTGGGTACAGCTGCCTGCTCAGCATGAGGATGTCACCTGCTTGCAGACCACTACCGAGTCCCTCAGCCAGAGTTCAGGAAGGACTCCACCAGAAGCATAGGATTCTCACGTCAGTTCTGGGTTCTGCTTCTACACTGAAGTTTCTGGAAACTCTTCTATTTCCTCAAATGCATTGAGGGTCGTTTTGCTGTTGCTCCGAGAAGAATCTTGGATTTTGTTAAAATCCACTTAAAAAAAAAAAGAAAGAAAACAATTTTAGAATTGCACTTCTACATTCCATGTTTCAACATGTTAGTGTAATTTATTTTTCTGGTGGTGGTGCTGAGATTGGAACCCGGGACCTCACATATAATTAGCATGTGCTCTACTTCTGAGCTACAACCCTAGGCCCTACCACCTAATTTTTAAAAGTTGTACTGAGTAGGATTTTAAAATGTTACAGTTGAAAGGCACCTAAGAACAAATCTAATTCAACACTCTCATTTCACAGATAGGGAAAATCAGGGCCCTCAGACTTGATTCGCACAAGGTCACATGGTCAAATAGGAACGGACCCCACAGTCCTCACAGCAACAGTACCTGTCCGTCTGATGGGCCCCGGATCTTCATTGAGGAAGGAGACGTGTGTTTTCCATTCAGTCCACTTCACCTCATTGATCCTGCAAGTGTGATCACTGTTCTCACTACTTCACAATTGAACCTTATTAAGTACAAATAGATACTAGTACTGCATTCAGATGTCTCAGCTTCTACATAGCCCCCCTTCTGTCCCTCCCAGAGATGAAATACTCCTATCGTGCACAGTCACACCAGAATTGCTAGGGTTTGAAACCTGTCCAAACCTTCACTTCCCAGCCTCAAAGGATGAGTTTTTCTTCCATCGTAGGGGGAAGTTCACAGAGTCCCATGCTTAGGGACCCAGAAATCCTGGAAGGTGCTCAGACAGATGTAAAGCACACATCTTCAGACACCAGCAACTGTGCCTGACTGGTGAGAGGAAGCTCATGGGGAAGAAGGGATGTACAGAGGGAGGGCCAGGCTGAGAGAGCATGAGGCTTAAATTAGTGAAACTTCAGCACTGAGAGAAAGTATTTGCAGTTCATGCCCCAGTGTGAGCAGGCAGTGTCTATAATGTTAAAGCACATCTGGAAACACTGGTTTGACTCAAGTTCACATGAGAAGACCATTTCTAGAGTAAAAGTATTCAAATCAGACATTTTTTGTTAGAGTACACATTACAGTCAGAAGTGATGGTTTGCAGGTGGGGAAAACAGAAAAATACACTAAGACTTTTAAGGTAATACTTGAAAAAGAGCATCTGTAGGATTAGGTATTCAGGTAGGAGGTAGGAAGATGAACATTTTTCTGAAAAGGTGGTCTTGCAATGTGTGAAGACTTTCTTAGAAATCAGAAAGCTTGAAGTCTGTGGAAAGTAGCTGTCTCACTTTCCATCTGGTGGGGATACATGTGCCCCAGATTCTCTAGTGACACTGGAACCCATACAGGGTAGAAACCACATGGGGTGTACAGAAGGACAAAGATTATCAGGTCGGCAAACCTTTTCCATGCCAGACATTGGACATGGAAGGCCGTAGAGGCAGCTCACAAGGGGCAGAGAAGGACCCACTAGTTGCAGTCTCCTCTCCCTTCTGAGGATAGATGAGCCCTCATCCCAGGCACAGGACCCCATCGGAGCAAATCTCATCTTCTGAGGTCAGAGGAGACAGCAGGGTGGTGGTGAGAAGTGAGTGGCAGCTTTGTTTCTCTAACATTGTGTTAGCTGACTCATCCCTTTACCCACCCCAGAGACTGCCACCGGAGGGCCCTTCCTCTTTGTTACCGCAGACACAGACGGAAGTCGTCCTCTGCTACTTTGCACAGCTCTCCCATCCGGAATCTGCTCCTCAGCCATTCTGGTAACATTTTCTCAAACTCCAAGATTGTCCTGGCTCTCTGGGGACATAAACAAGCCTAAGCTCCTAGCTCAGAGCCAGCCCTCCATAAGGGGCTTGCATACACACACACACACACACACACACACACGGACACCACACCATCAAACAGCCCCTCCACCTTGGCTGGATGCTTAATGATAGATCCTCAGCATTTGCCTGATCTACAGAATTCAAATATGAAAGAGCAAAAAGTTTGAGAGAGATGTTCCAATTGTTTAAGCATGACATAATGTCTCTGAAAGTCCAGGAGCTCCTAAATGAAATATTAGGGTCCTGAAATACCACAACAGGGGTAAGTTCAGATGTCACATGGTCTCATGCCCCCTCCCGGGATTGGAATTCCTCCGGCACTTTCCCTGGCCATAATTTGTCCAATCTCACCTGAATATTACCAATAATCCAATTAAGAAGGTTGTAATAATGAGAAACTTTCTTTTGCCAAATCAAAGCTTTTCTCCCTGTAATTCTGTCATGTACCTCAGTTCTGCCTTTTGGAGCCACAGAAGGGGGCTGATCCCTCTTTCCAGGTAGCTCTGCAGATATCTGAAGGAACTCTCCCCTTCTTCAACCCTAGTTCCAACAACCATTTCTTGTGAGACACAGCCTCCAGTTCTCTCCCAAACCTGGTCACCACATTGGGACCCATCCTGCAGATTGTGTCTTCAGTAGATGAAGAGTGTTAAGCCCATGGTGGAGCAGAGCAGTTACTTTCATTTTCCTCTTAATGCAACCTAAGATCACCCTTCAGCATTCACATATCACGCTTTTGACAAAGAGGAGAGCATCTGCACAAGCCTGGGTTTCTCTCACACTTCCTACACCCTGTACTCAAAGAACCTAGACAAGGGCTTCTTCAGACATAGTTTATGCAGATCCCCAGGCTCCACCCCAACCCGCCAGTGCTGATAGTCATCCCTGACCATGTGCCACACCAAGTCCCTGTGCCTAGCTCACCTGCAAGCGCCAGATGCGCTCACTCTCCTTGGAGACGTTCTCTACAGTCTCCCCCATCAGGGCAATGAGCATGTTCAGGAGGAGGACGAAGGTGAGGATGACATAGGTGATGAGCAGGAACAGAAAGAGGATGGGATAGGTGGAGTTCTGCTGGATTTTCAGGTCTCCCAGGCCTATGGTGAGCTTAAAGAGCTCCAGCACGGCATCACTGAAGCTACCATAGGAGCTGCAGTCCTCGTTGTCCTCGGAGCACTTCTCAATCAGCGAGGCCAGGGCTGGGAGGACATAACAGGTGTTCTCTTGCCCTCTTTGCCTGGCTTGCTATTTGACAAGCCATGCCAATGTGTACGCGCGCGCACACACACACACACACATGCACACACTCACACAGAGCAAGCCTTCTGCTTCCTCCTTTCTGTCCCCTTAACTTCTATCTCCAGGATAGGGCCCTCATCAGCCTCCTAAAACTGGTTCCTGACCGCCTACAGAATGCCCTACCTGCCCAAAAGAGCTCTCTTTGTTCTTCACACTCTGCCCCAGAGTTCAACCTTGCTTCCTCATGCCTTGCAGAACCACCTATTATAATCTACTTGCATGTCCCTCACTGTCCAGCTCTTCTTTGAGCTCCTGGCTTCCTGCATCCTGGGCTGCCTCCCCCAAGAGTGGAAGATCCTGAGTTCCTTTCTAATGGAGAAGTGAGGCCCAGGTTCACTCTTCTCTTCATTCTCCAGACCTGTAGTGGTTCATTGTCGGAAAAATGAAAAGGCAAACTAATGTGTGAGAGAATGCGTGGGTACATGGGTGAGCAGATGAAGGAGCCAGGAAATAAGCAAATTTTAACCCAGAGAAGGTACCAGGTAGTTGGTAACAGCTGCCTAATTTCAAATGTCATTGATCACTGGGGGAAAAACACTGTCATGGGTTGGAGCAGGGAACCGTACCTCTCTATGCAGATGTTAGAAATAAAATCAAGTCCATCGTAAATGGAAAGTTTTAAAGAAGGGGCTCCCCATTCCTGGTCCCTGGCTGATCAGATGTTCTCACAGAGCCAGCTGAAACAAAGTGTGGTGGTAGCAAGCTACATAAGGCCAAAGGACGTTACCTCAGTGTGGTACTGTACTACTGTTTCTGAAGGCCATCAATCATATATCCACACACGTCAGTTTCCTCCTCTGTAAAGTAGGCTGAAAACACCTGCCAAGCCTGTCTCTGGTCGTGAGGGCACAGGAGACAATGAGTATGAAAGGGGGAAGCAGATTACACGGTGCAGACGGATGGGCCTGAGAATGATGGGCCTGAGTCCCTGTGCCTCGGTTACCTTGGGACCAGGGGTGATGATTCCCCCTGATCAAGTTGTTGAGAGAAGTAAAAAGATGCTGCCTGGAAAACACTAACATGGCAGTTGTCCCACCGCTAGCTGATAAAGTCACTGCTGAGGCTGCTGTGTGCTTTGAAATTATGACATCTACAAAAAGTGCTTTATACATGTGGGAGTTATTAATTATGAATCAATTACCTACTCCAAATCCAAGTAAGAACACGATATATACAAACAAGAACTTCAGAACGTCATGCAAAATGACCTACAAAGAAACAAACATGATTCAAGTATAAGAAGCGGGCACATATTCATTGTAACCTGATCTACTCGCCTCCTCCTGCCCTCTCCTAGCCTCTCACCCTACTCCTCAGGCTACGCTGTCTTTGCCCAGCAGATGCTCCCAGGCTCAGCTTTGGGCCCGCCTCCTCCGGGAAACCTTCCAGTTCTGCATCAGCCCCTGCACCAGGTTCTCTCTTCCCCTCCTGGGACTCACTGCCTGGCTCACCCTACCTTTCTGCACAGATCTCACACCTGGAGTCCTCGCACTCGTGGAGGCAGTGGCGTGCTGGGGCCAGCTCATGCCAGTTCACAAGAGCTGATTGTTGAAGTTTGATGAATTGGGTGCATTGGTTGTTAAGAAGAGCCATTATTAATTAAGAACTAAATTAAACTTTCAGTTATAAAATGAATAAATTCTGGGGATCTAATGCAAAACATGATGATTGTAGTTAACAATATCAAACTGCATACTTGAAATGTGTCGAGAGAGACCTTCAATGTTCTTACCCCACATGCACAAACACAAAAACTATGCCATGTGATGGGTGTGTTAACCACCTTGAAATCGGTGATCATTTTACAATATATATCCAGTCCTCATACTGTACACCTAAAGTTTATACACTCTTATTTATCAGTTGTACCTCAATAAAGCAGAGGAAAAAAGAAATTATTTGTATAATAACACACACACATATACCCATGTATGCATGCACATAGACACACACACAAATACACACACACATATATATATGTATGTATGTATATACACACACCCATACACACAATGACAGCAAACAACTGTCAAATAGTTTCCAGCACACCACTGCCCAGGGGTGAGAACCTTTTTTCACAAAGTGTGTCCCTTTTCAATGCCCAAGAAGCATGAGCATTTTAAGGTCTGGACATGTAAAGTCTGACCAAAGGCAAAAGGAGACTGTCATTCAGAAGAAAGATCAGTGGGCTGCTCCTCATTAAGCCCCTATCCTTCTCCAGACCCGTTTTCCCATCTGAAAAACGAACACCCCATGTGCCCTACCCCACCCCACACACAGCTCCCACACACCTTCTGGATCATGACGCTGTACATGCCCATGGACTGGAAGCCGCGCGTGTAGTAGAGCATGTTCGCCCAGCCCAGGGCCATGGCCAGCACGAGGCAGGCGAGGTACTCTTTGTAGGCAAACAAGTACAAGAAGACAGACAGTATCACAAGCACAGCTTGGATAAAACTGTTCAGGAGACACAGGAGACAGACCTTACTTCTCAGCAGCAGGGCACAGACATTCAGATCCCACAAACTTCAACCCCTGATGGTCACCCTGGCGACTGATTCTGACCGGATACTTAAGGCTGCCTCAGATCCATCCAACTACATCTGGATTCCAGGTTTGTAGATGACATCATCAGGTGCGAGTTGAGGCCAGTGTTTAGCTGGGTGAAGCTGATGGGTACTTTTTTTAAAAAAAATACATATTCCCCCCAGGACTCCAGCAGATTCTGGCATGCAGCCCAGGAGGCCTTAAATAGTCTTTAAATCGCCCATAAATGTATGGTTCTCACCGAGATTTGGGAACTACTGGAGTAGACTGAGGATGTGGTGAATGACTGCATCTTTAACCAAAATAACAAAAGCTGCCAACATTTATGATTATATGCCAATTAAAAGTCCCCCAAAGCCTACCCTTTTTCAGCTTGAAAAGAAAGCATGATGTATGCTAACCGAAATGAGCCAGTCACAAAAAGACCAATCCTATGTGACGTCATGTATATGATACCCAGGGTAGGCAAATGCATAGAGACAGAGGTCACCAGGGAAAAGAGATCTGCGAGTTGTTTGCTAGGTACAGAGTTTCAGTTCTGCAAGATTAAAAGCATCATCCTAGAGACTGTCAATGAACTCCACAGCTTTCAGATGTACACTTAAAAATGGTCAGAATGGTAATTTTTATGTTCTGTGCACTTTGTCATAATTAAAATTTTGAAAGCAGAATATATACCAAAGATACAAGATTAAAATGAACTCCAAAATAATGCACACACTCCCACTTTTGCAGACATCTCACTAAAAATACTCTTGCTTATATCATCAGGAAGTTTCCACAACTACAAGCTAATCAAAATTAGGACACAGACAAGCTTGTTTTTCTGGTGCCATGAAGTGTAAACATCTGACTGATCAACTACATTTGGGACTGAAATGAGGAAGGATGTTACCACCTTCTTCTACCTTAGTAAAACAAATGAGGAGCAAAAGAGCAGGACAATGCACTAAAACCACTACCTATAGAAATAGACTTTTTCCTGGAATCATCATACTTCCTCAAAGGTGACAGATGCCCTTGTGTCTGTCTTACATCACGGGGCAGTGTCACAGCTGCCCAATTGTTTACTGCAGTATCCGGGTACCCTGCCTGCCCACAGGGATGAAGAACTGTTCGTGTATCTGGAAGGCAGATACACACATAATGAAACACCTAGGCACTTGGAGACATCAGGCCAGTATTCTTGGTCCTACAGACCAGCCTCCTACATGCTCAGAGGAGAGATTTCAGTAGGGCAAACACAGCTGAGGAGCCCAGCATTCCTCACCCCAAGCTGCAGATTCTATTCCATTACCACAGCTGTAAAGTTGAATCCGTCTCTGTTGACTTAGAGACGGAGGTCACATGAGACTTTGTCATGAGCTGTACGTGACCTCATTCAGAACTGGGCTCTGTGGCTGGGGCATTGTGGCCACCAACCCTCTCCTAGCTGGGAGTGAAGATGATTCAGAGGCTGGGTCTTCCACACCCCTGAAGCACCATGAGACTGTAGGGACTCGCTTTGCTGCTCTGAAAGCCTCAGGGGGATCTACAGGCAAGACTCAGTACTTTGTCAGATACCTTTCAATTCTAATCTGCCAAGGTCCCACAGGATGACTTTTTGAGGCCCTATGTGTCTAGGAAAGGCTTTCCCTGGAACATTATTTTGTAAAAAAATCAACAGGACTGCTAATCCTTCTCATTATTTTTCCACGTTCCTGGGGCTCTGTGACAGGGTGGAGTGAGCCATCGCCACCATCAGACACTGGGCACCATCCTGGGAGTTTCCGAGCCTTTCCACAGGCAACTATGTGCCTCCTTTACCAGGCAGATGATGTTCCAGAGGGACATGGTAGCGGCAAAAGAGAACTTTGGCTTTGCCTGTGAGGTGGTAACCAAGGGGACAGACCTACTTACAAGACAAAGTGAAACCAGGCATCTGACAGGATGGACTGCAGATCTGAGGGTCTCAGCAGGAAGATCGCAATGCCCTAAGGCCAGAAAGGAAAGAAAAACTGCACCCTCTCCATGCCCCTCAGTTAAGGCTCTGAGAAGTGGGTGCTTCCCCAGGACCGAGTATGTGAAGGCCTACCCAGTGCCCATGGAGGGAAGGGACCTGTGCCTGGAAAACATAGACTACCCCACAGTGACAGTGGATCTTCCCTCAAAGCTTCTTCTCTAAAACTTCATCTCCACCCTCACCCCACAAAATGACAAAAGCAATCACTGCAGTTACCTACCATTTCCCAAATATGGCCAAGCTTTCTGTTCACGCCATTCTTTAACCTCAATACCCTTGTACCCTACCCTACTCTTCCAGAGTAAGTCCCATGTCTATCTTTAAGCCCCCCTTCCCACTTCCAAATAAAAGTTATCTCCTTTCCTCTGAGCATTGGTATGAACCCCATTCAGGGACCTTTTCAAAGACTACCTTAAAGCCTAGATGTTTGTGCCCATGTAACATCCTCTTTAGACTGTGAAAATGTTGTCTATGGGGAAAGGGTTAGGGGACGTTACCAGAGACCCCTGCAGTAGTCCTGGTCTCTTGCCAGCTCATACAACATCCAAGAGATAGGAAAGAGTCTTGGGCTGATCTAAGCTGCTCTGGGCAGCCAAGACAAAAGACTCGCAGGACATCAAGTCTTTATTCATTGAAAGTGTGGGAAGAGGGGGAAGCTGGGCAGGTCTTGGGGCACCTGCTGATAACAAGTGTCAAGCGGGCAGGACTGTAGAATGAGGCACAAGCTTATCTTGGCTGAAGAGAACGAACGGCTAATTCAGAGGGGAAGAATTTAGTTGGAGTCAGTTCACCTTGACTGGGAGTGAACTCAGCCAAGCTCTGCTACTCCCAGTGCAACACAGCTGAATTATGGAGGGGCAAGAAGCTTGTGTCACTACAGCCTGCTGATGCTGGGAAGAGACGTCTGCTATATTTCTCCATCCCTATCACTCTTCCAGAGCTCCACACAGAGAGTGCTCAGAATATAACGATTAATTCGTTGGTTAACTGACAGACCAAAGGATGGGTGGGTGGATGGACGGAGGGACAGAAAGATGGCTGGATAAAGAATGGAAGGATGGCAGGCGAGGCTAGACGGATATGTGAATGGAAGAATGAATGGATAAGAGAATGCAAGTGATGGGGCCGGGGATTTAGCTCAGTGGTTCCACTGCCTGCCTCAAAAGCTCAAGGTCCCGAGTTCGATCCCCGGAACCAAAAAAAAAAAAAGAAAAAATCTAGAAAATGCAAGTGACCAGATCAGTGGGCAGAGTTTAAGAGAGGAATATGGGCAGTGGGAAGTGTAGTTAAATAGTGAACAGTTGGATGGCTGGGTGGAGGGGGTGACATAAATAGGGTAGGCCTTCCTCCCTCATTTGTTCTTGTGTTTTAACTCAGGCATCCAAGGTTTAGAAAGAACACGCCCTCCAGGGTCCTCAGCAGTACAGGCAGAGGAGGGAAGGGTGGGAGCCAAGCCAGTTCTCACCCTGCCTGCCTTGCAGGGCAGTCTGGAAAGGGCTCAGATGTTCACTCACCTCTTTCACAGAGATGCACGTCGCCCAGATGAGAACGAACATCCTCCCTAAGAGCTGCAGCCACCCCATCTTGTGTGACAGGGCCAGTGGGTGTGGGAGGTCCTGGGAAGGTAGGAAGGAAGGAAGGAAGGAGGAGGGTGAACATGGGAGTCAGGGCTGTGTCCCTCTGGAGGCCATGACATATAGGCCGAAACCTCAAGCTGGGCCACGGCAGCATGAAACCTTATCTCCATAGAGGGCAAGAGAAGATGTGGCAACCCTGCCTCCTCCCTCAGTGGGAACCCAGAACTCCATGGTTCAGAAACCAAGCCAGTCTGTCTAAGAAGCCCATATGCTCCATTCCATCTGTCCTTCCCAGAACTACACATTCACCAGTCGCTCAACAGGGCCTCCTAACACAGGTAAATAAAGCCCAGACTGTGCCCCAGTGATAGATGGGAAACTGAAGCCCAAAGTCTTGAGGAGGTTGACCAACCAACCACACTACCCACACACACACACACACACACACACACACACACACACACACACACACACTCACGCTCACATTTCCTGTAGCCCTCACAGCAGAAACACCCGATCCTTTCTAGAGTCAGACAGAAAGCCCAGCAGAGCTTGGAGTTCCTAATTCCTCAACTCTCCCTGTCACCTGAGTCACCCTGGGGCTGGGCACCTAGGACTTACCCCAACTAACCTCCAAAGATGTACTCAGCTCCCCAGGAGCTCTGAAGGATGACTACTGAAGGACATCGTGCAAATCTCCTGGACTCTCTGGGCCTCGGTTTCCCTATGTACACATGGGGCAGCTCCAAGCTCCTTCGGCTCTGCCCTCCCTATCTGGCCCCAGCCCCCACATACCTCCTTCTCCCTGGGGCGGTAGTAAGAGACGAGAGTCAGCGTGATGTTGTAGAAGAAATAGAAGCAGAAAGACAGGAAGAACATGTACTTGGCAAACTTCCTCCACTTCATGTGCAGCAGAGTGTGCAGGGGCTCCAGGGTCAGCATCTCATGCCGGTTCTGGGGGACAGAATGCCACCGGTTACCATGGAGATGAGGGAGGCAGGGAGGGACCATTTTCAAAGGACCTCTGAGTCACTGGGGCTCCTGGCAGAACAGGGCCAGTCATGATGTGCTGTGGACTGGTTTAGCTGGAAATGTTGGGAGGGTAATTTCCAGCTCCTGGGGCTCCTTCCAGTGTATCCTGGCAGCCGCCACATCCCCCAGGAGCCTGAGACTTCCGGCAGGAGAATCTAATGCACAGTAAGGGCTAGGAAAAGGTTCCAGCCCCAACTTGCCCTTTTTCCTGTATGACCTTAGGATAGCTCTTGATCCTCTCTAGGCCTCAAAATCCTCATCTATAAAACCGGTACGACCCCTGCCCTCCCAAGCAGGCTGCTGTGAGGGCTCAGGGAGACCTGGAGAAGGCGGACTCAGGGAATCAGAACTGTTGGTAAGATGCCGGGCGTGGTGGTGCACGCCTGTAATCCCAGCACTTGGGAGGCTGAGGCAGGAGAATTTCTGTGAGTTCAAGACCAGCCTGGGCTACACAGTGAGTTCCAGGTCAGTGTCAACTACATAGTGAGACCCTGTCTCAAAAATACCCCCGCAAAAAAAGCAGAACTGTTGGTAAGATGCCGGGCGTGGTGGTGCACGCCTGTAATCCCAGCACTTGGGAGGCTGAGGCAGGAGAATTGCTGTGAGTTCAAGACCAGCCTGGGCTACACAGTGAGTTCCAGGTCAGTGTCAACTACATAGTGAGACCCTGTCTCAAAAATACCCCCGCAAAAAAAGCAGAACTGTTGGTAAGATGTGACAGAGGAAGACCCAGCCTGCTTCTCCACTTCGTGCAAAAGCTGGAAATCTCTTGGATTTGACCCTCTCTCTTCAACTCCAGCTTTAGTATCTCCCCTCTCCAGGCTACTCCAGGAAGGCCCCTGAGCTGCTCCAGCTGTGTGCACTCCATGACCTTCATGTGGAACTAGAACTGGGAGAAAAAAGTATTCCAAGCCAGGCTGTATCAACCAGCAGGGGAGATGGGAGAGAAACAAGATTGAGAAGATCAACACCATCCATCCTCACCCACACCCAAACTCTTGCATCCTGGGACCAAAAAAGCCCCTAACACTAGGATCTACAATCTGAGGGTGCCCAGCATCTGCCCCAGGCCCTGACCTTTCTGTGCCTGGCTCTGCCACTGAGACAAAGGACTGGGAGACCACAGACACTGTGGGGCTGGCTGCATCGGGTCCTTCCAGTGCCCCCTGAGCCCCAGCCTGATGTCTAGCCCTTTGTCCCACCCCTCCTGACCCACCCAGAAGACCCACATCAATGTTGGTGTTGTAGACGATAATCTCCAGCACAGAGTTGTCTGTTGTGGTATCCACATTGGTGAGGTCATAGAGTGAGGATGACACGGGCCCATACGCCCAGTCTGTGAACTTCCTGGATAGGCTCCGGAGCGGCTTCTCCTTGATCTCACGACTGAGGATGTACTTCAGGATCTGAGGACAGGAAGAGGAACAAATGTCGGCCACTCAATGGGGATTGGTGTCCTGGGCCATCTCCATGCAGGAAGCCTCCTCCCTGGGCTGGGGAGGCAGGGAAACCATGTGTCACAGTGACAGGGAGGGGTGAAGCACTTGGGGGAAGCTCGGTCTGCAGCCACCATCTGACTCAACTCAAAGCCGCAGAAAGCTGTGAGCTGGGGGAGGGAGATGAAGGGAGAGGAGGCAGGCTCACAATTCCTTCTCTGTTGAAGCCACTGTCCAACTCCTCCTCCCCCTACCGTGAGAGAATAAAAAGGTCCCTTGTGGTCCCCAGCCCTGGCCACTGGGACGGACCCAAGGCCCTCAGGGCAGCTGACTTGGGAGATGGGTGGGTACACAGTGTTCTCTTGTGACCTCCCCGAGCCACAGTGCCCTCCCAGGCTCAGGGGCTGCAGAAGAGGCTGTCCCGAGAACAGCCTGAGCCTTGACTTTGATCTCAGACCAAGACACAGTTCCAGTCACCGATAAAGATCTGAGCCCAGCACAGCCCAAGTCTTCCCCAAGGCTCTCAGCTCAGCCTTGTTCTTCGGCCACATCACAGAAGGCACAAAGGGTCTGCAGCCACGCTCTGCTAGAGATGCTGTGGCTAGTTCTGCCCTGACCCACAGGCTGGGTTCTCTCCATAATCTCAGAGAAGCAGCCCGTTGGCTCTGGATCCAGAACAGCCATGCAAAATTCCCATCCCCATAAGAGGCCAAAGAGCTCAAGGGTCAGACACCCAGCCTCTGCTTGGGCGCCTCACAGATGCTGGAATGCTCAGCTGCAAAGCATATGAGATATGTGTCACCTCAGCCTCAGGGTTCCCCCAGTCTGGCCCCAGCAAGGAAGTCCCAGGACAAGAGTTAGAGCCACAGAGCGTGGGATCAAAATCCAGAGGGGAATCCACGGGCTGCATCACCCCGGCTCTGTGTGGTCACTCAGAGTAAACCCACCTGGAGCTACAACTCCATTCTAGACCTAAGGAACCTTCCAGGGGCTGAGGCTGTGGACTGTGGGATCCTCGGAAAGGCCCTAGGGCTGGCAGAGGGGAAGCTGCACCTCCCCGACCTCCAGCCACCCTGCAGCCGTGGCCTCACCTCGGCTTTGCCCATCTTGGCAGCCAGCTGCAGCGGTGTGAGGCCGTCATTGTTGCGCGTGGTCTCCAGCTCCCAGTTGCCACTCCTTAGCAGGATCATGTCGTACATGCGCTTCACGAAATCATTCTGGGTCTTGAAGTCCTCAGCCACTGTCACCAGTGCATGCAGGATGTTGTTTCCCCGGGAGTCTTGTGAAGTGATGTCCGTCTGCTCATTCTCCATCAGCAGCTGCACGATCTCAGGTTGGTTGGTACATGCTGCCAGGGCCAGGGGTGTCTCACCTGGAGGAAAGGGAGCACCAGGGCTCAGTGCTTCCGTGGGCCAGAGGCAGCGTCTCCCAGGCTCCAGGACTACAGCCTATGAGCTGACCACATCAGCAGCACTGCTCCTGACATTACCTGACCTTCTTCTCATCTGCTCCTTGTCCTGGGGAAGGTCAATCATAGATCCCTCCAGTAACTACCTAACTGGTGTCCTGGTCCTCACCCCTGCCACCTGCCCTCTGGCTCTCCATAGCTTTGTGCTCAGCACAGCAGCTGGACTGCCTCTGTTCATATGTTCAGCCTTACACTGAATAAAAGTCCAAGTTCTAAAACAGTCCTCAAAACCCTATATCTCCTAGCCACCTCCCCTACAATGGCCTTTTTCCTTTTCCTCAAATACACTGAGCACTTTCCTACCTCAGGGCCTTTGCACAGGCTGCTCACGCTGCTGTATAAATCTGCATTACTTTGCCCACTCTTTCACTTCTTTCAACTCTTGGTTCAATAAAAAAAAAAGACTGTGCATACTCAATTCCTGGTTCTAATGTCACCTTACTTACAATTGAATATCCTCCTCCCTCCAATTCCAGACAGAATTCCCATTTCCTCTTCCTCTGCTTTACTTCATATTTTGTTCAATAGCACTTGCCTTTTTGTAACATAGTCTACAAATTATTATTTATAATGTTTATTATAGATTCCCACCTAGAATATAAGTCCCATGGAGGCAGAGATCTTTGTTTTGTTTACTGATATATTTCAAGCACCTAGAACAGGGCTTGATACAGATAGTAAGCACTTTATATGTTTTTGCTAAGAAAAGAGAAGGAAAGTGATTCCCAAGGGGTCTCATAGCACCCGGAACAGCACCAAGACCAGATCCCAGAGCTGCTGCTTCCCTCCTGGGCCCTCTCTTCAACTCACCCTGTCCTCCAGAACACCCAGGCCAATCTAGTCCTACTGTTTAAAAAGACACCCAGAGGGTGGTTAGTAAACAGTGGCTGGGGTGAGAGAACAGGGATTTTTGTAATTGCCTGGAGAAATGCGTTGGCTTAATGGAGCCCCTGGTCTGGTGGTGGTCACACAACTCTTAAGCATCTGTGAAAATAACAGCACTAGGCACTGCAGTGGGTGAATTTTACCATATCTAAATTATACGCTTGAACTTTTTTCAATCAGAGCATCTGCGAAAGAAATGTGACCCCTGTCAGAATCAAAATGCAATCCTTTTGTCAACCTCATCCAAAAAAAAAAAAAAACCCAAAAATAGATAAAACAGGGAAGTTAAGACAGAAGATCTTTTACACATGATGTCTTGATAGTGACTATTAATAATAGACTCTGCCAGAACCACAAGTTGCATCCAGGGCACAGTGACCTTTGCAAAAAGTACTTAGACAGTGACATCTGCCCGAGACCTGTCTTCTGTTCACCCTTGGACTGACTCTGCTCTTATTAATCACTGTGGCCAACGTTTACTGTTTCAGAATATCTGATGTAACTCTCCTTGTCTTTAAGAACTTGGGCTTTCCTCGGCCTACTTGAATACACCTTTGGTTTGCTAAGGCAGAGTGTTTCCATGATGAAGTTCTGTCTGCTCTTTCCATTGCAAGCTCTACTCTTCTCAAATAAGTATCGGCACTTTCTGGAGACTCTGACTGCTTTTTAAGTTGACATATCTAACTCCAATTGCTTTGGGACTACTCAATTTGTGAGTCGGAAATTTTCTACCTCTTGCCTGTGACTCCCTGTTTGCAGGGGGAGAGACCAGAGTTGGAAGCCAGGACATTCACCTACACCAAGCCCAAGGCCTTACTAGGCAAGGCAAGTCATCTCCCCACCAGAACCACTGCTTCCCTATAAAACTGATTCCCCCTCCTTGTTACCCCCTCGGGTCTCCTGCCCAGGTGGATGCCGATGTGCCCGCTAAGGCCATCAGGGGCACCCCAGCACCCCACCCTACCTCCCCAGCTCCGCTCTCCAGCTCTCCAGTCTGCCCCAGCCGCCTCCCGGTCTGGCTCTGTCCTCCGAGGCCTTGGACATCTACCCAGCAGAGGGCTCTCCAGCCCGCCAGCGCCACTTGGGTCAGGGACCCTCCGTCCAGAGGAGCGCAGAGGGACCCCTTCCTCACCCTCCCCAATTTCTCTTCCCTTCATCCCCTCCCATAGCTGCACAGCCTGGGCCACACACACCGAAGTAGAAGCCTTCGTGCTGGGATTTGGGGTTGAAGAAGACCCCCTTGGCGTGGGCGTTGACGTCGGCGCCCGCGGAGATGAGCACAGCGGCGATGTCCCCCTGGCGCCGCTCGATGGCGATGTTGAGCGCCGTCTGCCCTATGGTTGGGGATGTGCAAGGGGGTTACCTTAGAGCAGGGACCCTGGAGACACCAGGGACCCTGGTCCTGAAGCCCCTAAGCCCCGGGGTTGGGGGCTGCCTAAAATCACCAATGGTAATAACATCCTGGGCAAAGTGGTGGCTGTAAGGTGGGTTTCTGGGGAAACAGGAATAACTGTTCTCCCCCGACACCACCACCTCCCAGACCTGAATGGCTCCTGCTGCAAGCCCATCTGCAAGAGGGAGACTGAGAAAAGAGAGAGGTAAGGATCTGAGGCCAGGGCAGCAAAGCCTTAATAGAGATACTAATAACTTCTGTTCGGTTGCTCAAAAAAAAAAAAAAAACCATTAAAAAAAAAAAAAAAAATCCATTGTCTCCCATGTGAGACCCAAAGAGCACTAGTGAATCATCCCCGGCCAGCAGACTGTCTTCATCCAAGAATCGCTGCCCTTGGAGCCCAGGGAGCCCGGGGTAGCAATGTAAGCCTGTAATCCCAGCTCTCAGAAGGCTGAGGCGAGGATCACCACAAGTTTGAGGCCAACCTGGACTACTCAGGGAGTATAAGGCCAGCCTGCTCATATGTGTGATCCTGCAGCGCTGTCAGAAAGAAGGGAACAGAAGGAGACTGTTAAGGGAATAGGATCGGGACAAACAAGCTTGAGACTCTGGTCTGACACCTTGCTGTCTACAGGACTAGTGTCAACTCCCTTGTGACAGGTTAAGAACACTTTATGACTCATCCAGTCTCTCTCCTTGCTTTGACTACTGGGCAGCTCTGTGTGCATTCAGCACTCAATCTACAGCAGTCTCTCCTGGGTTTCTTCTCCCTTCTTCCATTTCTTCTAGATTAACACAATCCTTGGATTTTTTTTTTCTTATGCATAAGAAAATCCTGTTTGAAAGTCTGCAGCATTCAGATAATAAGTCAAAATTACTTTCTCCCATGAGAAGGATCAAGGCCCAAGCTAGCCTCCTACCCAGGAAACCTGCAATGATTCGTGGCCCCTGGCATATCAGCAGGATGGACAATCACGAGCCATCATTTTTGCCAAAAGTATCTAACCTTAATAGGCAGTTCCCGACTCCAAAACCTCAGATGAGCCCAATGAACCCATATCTTACAGATTATTCACTATGGATTCCCCCCGCCTTTTTTTTTTTTCCCCCAGTGCTAGGAATCAAAGCCAGGACCTCATACTGCTAGGCCAGCACTCTTCACTGAGCTACATCCCCAGGCTTAGCCCAGATTTTATCTCCATGGCCCACCTACAAGGGAAGCCACAAAACTGACATTAATGATGGTGATAATGGCACAGATAGTTGCCTTTTGTTGGTTCCTGCCTGGCTCTCCAGCCTCCTTTCCATGGCTGGAACGTGCCAGGCTCATTCTTCACTTTGCTTTTAGATCCTTCTCTGGAAGGAAGGTACGTTTGTGTCCATCCACTCTAAAGTTACCTGTTCTCAGTTTCTTTATGCCCCACTACATTCTTTTATTTTCCTAGAATTTTCTGTCTAAAATTACCTTAGAATAGTGGGCTTAATCTGATTTGTTCCCCCACTGTATCCCAATACCAACAACAGTGCCTATCACTCCCAGTCATTTGCAGAAAGAGAAAGGACCAGAGCTACATGCTGGGGTTTTCTGCTGGCAGTGGCCTTGGAAACCCCACCGCCCCTGTGGGCAGGGTACCTTCGTAAGCCTCCTCGGTGTACTCGGCGTTGACAAATTGGTCCAGGATGCCGTTTTCGGCTGCAAAGGTGAGCAGGATATGCACGATCTCCTTCGTGTTGGGGTTGATGTTTAGCAAGGCCTTCATCAGGCAGGTCTTCCCTGTGTCTGAGGCTGTCAGCTTGTGCATGAGGAAGTCTGCAGGATGGAGACACAGGCAGGACTGACCTGCCACCCTTGACCCCCCGCCCAGAAGAAGTGGGAGCCACAGTCTCATACCTCAAGATCCTGTGCCATCCCCTCTGCACAAGACTCCCTGACCCCGCACTCCCGGGACTCCTCCTTCCTCTTCAGTTGTTCTTCCTTCGGTTCTGCTTTCTTCCTTCTTCGTGCCCATGGGAGCCCTGTCTGAGGCCTTTGGTTCTTGCCTTGTGTACCTTCTCCCTTTTAGAGGCAGTCTCATCCCTTCCTGCCTTCCCACTGTGCACCTCAGCACTGACACCCTGGAATCTGCAGCCCCACCCTGGCTCCTCCCTATTCGTGGCCTATAAAACTTATCCTCTCCCTTTCAATCTGCTTCTTTCCTGGTCCCCTAGTCAGTCAGAGTCCCAGCAAGTTACCCATATCCAAATGGCACTACCAAGGACTCCTCCCTCTCCCTCACTCCCCATGTCCTTGAGTCCTGCCTGAAGAACTCTCCCGAACTAGTCCCCCCTCCTCTACCCATATTTCAGAGTCTCCATCCTGCTTCCGCAGCAGCCTTCGCCAATTTCACCCCATCCTCCATGCAGACCCTCACTTGTCCAAACCCCTCAATAGCTCCCCATTGCTTTCAGAGTCAAGTTCAAAGTCACTAGCCCAGCATTCGAGGGTCCTCACACTCCAGCCCCACAAGTGATGGAGCAGGAGCCAAGTAGAGACAAGTGGGGACCCCCAGACCTGCATCCTCTTCCAGGACCAGGCACTAACCAGACACATCCAGGCCTCGGCGCCGTTTGCAAAGCTCCTGCAGTTCCACCAGCAGCTCTACCAGCTCCTCCACGCACCCCTCAGATACAGCCGTGAAGATGCATTTCTTTAGCCGCTTCTTTTTCCGCCTCTGCTCTTCCTTGGCCTGGCTTGCACTGAGGCTAGAAAATGTTTCCAACTCAGCACCCCACTCTCTTCCCCACCAGAGCAACTGGCCCTCCAGGGCCACCCACCCCCCACCCCAAGAATCTCACATGACTCACAATGCCTGCCATCCCTGCCTGTAAACTCTGGCCCTGGACTCCCTGTCACCCTATCAGCCTCCTGTTCCTATCCACATGCAATTGCCTGGATTCAAATACGTGTCTAGATGCCCCTGGGAATGATCATGAAGGGCATATATCAAACTGTTCCTAACAACTACCCCAAAATACAGGGCTGAGGGAAGGTTGTAAATGTTTTAGAACAAGAGAGTATCATGTTACATGGGTCCAGATCTCCAGACATTTGCCCCAACACCTCAGGAATGGTGGCTTCTTCTCCTTTCCCGTAGTTCCCTGGAGCCTGTCCCTCTGACACTGCCCTTCGATGAGCCCAATGGGAGGAGGGCAAGGACCTGACGCACCTTGGACTGTTGGGATTAGATGGCGTCTCGGTCACATCATCCTGAGGTGACTGAGGGGAGTCCATGTCTTCGCAGTTGCCAGAGAGGCTGGAAGTTGGGGGAATGGGGAGGACAACGGTAAAAATGGGCCATGGCAGCATGCTGCAGCCACAGTGATGGCCTAGGGCACATCACTGGCCATCGGCTGGAGCAGAGGGCTTGGCCAGGACCGGTACTCACCACTGTCGGATGTTGGAGTCCATTGGCTTGGAGAAGATGGGCGGGGATGTCTTGGCAACAGTGGGGTTGGGCTCGAAACCCTCTATCTCCAGGAAGAAGTGAGCACTGAGGGGACAGCCAAACGAGGCCATCACCTGAGGCAGGATCTGTCCACCTGTGTGTCACACCCACACTGAGCATTCACCCTCGGCCAACTTGGTGCCCGTCTCACCGAGCCCTCACAGCAGGCCTAGATATGGGCACTGTCCTCATTCATATGTCACAGTCTGGACCTGGGAGGCTCTGGGGTAAAACAGTTTGCCCAAGGCCACTCACAAGGATGTGGCAAAGCCTGGATTAGAATCTAGGTGACTCTTGTTGCTAGAAATACTGGCTGGATGACCCTAAGAGTCACGCCTGGGGTGAGTGCCTAACACCTGAGGACCACAGCTGCCTCCAGGTAGGAAAGGCTCTGCAAAGGCAGGGAGAGAGCAACAAGAGCTAGATCCCCCTTCCCACCCAGCTGCCCCTCAGAATGCAGATGTAAAGTGAAGCCCCCAGGGAGAAGTCCCTAGACCATGCTACAGGTGCCCCCAGCTCCTAAAGGAGTCTGCTGCTCCAGCACTGGCCACTCCTCCACTCTCAACTACTGTGATCAGCACCTGTGCCGTTCCTCACAACCAAAAATGGGCTGCTCTAAGCAGGGAGGACTTAAGAGGCCAGGGGATAGGATTGGGAACCTCTCATCATCAAGAAGGAAGACCCAGGAAACCAGGTCAGGTAGTGGAAGGCAAGGCCCAGAGTCGGTTTCTCCTTGGGGCCTGGGCTCCATCAAAGAGGAAATAGTGCCCCAAGAGAGGCCAGATGCACACTGGAGAGCTGAGTCCCAGCCAGTCACAACCTGGCCACACCTGCACACACACCCACAAATGCAGACTTGCATGACCTTGGAAACTGCAATCACATACTGGAGCCTTCTGGAGACAACCTGGATGGGGATAATCACACTGAATGACTTCAGCTGCGGCAACTGCTGCAGCATGGCTTCTGGCCCTGTGACCTCTCCAGCACAGTAACCTCTTAGCTGCCATGCCTCTCTCCACATGCACAGGCTTCCAAGCACCTTTGAGGCCTGCTTTCTTTCTTCCCAGGCCCAGAATGACCAACATGCCCCTTCCCTTCCTCACAAAACCCTGGAAGAGCTCCCAAAGTGCAATCCAGCTGTATGAAGTTCAGAAGGATGGCAGCAGGGAAGGGATGCTGGTCCTGTTCTGCAGATGAGGCAACTGATGTGGAAAAGCAGTTCATTCATGGCCACTCCCCAGGGTAGAAACCAAATTGATCAGAGAACATGATGTCCAAACCACAATCCACCCTGCTCTGCTCTCAGCCCTCTGGGCCTGCTCCTAGCCAAACCAGCAGCAGGGGTTAGTCCCAGAGGGAGGCTGACCAACACAGCCACTTCCCGGGCTGAGCAGGTAGGAGCGATTCAGGCTGGGCTGGTGGGTTTCTCCTCTTCTCCAGGCACACATGAGCCTAGAAGGCTCAGAGCTCGTGCAGAAACAAGACAGAGAGCAATACTGGCCAACTCATTGGCCTTCATCTTCTGACTCTTGCCTATCAAGAGAAAACTGACCTGACCTAAAAGAAAATCCTTCTTCCAAAATAGAAGACAAAGGGAGGAGTAAATTTTTGATTGGAAATTCAAAGCCTGGGTTCTAACATGGCTCTTTTCATCTAATCTTTTTACTTAACTTTTCATCTCTGGTTCAGGAGACTTCACCTGAATGGATAATGGTTAGGCCAAATGATTCCTAAGCAGTGGACTTCTGACAGCTCTGGGGTCATCTACCTTTGGAAAATCCAGCTGAAGCAGGCATCGGAGGCCAGCTATTCTGTTCACCACTTCTCTACACCCTGACAGTGGCCCAGAGCTACCACTCCAAGGCTGGTCCCGCTCTGCCATGCCAGCAGGCCACAGACACTCCAAACATATCTCCTGGAGGCTCCATCTCAAGACATCCTGGTTGAGATTTTTCCAGACCCTCTTCAAACAGGCCCTAACTGTGCACCCACAGCTTTTTCTCTAAGACAGTGGCCCAAGGAAAGTGGTCCAAGGGCCCAAGGTTTTCCTTCATTTTAGAAGCATCGTTTCACCATGTCATGACCTCATGGGTGTGAGTGGCTGGTCTGGGCCACTTGGCTGCTTACCTGCCAGCTTACCCTCTCCTCTCATTTTCCAGCCTACTCCTTCACTGATCTGGCTCCTTACTCAAACCCTACCCAGATGCTCATGATAGGACACTTTTTAGGGAGCAGAGAGGGCACACATGACCATTCCAGGAACTTCATCCCTGGAGACCCCAACCAGGGCCAAGACATCATTCTGATGACAGCTTCCTCCTCTCTGGAGAGGGACTGGGCTATAGGAGCTCAAGGGAAGGGAACAGTGTAGGAGACAGATGGAGAAGACTCTGCTCTGCTATAGTAGGATGCAGTCTGGATCTTGATTGGGCCTATAGTTTGGGAAATCCCAGAGGCAAAGAAAGCAGCAAGAGAAAATCTTCCAGGGCAGGAAGGAAGCACAGGATGTGAGGAGAGTAATGAGAGCAAGGACCTAACTGCAGGCAAAACAGCTACTAGCCCGTGAGGGCCTGAACCATGCTTGCCCTACTTATCATGCACACCCACTTCCCACCCACTGTCATGAGCACATAGCCCGGTCTTGGCCCCGTGACATCTGGGCTTCTACCTGCTGCAGGTGCTGATTGTTTATTCCTTCCCTTAGCCTAGGTCACCTGGGTGTTAACTCAGGTGTGCAGACAGCACTTAACCCTTTCTCCTGCATTTCTGTCCCTTGGAGTGGATAAGTCCAGGATTGGGACACAATCCCAGGGCGGGGGAAGAGCTTATCTGGCCATCTGCTTTGTGCCAAGAAATGTCTGAGTGTTCTGAGCTCTGTAAAGCCAACTTCTTCACAGCCTCTGTCAGCCTGTATCTCTGGTCCTACATTTTACCACACGAGAAATGGCATGATGGTTCAAGTCCACACACACACACATGCACACACACATGCATGCATGCACACATGCACGCATGCACACCTACCTGCTGGTGCTTTCAATTCCACCATTAGTAGTTCCTTAATAGCACTTCCCTCTTTCTTTGCATGTAATGTATACATTTTGTTGTTGTTCTTGTTGTTTTTTCAGTATCGGGGTTCAAACTCAGAACCTTGCACTTGTGAGGCAGGTACAGTGCCACTGAGCTAAATCCCTGGCCCCAAGTCAGTGATACAGTTTAAATATGAAGTGTTCCACAAAGATTTGTGTACTGGGGGCTCAATCCCTGAAACAATAATGTTCATAGGTGGAATACAGTGGGGTAACTGGACCATGAAGATACTAACTTCATCAATGGAGCAACCTGTTGATGAATTTATAGCTGCATGGGCTGTGAGGAGGTGGGGCACAATTGGAGAAAGGTACTGAAGGGAATATCTTGTCTCCAACCTCTCTATTTCTTCCCCCTGCCTCCCTCCCTCTCTTTCTCTATCTCTCTCATTCTTTTCTTTTCTCTTTGCTTCCCAGCTGCCACGAGGTGAGCAGCTTTCCCCCACCATGCCCTCCACCACAAACTAAGTTGTTCATGTCAGGTATCTTAACAGAGTGATGGAAAGATGACCAATATAGTCAGTAGTGTTGAGCTTGGAGTCGAGTTCACATGCAGGGATGGGCTCCAAAGAGGCAGGTGGACAGGACCTGCTTAGGAACACCTGGGACTCCTCCAATGCCTATCCTCGGTCCTGCCGGGATCCTCAGTCCCTAGGGACATGGGAGGGGAGGGGACTAGTAAGATGGCCAGGGAGGCCGGTCCTTGCCGGCCCAGCCTAGGGATATTTCTGCTCCTTCCATGTGATCCTCATGCTTCTTTGACGCCTGCTGCATCTCCATTTCTCCGCAGTTCTCTCTCTCTCCTGCACACCAGGATAGACCACCTACCTGGATGTCCCACAAGCACCCTTAGCCAGTACTTCATACCTGACTTTGGCTCATTCCTCCTGACTTTGTTCCTTCTCCTCTTTGGGGCCATATCAGAGGTGGCCTCACCATTCTTCTAAGTCACTGAACCAGAAGAAAGAAGTGTGTCTTGTATCTTCTTTCTCCCTCGCCTCCCATAACAGATCCTTTGACACTAATACCCCTCTGATCCACCCCCGCCTCTCCATCTTTCACCACCCAGGATCAGACCTTACCACCTGTCACTTGGGCTTTCCAACAGCCTCTTCATGAGCTTCATGCCCCAGTCTCCCCACCAATCCATCACCCACACAGATCACTGAAAGTAACCTTGCTAAAGGGAAATCTCACCATGCCCTCCCTCCCAAGAGAAATCCCTCCCTTCCCTTAAGATTGTTCAAGTTCTTTAACTAGCCCTGTAAGTGAGGTTCATCTCTTCAAAGACTCTACTCACTGATATCTCAGCCACACCAGACTTCTCTGGTATCCAAAGGACACACAGTTGAGGTGGTTCCCTGGTCTAAGATGGCCCCTGTAGGAGGCGCCCAATCAGCCAAGAGATCTGAGAGGGACCTGCCTCAGAGGCAGCTCAAGGGAAGGAAGGTCTGAGCCTAGAGAAGCTCCTCCTCTGCTCCCAGCTTCCTCTGTGTTCGCAGCTTGGAAGTGGAACTAACCACCCCAGCCTTGCCTAAGTCCCAAGAGCCTATCGAGTGACAACAGCAATGATGATGATAAAGGTTACAAAAATACTACCAACGTCAACATGTGCTGAGCACTACTGAATACCAGGCACTGTGCTGAGCACTTTGTTGACGTAATCCCAATTTATCATCCAATGAGTGGGTACCGTTGCCGGTGTCCCTATACAGGGACCCAGCTTGATGTGACTACAACCATCTTGATCATAGCCTCTATTTTCCCCACCAGGCAACCCTGGTCCTACAGAACAAACAAAGCCATTAAGATAGTCATCCCAAAATGGATACATATTGAGGATAACCTCCTAAGTGAAATACGTAAGTCATACATTTGTAAATACCGAATAGTTTCTCTGGTGTGAAAAACTATAAGGGTACATAAGACATTAATGATATAATTGACAATGTGAAATAGGAAGAAAGGGTTAAAGGTGTAGGGAAAATAGGAAGGGTTGGGGAAAGGTAATAAGGGAATAGGAAAAAAAACATGAGAAAATGAAAAAATGGAAAAAGTATTTGTTCATAAGACATTAATGATATAATTGACAATGTGAAATAGGAAGAAAGGGTTAAAGGTGTAGGGAAAATAGGAAGGGTTGGGGAAAGGTAATAAGGGAATAGGAAAAAAAACATGAGAAAATGAAAAAATGGAAATAAAGTATTTGTAAATAGGGAAGGGAGGAGGGGGTGAAGGGAGGGCGGGGATAAGGGGAAAAAATGAGAACCAAGACCTGTCATGAAAAGGTACAAGATCCCAATGATGAATGTAACTGTACTGTATACCTAAAATGTACCAATAAACTTAATGAGAAAAAAATATAGTCATCCAAGAGTATTGTGCTGGCTGTGAACACTCAGAATATCTCTAAACTGATGTTAGACATGTTGATAATTTTTAAGAAAAGCGAGGTACATACTCTGCTTGGCCACAACCCACCTTTGTCTAGTTTAGCATATAAACCCCCTCCTACCTTCAAGGCTGTGATCTTTCTCTCTTGCTACCGCACAAGACACACATCTGTCCATAGGTCCCCAATAAACAACACTTTGTGCATTCTTGGATCTGTCTGCCTCTTTCTTAGGTCTCACAGCACCTTCTGCCTTTGACAGCTGATTCTTATACACAGAAATGGGTTTTCCCAAAGTATCCATTATGCAGGTGGGTTAGACAGCTGGAGTTCTCAGTGCACTGAAAGCTATCAGTGTGGGTAAAAACATACCCAACTAAGTCTGAGCTACCTGGAATTTCCACCCATCTTTTTGTTCCTTGTCTCAGGGATGGCTCCAGGAATGCCTCACCTCCTCCAGGAGCCTTCTGAATGTTCTTGCCTCAGTGCCCCTTGGCCCCTTGGGGGAGAGCTCCCTGACTGTTCCATTCTATAGACCTCCCCTGCAAAGACCAAGTATGCGGTGTCTTTTCCTCATTAGACCTGGCTGGGTGCCATGCCACCTTAGATGACACCTGAGAATCTTGGTCCACCGGCAGAGATCCCTGGAGTGGGAACTTCCCCTGCCTTGACTGCACAGAATCTGGTCCTAAGCTTGCCAATCCTACCTCTTCTTGGTGGGGGTGACCTCCGCCGGCCTCTTTTCTGTCAGAACAGCAGGGTTCCCACCGGAAATGTTGACTTTCCTGCCCATGAGGGGCACCATCTCCTTGGGGTGGGCATTCATAGCTGGAACACATTCACAAGGTAGATGTTACGGGCATGGAGCAGCTTCCAGGGCCTTCAGACCCCCACATGGTACCGTCCAGCTACTGCTCAGACCTCCTGGGACAGGAGCTCCCTCTCTATATTCCTAGGTTGCCGATCCTTCCTGAGATCAGGGCAACTGCTCCTGCAATTTTCCCTATTGCCTGCTCCTTTGTCCCTAGGAGAGCCCAGCAAAGCATCCAGGTAGAGACCACCATGCCCAATCGTCTCCCCAAGTCACCATTCCCAGCCCCAAGCCCCAGTGATCTTTGTATGGAATTCTGAGAAGTAGCTCTGCTCTCTTGATGTCGCTCAGATTTTGTGTTCAGATCTGTACTCCAAGAGGTCTGACCTTGGCATCAAGTTCTTTTCTCTAGACACTATGTTTCTAGTGGCACAGCCTTGGGCTCCTCTGGTGTTTTAGATTTCTCAAAATCTGGATGGCTTCTGAGGCTAATACACTGATCATCTCTCTCATCCTCTTCACAAAGCTGAGCAAAAGCAGCCTGTGGCTGTCTGCATGCTGAACTCCCTCTTGCCTAGAGGAAGTAGTTGAATCCCTTGCCCCAAGGCAAAGGAGGCCCATTCCCTGGTCCAGACTTACTTTGCTGGTGTTCATTGTGGGCTGGCCACTGAGCTCAGCTCCAAAGGACATAGAGATGCTGGGAAGAGGGACTGAGATGTTTTCCAAGGAGAAAGAGAAGGCATATCAGAAGAAACCCTAAAGGCTGCTATGAGGAGAAAGGGCAATCTGAGCAGAGACAGTCTGGGCAAAGACTTGGGGTCATGATAGGTCAGTGAGTGGCAAGGAATTAGTGGGGCCAAAGAGCCTGGGGTGGGAGATCCTGGGGCCCATGTCAGGGGGGGCCTTAGAAACAGCTTGGATCACACCGTGAGGGGCTCCACTTGGGAGTTAAACCCAGGGCAGCAAGGAATATGGAGGGCTTGGGGTTACATAGGGACAGACACCTCAGGGAAAATAGCCATGGGCGTGGAGGCCTAGGGGCCAGGAGGGAGCTGCTGTGGGGACTGTGGGGATAGGGGCCAGCTGTTCACATAGGGTGTGTGATCTAGAAAGGGAGGAGTGGACAGGAGGTGATACAGTAAAGAAGCCAACCTCAGCTTGAGTCACAGAAGCAGAGGAAGAGGGTGTCTACAAAAACCTAGCTGGATGGATGAACTTGGAGTTAATGGTGACCCTGCTCCAGCAGGAAAGCCTCGTAAGGAGGTGGCCTGAGCACCTCCTTGTCATCGGGTTGGAGAGGTTTGGAAATGGAACAGTGCCTGCCCCATGGAAAACGAGGATGAGGGGTGTTAGGATAGGGGAGGGCTCTGTCTCTGAAATGCAGACACTTTGATGCCAGAGGCACTCAAGAGGGGCCTCAAGGCCAGCCAGGTGGGGAAGCCCACAGAAAGGGCCTCAGGACACCCAGGTCCCTGCCTGTCACAGCCTAAGGAGGACAGGTGGCCTTTACTGCCTGCCCCAGACCAAAGAAATCTCTGAACAGACAGGGCTAAAAGGCTTAGCTGGACCAAGAGGGAGCAAGAAGGATGGAGGCATGTGTCTTACCCCTCCCCGGGTCTCTAGTTTCTCTCTTGAGAAATGGGCTGATGGTCCCTAAGGACTCCTTAGTCCTGACCCATGATACTAGCTGCTCCATTTGCCTTGCCCATGACTGTGGGCTGTCCTGGGTAGCTAGCGCAGAAGAGGGCCAGGAAAATCAGGATCAGGACTGCAGCAGCTATAATTAGCTCCTGAATCACCCATAAACCCTGTGTTCTCACCCGCTGGACTCTCAGCTGCCCTGCCCTCCCTCTCTCTGGATTCAGTTTCCACGCCCGGCAAGTGGAATGTCATGCTTCCCAAGCCCTCGCACTGATTTAAATGGCCTCTCTTGCTAATTGGAATGGTAAAGACCATAGGCACCTGGGAGAGCCACCTGTAAGGTGCCTGGGCCCCACACCTCTCCAGTATTGGACCATTTTGTAGAGTCCCAAATCCCATCACACTCATGCCCTAACGAGAGACATCCCCAAGCCTACTGAGGGAGACAGCACCCTCACCTCTGCCCTGAGCAGCCATAAGACCTTCTTCCTCCCAAGGAAGAATTCCAGACTCAGAGAAGGCTCATGTCTCCTTTAGAGTCTGCACTCTCACAGCCAAGAGCTCATGACTTTGTTTCCCCTGCTGGAACTTAGCTCCCTCCCAACCTTCCTGGAAGCTTATGGGCAAAGACCAGGAGAACCCCAAGTCCATCCTCTGGGCTCCCCAGGCGCTTTGGATGGCACTGGCTGCCCCATGTGGCAAGGACTCACCTTGTGAGGTACCAGCTGGTGGTGACAGCCCTTGCTCTGATATCACCGCATGTCTGGGGCCCAAGGCCCCCCGATGGGACAGTGGCTGGGCCGGCAAGAGGCTTTCATCTCAGGCCTGGGGATGGCTGATGGCTGGATTGAGGCAGCAGAGGCAGAACTGGCTGGGTTACCTGCCCTCAGCGCCGGGCAAGCCCCACCTACCACCCACGTGCCCTGTGTGAGTCATCCCCACACCCGCCCAGCACCTGACCCCACAGGGAAAAGGCAAATGAGGCACCTATTAATGCACAAGGCTGAAGTTCTGGCTCCAACTCTTCCCTCTCTTGTATTTGATGCTCAACGAGGGCTTCCCCTCAAAAGCCTCAGTTTCCTCAACTGGGAAATGGAAATCATAATGTAGACTTTATTTCCCAAGAATGCCACAGGAGTCAAAGAGATCATGAAGACGGGAAGGCTTAGTAAACAGTCAAGTGCTTTACCCTGACCTCTAGGAAGAAAGGCTCAGCCAAGGACTGGCCGGGTTGACCCTAGTGTAGTTGGCCCCAAGGCTAGCATCCATCGTTCAAAACCAGTCCCCAAGAGCAGGTCCCTCTGACACAAAAGAAGCCCCCACTCAATGTTTCCCTCCAGCAAACATGCACCATAGACCTTAGCGTCAGACAGCCCCCATGTGACCTTGGGAAAGTCATTTCTTCTAAGCCTCAATTTCCTTACCTGTGAGGTGTGTATGAGGCTCTTTGCCAGGTTAGTATAGGGCTTAAATGAATGAATACATGGGGCTAGAATAAGGTCCAGAATGCGGAAAGAATTCAGTTACAACTGTTTGCTGGGATTGTTTTTGTCGTGCCAATTTATTTCCCCGGCAACTGTCCAGGCCACCTTTCTCCAAGGCCAGCACCAGCCTAGAAGACTGTGTGCCCTCCCTCTCCTGGCCAGGCAGCCACTGGAGAGAGGGTGGAGTGAGGCTTGACTCAGGAGATGCACACCTGCTCCCCTAGGCCAGATGTGGCCAAGCCATGACGGGACAAGCGGAAGTCTCTGCTGACTGTGCCAGTGCTGCTGGGCGAGGCAGTAGGGACTTCCCTGACAGTTTCCCGGAGGCAAGCCCCTTGATCCCTTGTCACCATAACCCACTGGACCTGGAGTGGCAGTAGGGTGCAGGGGCTGGCTCCCAGACCACAAGACAGCAGGACATGTGGCCAGGACAGGACAAAGCAGTCTTTTGAGTGAGGTAAAGTGAGGAGCTGCTTTCACAGTGCTAGCCAGTGAGAAGTTCCCATTCTCAATTCAATCTCATCATGAAACACCATTACAGCCCAACACTTGGGGAAGTAGGGTCCCCTCTGTAACTTCCTGACCCGCCCCTGGCCCAGCCCTCCCTCCTCCCAGCTTGCTCCCAGCTATGTATGAATCCTGCTGATGGTCTCTGTTTCAATTTCCCTGTGTTGGTGCTTTTTCTCAGGGACAAATGTCCCTTGTCTCTCACCCAGATCTGTACTGTGCCCATCAAGGAATAAGGGAAGCCCCACTCTGCTAAAAACAGCAGCAGGAGCCAGGTCACCCAACACAGAAAGAGGCACTGCTTCATGAAAGAGTCCCACCCCTAACACGTGGAAGCAGCAGCTCTGTGAACTGGTCCACATGCAGTTCCAATGAAGCCAGCACAGTGTGAGAGCCCACGTGAACGCGGGACTCAGGGGAAACCAGCACAGGCAGGAACCATAACCCACCAGGAAAATGATAAGGACCAACCAAGGAGGGGTGGGCCTCTAATGAGGAGGGGGAAATGGGTCCAAGGTAGACAGAGCAGAAAGAGAGGAAAAGAGAGGTAGCTGCAAGAGGAAAGCCACATCAGCAGAGTCTTAGGCCAGAGACCCCTCTGGCATGTTCCATGTGTGATGACATTCCTGGGGCAACATGTGAACTCCACAGGGTGCTCAGAAGTCAGGCTTCAGAGTGAGGTGCAGCTGGCCGCGTGGCCCCAAGCCACTGGGCCAATCCTACACTTAGTCACACAGGGCTGTGTTGCAAAAACTCACAGACACATGGCCTGTGGCCTAGCAGGATGTTGTCACCACTGAGATCAGGCAGGGAACTGACCCAGCCTTAATGAGCCAGTGTCTCTGGCCTGCTCTGGGTCCTCAAAGCACAGTCACAGGAGTAGGGGGCCAGAAGTCCCACCTGTTTATACCAAGACTGTAGCCCTTACAGAATCCTACATCGTCTGCATAGCCTTGACAGCCACATGGGTGACCTTTGAGGCTCATTCCAAGAGGCCCCAACACCTGAAGCTTGGAGAAATTAACAGTTGCCCTCTTCTACCAGGCCCCAGGTTCCTTGTAGCAACCATGAGCCAGGCTGTGTTAACCCTTCCTCAGTGGCTTGAATTCTCGGGGACAGTGAGTAGAACACATAAGGGGCCCAGAAAGGGTCCTTCCACATCGGTTGTGTATGTGCAGAGAATAGGGCCAGGACTGGGAGTGGGATGTAATGGAAGAGTGAAAGGTCAGCCTCTGGGTATTCCTATCCCAGCCCTGCCCCTAAAGGCCTGCTCCAGAGGCTAGACATCTGCCAAGATATCCTGTCTGCCCCCATCCTGCCCAAGTTGGGGGGGAGTCTGTCTACAGAGGCAGTCTTCCAGCCTATCATAGAACACCCACAGAAGACACAGCAGGAAGCAGGAGGCAGACCCTCCCAACTTCCTGCACCATCGAAACCCCACAGGCCTCAGGCCCAGGCAACAAGCCCATAGGATCTACCACCACGGGGCAGGGCATCTCTGCAGTGGACACGGGCAGGCAAGGGCCAACCCTTTCCCTCACACTTGGTGCCATGAAGAAGGAGCCAGGAGCCAGGAAGAACTCCACTGCCTGCCTCGGACCTTGGCAGACTGACCCTGTCATGTCTTGCCCGCACCTTCCTGTGGGAGCAGGTGTGCAGTGCCTTAGTCAAGCTTCACCTCATGCCCTTCCCAGGAGAGGCCTGGTCCAAGAAGAAGGACAGAGTCTTCTTCCATGTTCTGACCTTGGAGAAAGCAGCCATGGCAGTCAGTGGGAAAACAAAGGAGCATAGTAAAAACAATCCAGGTTAGTAGCTGTCAATGAGTTCTTTCTGCACCCTGTACCTTGTTCTAGCCCTTCTGTTCACTCTCTCATTTAAGCTCCAGAGTAACTTTGCAAACTGGGCTGTAACCATCTCACAGGTGAGAAAACTGAGGCTCGGGAGAGATGATTTTCCCAGGGTCACATGGCCAGCAGGGGGCAAGGCTGTCTGACACTAAGGCCAATGATGCATGACTGCTGGTGGGAAGCGTTGAGTGGGGGCTTCCTCTGTGTGCGCTCTTAGGGACTGGCTTTGAAAGTTGGATGCTGTCTTGGCCCTGGCCACCCTGAGGGCCCTGGTCTGCATCATGGAAAGACAGCTTCATTTCTGGACTAGGAGAGCTGAGCAGCAGCCCCATCAAGGATTCTGGATGTGGCTCATCCTGCTTCCAGGTGACTGAGAAAGGACTTGGAGACAGAGACAAAGAAACAGCAACAGGCTAGAAAAATTGCTAAGAGAGTAGATTTTAATGTTCACACCACACACACACACACACACACACACACACACACACACACACACCAAAAAGATGATGAGCAGATGAGGTGACACATAGGTTAATTAGCTATCTTAGTCTTTCCACAATGTACACATATATCAAAATATCATGCTATGCACCATAATATATACAAATTATATTTGCTAATACTCCCTGGTAAAGCACACACTTAGCATGCATAAGGCCCTGGGATCGATCCCCAGCACCAAAAAGTATAAATAAATAAACAGTTTAAAAAGCACAAATATATGTCACAATTACATCATGTAAAACAAAGATTTTGTTTTGTTTTATTCCCTTCTTTACCATTTTTCCTTATGAGAGGATTAGAAAGGGAAAGGTAAAGAAAAGTACAAAAGAACATGGCCATAACGAAAATATAATATTCTAAAATGCAAATGCATACTACATATTGGTCAATACAGCTAAGTTTAAGTGGAAACATTAAAGAAAAAAAGAGACAGAAAAATAGAGTAAGACTACTTACTTCACACTTATTAGAGTGGCCAAAACCCAGAGTTCGGATATTAAGTGCTGATGAGGATGTGAAACGAGAATTCTCATCCCTGCTGGTAGGAGTGTAAGATGTTTCAAATAATTTGCAAGCCTACTGTGAGATTTCTCACAAAACTAAGCATACCTCTCACCAAATAATCCAGCAATCACACTCCTTGGGACTTAAAGGATCTAAAAACTTATAATCCACACTGAAGCCTACGCATGGATGTTTAACAGCAGGTTCACTCATAATTGCCAAAACTGAAGCCAAGACAACCTTCTGTAGTTGAGTAGATACGTAAACGGTGGTAAATCCAGATAATGGAATATTATTCGGTGCCAAAAAGAAATGAAGACATGAAGGACTATTCGAGTGCATGATACTAAGTGAGAAAAGCCAATCCAAAGAGGTTGCACACTGTGTAACTTCAAGTACATGCCATTCTGGGAAAGGTAAAAAACCATGGAGGCAGTAAAAAAGATCAGTGGTTACCAAAAGCTAGGCAGAGGAGGATGAATCAGCAGAGCATAAAGGGTTTTTAGGGCAGTAAAACTATTCTGCATGAGACTGTAATGGTGGATACCATATTTATACATTCGCCAAAACCCATCGAATGTACACTACCAAGAGAGAACGCTAACAGACTTTGGGTGAAAACGATATGTCAGTGTAGGTTTGCTTGCCTTAATCTTAATGCAAGTACCACTCTGGAGCAGGATATCAAAAGTAGAGGAGGCTGTGCACATGTGGGGATAGACGATTATACAGAAAATTCTGTACTTCCTGCTCCGTTTTGTTGTCAACACAAAGCTGGTCTTAAAATAGTTTATTAATTTAAAAAGAAAAGAAAGGAAAAATGAGCCAGAGGCAAGTATTCCTTTCTTGAAGCAACCCCGAGTTTATACAAAAGGCTGTGATCATTCAGAAGAACAGCCAAGGATTCTTTCCACCTCTGCACAAGTTCAAACGCTGATCCAATTTGCAGAAATTTGCAGATACGTGACATCCACACATTTTCTAAGAAAGGGTTCCTAGTAAAGCACGGAGTCCAGGCTCACAACAGACAGCAAGAAGCCTTCCTGTCTCCCTTCTGACCTGGCGGTAGGCTGGCATGCCCAGGTGGCCTGGCACAGCAGTTAAGGCTGGGGCTTTGGAGTCAGACTCCCTGGGGTCAGACCAAGGCCATGCTGTTTACTGGCTGTGTAACCTTACTAATTGTTGGAGTCTCAATTTTCTTATCTATAAAATAGAGATAATAATAGCTCCTGCGTGAGCTGTTATGAGGCATAAAGGATAATATACATCAAGCACTTTCATCAACACTCTGCACACCCTCATGGTCTGTATCCCTCCTCCGCACTCACCAGCCGCACGGTCTGCATGTACCTCACTGCATACAGAGGCCCCTGCTGCGCCAGCCCTCAGATGCCTCTGGCGGCCTTATTTGGGAGGCATATGTGATGCTGGGGAGCATGAAGTATTTCCTCCAGATTTACCTCTCACACTAGGGCCTAAGGCCCGGCCCCAGCTAAAGTCACCCTTCCTTTCATGAGCGTGTGGCCAACAGTTTCACAATTAAGCAGTTCATTCCACAATCCACAGACATTAGCACAGCCTCCCCGACCCCATATCCGGGACAGACCTCTCCTGGATTGTTTAATTTCTATTCCATAAAGAAAAGGCCAACAAACCTCTTTTGCAAAAAGGCCAGATTGCATACTTTACGCTTTGCAAACAATCTGGTCTCTACTGCAGCTACTTCACTCTGAATTGTAGCATGAAAACAGGCTAAGGAGTGGCAGAGGTTGTGTTTCAATGAAAGTTTATTTACAAAAATAGGCGTTAGGGTGGGTGTGGCCCATGGACTATAGTTTGCTGATTATGTAGATATATTTGTGAGGGAGGGTCCCCCACCTGTGGGTAAGAGCTATAGAACAACCAGAGGCATCCAGCCATAAAGGGTAGGACAAACACACACTCATGTACACACTCCCAGATGCACAAAAAGAAGGCACCATGCCAAATAGCCATGCCAGCCCAATGACTGGCGCAAAGTTCACAATTGTTATAAGACATATATATGTATATATACATACATATATTTATTTATATGGAGAACGACAGGAGAGTGGGGTGAAAGCATTTAGCACTGCAGGAGAACAAGATTTTCACTTCAGCAAGTGAAAGTTCCCTGGAAATTCCTCTCCATGTCCTTTGGGGAGTGTGGTCCTGTCCTTTTATCTGAGCAGCAATAAAGCTGTATTTTGGGGACTTCAGTATTTCATACCAAAGGACAAAGTCATTTTTGGGAAAACCTCATTCTGCCAGAGCTGGGAATAGGACCAGCCTCCCCCAACTCCTCTGGGGAGCAAATGACAAACTCCCCCAAGACCACTCTTGGTAGATGAGATATTAACATAATACAGAAAGAAAGGGCCTCAGCATTTAACATCAAAGGAAGTGTTGTGTCCTCAAAAGTATTTTCCTGGGGTTCGCTTACTTGTGCTCCCAGAAATACAAAAATCAAACAAGTGCCAAGCACCTATAACCCCAGCAACCCAGTAGACTGAGGCAGGGGTCCACTAGTTCAAGGCCAGCCTGGACTACATAATTTCAAGTCCAGCATGTACTATATAGCAAGACCATGTCTCCAAAGAAAAAGAAAAAAAGGGCCAGGGATTTAGCTCAGTGGTTCCGCCGCCTGCCTCACAAGTGCAAGGCTCTGAGATCAATCCCCAGTATCAAAACAAAAAGGAAAGAAAACAAAAAAGAAAAAGAAAACAAGGGCCTAATGTATATCCAACAGAGATTTACCATTCACACTGTTTAATGAAGTCAGTAAAAAGTAGAAAGGCGGATCATTTTCTGTTTGACGATTCACCTGGGGACAGTGATGGTTGGATGCCGATCTCTTCGCATGGACCCAAACACACTTCCCATGGCATGTCCAGTACAGACTTAGGGCTGTGCCTAGGCTGGCACAGATCAGGTCAGGCTGCAGACAGGGCACTGGTGTTCTCTGAACAGCTTCCCAATGGTAGTCGAGCATTCAAAGGTCCAGCATGGAGAGTACCCCACATGGGGCCCCTCACTTCTCCCCTGGAGCCACGGAATCCTTAAAGGCCTCGGCATCCTCTGGCTTAAGAGACCCTGAAAAATGCTTCAGATGAACTTCCTCAGGCTGGGTAGAGTGCCTATCTCGAGTACTTGCATCCCTTAAAAGGGGAACGAGGGCAAAGTTCTTCCAGTTTCTCCCTGAAACTGAAGAGCGAACCATCAGCACTACATTGAATGAAGCAAAACCAAGAAACGAATGTTTACTTCTTGGCCTCACAAGTCTCCAGATAAAAAGAGACCCGGGAATGAATTTTCTAGGGCTCCTGGGTTGGTACAAGTTCCTCTTTCCTCAGCTGATCAAGGAAACTCCTCCACTCATGTAACACCCTTAACTCCTCTTCCTCTGTGCAACCCTGACTTGCTTATACTTCATGAGACTCCACTGCTCACCTTTCTCAGCCTCCATTTCCTCCCTCCCCAAGTGGGAAAGTGAGGAGATGATCACACAAGCAACCCTACGTCCTGCCTCATGAGTGGCCCCACAGTGGGTCAGCTCTATGACGATGAACACCAGTCAAAAAATTAGGATTTGGAGTCCAAGCCCCATCAGGGAATGACGCCAAGAGAACCATGGTGACACTAGACCTCAAATGAGGTCCTCAGATCTGTCCTGAAATCCCAGGGAGCTCCCGAGGAAGACTCTGTTGTCACCCCACAGTTACCTCCCCGCTCTGACCACCTCGGAGCCTAGAGGGCAAGGTGTGTGTGCTCTTCCCTTTGCCGGAGCCCTGGTCAGCCAAGTTCTCTGGTTGCCTCCCTTGGATCCAATCTATCCAGAAAACCAGCGTAAACACAGACCTCCTAGCCTAGAACTAGGATCCAGTACCCTCTGCTGGTATCCAACCCTGGCCACATCTCAAAGGCATCAGGAATGCCGGAAGCTGGTCCCTTGTGATTATTCCATTTGAATTCTCCAGACCTTGTAGGCTGATGGTACCATTATTAGCACTGTCCTGTCCCCTAACCCCAGAAACCACGCTGAAAGAGGGTCCCTTGCAGAACCTGGATACAGATGCAGGAGGTTCCATGGGAGGACAGACCAGGTGCTCATCAGGATACCATCTAATGGCTGGTTGGGTGGTGGGGACATTAAGCCTCAGGGACTGTTTAGTCTAGCCCCAGGTCCAGAGCCCTTAAAGGAAGGGAAATGAGATTCCCAGTGCTATTCCCCACAGTTCTGATGCCAAGACCCCTTCCACACACTCCCCCAGCTCCTCTACTGACTACTTTCCTTCCAGGGCCTTTCCCTCTTGCACTCCCTCACCCCTCCTCTCATACATATTGTGCGGAAAGAGCTTTTTGTCAGAATTATCTGGCTATTCATTACTGGAGTTTCTACTGTTACAAAGCTGCGTAGAGATGTACAATCCTCAAGAAATAATCCTTAACATAACAGTGAAATAAAGGGATGTCTACTGTTTCCCAGTCCTATTCCCATTAACATTATTGTGTGTATCCCTGCGACTAGGTCAGCGTCTTTATTAATATCACAGTGAAGGTGCAATGTAAATGGCTAGTACTGCTCACTTGGGACAAGGGGAATAGGGCTGAGGAAGCAGGGTCGCCTTCCCAAGCTGGCATTCCAGGGGTTCGATGTGGTCTGAGCTGCTTCCTCTAGGCAGCAAGGACAGTGCCTGTACCAGGGGTGCTGGCCCAGCTGCCCTGCAGTGCCATGCTAAATGCTCAGCTGCATGGGCACATGTAAGGGCACACAAGAGTGTTTGCACATGAGTGTGTGTGGATGGCTGGCATTTGGGGCTGTTACAGAACCCAGGTCCTGTGGAAGAAGGAGGTGAGGAAGGCCCGCAAGAAGTGAGAGACCCACCTGCCCAATATCCGACCACTAGCCAAAGAGCCCCCTCTGTGCCACAACCCGGCCCTTCCCCCTCACCTCGGCCTGACCTCAGGGAGAAGCTCAGTGTGCGCTTGACACCCTCACAATTGCCTGGGTCCTCGTTGATGATGCCAACGTTAGTGTTCCAGGTAGTCCAGTTCACCTCATCCACCCTGCAGATGAGGGAACAGAGGGTCATGGAGCTGGGCACCAAAGGGCCACATCCAACTTCCAGACTGGAAAGCCCATAGATCCAGATGGAGACCACCTAGCTGGTGGGGAAGGTAGATAAGACCTGCTTTTTGGACACCACCTCTACCTGACTGCACCATGTGGAGCAGGGACTCTAAGTATTGGATTCCTGGCTCTGACCCAGCTCACTAAGTGGTCCCTTCTGGACATGGCAAGTTGTCCAATATTTTTGTCTGGGTCCTACCCTTTGGGACTAAGGTGGGTCTCCTATCCCCAGAGCTGAGCCTTAGGTTGGCTCTTGTTCCTACGACTGCCTTAGCGGAGTCCCCCAAGCTTATGGCTGGCTTCAAAAGGTCCTGAGACAATCTCTGTACCCACAACTGGCTCCAGAAGGGTGCCCCCTACCCACAGCTGAGTCCCCAAGTGCTTCAAGACCTGACCCTTGTCCAAGCCTTACCTGAAGCACCATCGGAAGTCATCCTTGCCATCGGGGGTGTACCCCACCTGCAGCAGCTTGCCTGAGCGGAAGGCCTTTCTCATGCACTTCAGGAAGCTCTTCTCCGTGTCCAGGATAGTAATGGCTCTCTGAGGAAGAACGCATAGAGCAGAGGGGCAGAGGGCTCTTCCAGGGGCCACCTGGCTCCTGGTGCTTGCTTCCAGGATCAGCCTCGCCAAGGTGTCTCTCAGCCCCTGAAGCCTCCACACTGGACCACCAGGGTCTTCTATACTATGCTGGCAGGTGCACACTCCACAAAGGGAGCTCAGCCCATGGAGCCCAGATCTGTCTGGATGCTCACAAAGGGATGATATAAGGTGGTATGTAGGAGCAGGGACTCAGGAATAAGACTGCCCAGTCTGCGTCCTGGCTCTTCTAGCTCCCAGCTGGGTGTCCTGTAACACTGACACCTGATGTTACTCTGTCTCGATGCTTTCATCCAAACATGGGTTAGTAACAGAGTAACAATATGGAATTGGAGTACTTATGGGAAAGTGCCGCTTAATAAGAGTGACACTTTCATTATAGGAGTCAGGGAGGCAGGTGGGGACCATGTGGCTCAGAAAGAGAGTTCTCAGGATCTCATCTTCTGTTACATGTACCCCCAAGTCTGATATCTGCTGCTCACCAGAGACCAGGGTTCTCTGCAGTGGATATCACATGGGCTGAGCCCTCTGCTTCCTTCTCTTCAGGACTGTCCAGCCCACAGCCAAACACAGCATCTATGAACACCAGCTAAGCTGATCTGACTCTTTGCAGACCGTGCTCAACAGGGAACAATGCTGGGAAAGGAGCCCACTGAGGGAGATGCTTCTGCCCAGTCCCAGCCTGGTTGAACTTTCTGTCCCTTCCCCAAGTCCTGTAGGGCTCATGAGCTCAGCTGGGTGACGTAGAAGACAGAGCATCAATGCCCTCCAAGCTGTACACCCCACTGGCCCACTCACCTGCAGTTTCCAGATGTTCTTGCTCTCCTGTGCAATCTTATTGACGGTCTCCCCCATGAGAGCGATGAGCATGTTGAGCAGGAGAATATAAGTGAGAATCACATAGGCCAGTAACAGGATGATGAAGACGGCCTTGAAGTCGTAGTTCTCAGTGAACTCCAGGTCTCCCATGCCGATGGTGAACTTGAACAGCTCCAGACACGTGGAGTACAAGCTGTTGTAGGAGTTGCTGGTTGTCCTGCAACTAGGTCCCCGCCACCGGTGTAACTCGGTCGACAAGGAGTCATTCTTCCCATCCTCAATCAGTGTCACTACCGCTAGGGGCCATGGAAAGAGAGGGTGCAACTAGATGGAAGCCAAGACCCCAGGTCCCCTGACATATACCCCTTCTGCCCCAGGATGGCTCTGCAGCAGGGATGCTGCTCAGCCACATAGCGCTCTGTGTGATGTTTTTTAAAGCAGCCCTTCCTCCAAACTATTGAAAAATTGTCAAAATGTACTGCTTAGTTTTAAAAATACCTTCATCATTATACACTAGCAAAATATGTAGCATAAATATACAATGTATGTGTACAGTGTCAATACACCTTTGTGTACAGCCTTCTTAACCTTACATGTCAGCCCAGGCTTCACACCCACCTTGTCAGCCACACACGCTGTCTGTGTCCCTGAGAGGTCCCCTCGAGAATCATGGGTATCAAGCAGCTCAGAGCAGAATGGCCTCTTACTGCCTTCCCTGCAGTAAGTCCGGTGGCCGAGAGCTTCTGTACCAGCTGTGCAGCATGGCTACTGCATGTCCATATCCACTAACCCTCTGGCCTAATCCTTTCCTGTGGTGACTGATATGCAGGAACTTCAGGCCCAGGCATCACAGCCCACTCCTATCTGGTCCCACTTCGTCACCGTTGCCCATCCCTCCAGACATAAATCCCAAAGTGCAGGGTGGGAAGGCCGAAGGATACCACCAAGCAAACTTTGTACCTGTAGGACTTAGATGAGGATCAAAGCAGAGTCACATCCAAAAAAAGAAAGAAAGAAAATGATGTAGACGTGTGAAAAGGGCACAGGAGCCATCCTGGAGGGGTTCCCAATGACTAAACCTCAGATAACTTAAGCATCAAAATTAAATGATAGTAAGAATTATAACTCAGTAAACAAAGTGAGACTCCATGAAGAAAAAGAAAATCCAAGAGGCTGTTCTATGAGGCTCTTTTAATGTACAAGAGACAAAAACTTCGGTGAATAAATATAGAAGGAACGATAGAGTTTGAATATTGCTGCTCGGTGATAAGCAATATCACCGAGGTAGGCAATATCAATAGGCGATATAAGCAATATCACCTTGGTGGCAAGCCCAAACAAATTTGTGTGATTTAGGTTAGAATAATCAACGGAAGTTCAAACTACTGGGTGGAAGTCTGATGGAAAATAGGATACTTACATAATCTCAAACTATCTTTTCCCAAATCACTTGTCAGGGACAACGGGAAAGTAGTTACAACAGAAAATCTGGCACATTCACCAAAAACAAGTAATCAAATTCACTTCAGCAGAAGCGGGGCAACAATCATGCAACTCCAAACACAATGCACTGTTGGAGACATGCATCACTTCCTTGATATTCTGGCCCAAAAATTCTCGAATCTAACCAGAGGACACATCAGACACTTCTAACAGACAAGAGACGCTGGACAAAACATCTGGCTTTACTCAGAAATACTAAAATCAGAAAGACAAGGAATAATTAGATACCTGTTCAAAGTGAAAGGAAACCAGAGATAGAGTTCGTGGTCCAGGCTGTTTATTTTCCATAAAAGAACATTGTTAGGATGACTGGTGAAATTAGGAATTGGAATGTAGATTAGCTAATAGTAAGCAACAATGTTACTTTCTTGATTTTGATTACACTGTATTTGTGTAAGGAAATGTTCTTATATTTAGGAACTATACACTGAAGCATTTAGTGGTAAAAGGTAACTCACTCCCCAGGAGTAATTTTATAAAGTGTGAGTTGTGTGTGTGTGTGTGTGCATGTGTGTACATGCATGTGCAATTTTGCATAAGGGAGAAAAAGTTATATTAGGGCCGGGTATTTAGCTCAGTGGTTCTGCCACCTGCCTTGCAAGCACAAGGACCCAAGTTCAATCGCCGGTACCAAAAAAAGTTATTTTAAAATGAAGCAAAATTGGGGATTCTGGGTAAGGAGAATGGAAGTTATTTGTATTAGTCTTGAAAATTTCCTGTAAGTCAGAAAAAATGTCAAAATGTTTTAAAGGAGAGCAAAATGAGCCAAAATGCAGGTCTACTGCAGGAAAGCACCATTTTCCATCTTAAAAATCATGGAAAATATTTTACGAATCCCATTTCCTAGTTCTTGGGTTCATTTTAGTCTGTTCTTTGTCCATTCGCTCATCACCTGCAGGCATGCATCCATCTGCCCCACCCAGCCTTGGGCAAAGTCCTCCAGTGGTCAGGGTGAGCAGGAGCCTTGCCCTCTTACCAGCCCCAGCCATGCCCCTTACCTGTGGAAAATCCAAACAAAAACACGAGGTAGACAAACATGAATCGACACAGGTCTCTCAGGATCATCTGCAGGAGAAAGCAGGTTTATTCCAGACACTTCTATGCCCTGCGGGTGGGGAGCAAAGGAGGGGCTGAGACTGCATCAGCCTGGTGTCAAAGGAGGGAATGCGCAGCAATGATAGATGTGACGGTTCTCAGCTCAGGTGTCATGAAGGACTGATCTACACCTCTCCCTGTGGTCTTTGATCTGGTCAGGAGAGAGGGGTCAGGGATGCAGAGAATTAGCTTCAGGGGATCCCCGCATATGGCTCAAGCCCAGATCGCTTGATTCTTAAGGAATGGACTGGAAGCTAAATTTTGCCTCCCCACATGATAGGGAGAGGCTAGACAGTCTGTAGGATATGTCTCCCACCCATGGGTCCAACAGGGCTCTGTGAAGCACCCACCTTTTCGATCATGACGGCATAGATGCCCATCTGCTGGAAGCCGCGGGTGTAGTACAGCATGTTGGTCCAGCCTATGGCCAGGGAGAACACCATGGAAGCCACATATTCCTTGCGGTGGCTGAAGTACAGTACCACGGATACCAGCATGAACAGCGACTGTGCGAAGCTGGGGTGGGGAGAGGAAGCTCTGTGGGCAAACGAAAGGCCTGGCAAGACCATGAACGAAAGGCCCGGGTCTGCTTGTGTCTGAAGACAGACTTCAGGCCACAGTAGGAGCTCAGGCTGGGCTGCTCTCAAGGGTCAAAAACTGGTTGGAGTACAAAATCTTATGTCTAAGGCACAAATATATAGTGCAGGTGTCCCTTAATTTATGGGGATGGGGACACATCCTGAAGAACCCATCATAAATTAAAAATATTGTAAGTCAAAAATCCATTGAACACTCAACCTACTGAACTCTATAGTGTCAACTGTTTCCCCTTGTGATGGTAGGGTGACTGGGACCTGTGGTTCCCTATCTGTGCCCAGTATCATGCAAGAGGACTATATGGCATATAGCTAGCCCAGGAAAAAGTACTCTATACATACATGTAACATTTTGATTTTATCAGAGCTATTCACACACATAGGTAGAAATTTAGAGTACAAAAAAGCTTATAACCAAACACGGGAGCTTCTTGTCCAACCCTCTTCATTCTCTCAAGTTCTCCTTCCTTAGATATTTTCCATCCTTTTAGTTCTTTCTCTTGACTTTTATATATCTATCTATTAGATGGTTCTTAACTCGGAACGAGTCCAGCATATGCAAGAGGGGACACCCACTTCCCTCACACCAAGTGGGGAGGCTTTGGCAATTTCTACAAACATTTTTGATTGGAGCATGGGAGGAGAGCTACAAGTACCTAGTGGGTAGAGAACAGTGATGTGGCTAAATATTTCACAATGCGCAAGCCAGACTCTCCCCCATACAACTGAGAATTATCCAGTCCAAACTGTCAATGCAGCCAAGCTAAAAGAGACAGTAGAGTCAAAGTGACACTTACAAAAGTATCTCACTGTAGCTGTCCACAAACAAGGTCTTCATGGATGGCCGCCTCTGCAGGAAATATTGAACCTACAGGTAAACACAGCAAGTTCCCAGGAAATGTTACATGTGGTTAAATGGTGAGCACCAAGGGTACCTCCTAAATGTTAGCATGATGGAACATGAGGATGTGTTAACATGAAGATTATCAACAGTGGAACAGTGTGGATAATGAGGTGGTGTCACGTGATAAGAGATTTTTTTTCAATATTGGGCAGAATTACAACTATACCCAGAAGTAAATTCAACTTTACCCAAAAGTAAATTCAAGAAGAAAACAAAAATATTCACAAAAATGTCATCAAATGCTGTAATTTAATGATGGGATTGGGAAATGTTTTTCTTCTAATTAATGTTTTTTTATTTTCTGTAAATAATCAGTACAATAAAATTCTTTTATTCAGGCTCCACTGAACGAACTCAGCAGATTAACCATTGGCACTAGGAAGTCCCCTCCAGGCACCCAGGTATTTCTGACCACACCCATAGATTAATCCTCTGCTTGCCTTGTGGCTTTACTTTATTATAATGCAAACTATGATGCTTCTATGAAGACCAAATCCAACGATTTGTAAAAGACTCTATAACAGTGAGTGACAGAGAGAGAGAGAAAGAGAGAGAGAGAGAGAGAGAGAGAGAGAGAGAGAGAGAGAGAGAGAGAAAGAGAGAGAGAGAGAGAGAGAGAGAGAGAGAGAGAGAGAGAGAGAGAGAGAAAGAGAAACTTATCCCCTCAAAATTTGGAGGTTAAAAATCATAATGATCTCAAATTCTGCATCCAGAGTGCTTTGTGTGCATCTAAGTTCTCACTTCTCTTTAAAGAAGCTGAAACTAGAAATCATAAAACACGTGTTCATTCTAGGTTTTGTTTTTGCAAGGAAGGTAATGTAAAATTCCAAATGGCCTTCCCACTTTCAAAGAAAAGACCAGTGCTAGATAAGAAGAATCCCCAAAGGACACACGCGGATGCTTCCAGTTAAAATAAAATAGTTCCATTTTTACCTGTAGATTACCTTCATTGTTCCGAGTTTTAATGGGCTGTTGGATGAATTAAACTAATAAACTACCAGTCATGATCCTATCATTTAAGAGGGTTCTGCTCTGGGCTTGTAACTAAATAATAACATGGTGAGAGGATCGCAGGAGAGAGTCCTGGTTAACTTCAGGCTTGACTGCTCCGGGCTCATGGGACACTCTGGGAAGTTTCCCCAGCCCCAGCTGGGAACGCTGAAGCACTCTCAGCTTCCCCTGTATATCTCTCCCAGACTCAAATGGGGCCATTATGTTTCTGATAGGTAAATGTGGGTGACTCTGTAGCTTTTGTTTCGGTGATAATGGAAACGCACGGCGCGGGAAGGAATGCTTACCCCTCGGAAAAAAAAGTAGACGCCTCCTGCTACAGACAGAATCTCTCCAGTGACTCGGAAATAATCTTCAACTGTGTTCTTCAGCCTATAGGGAGGCTGTGAGATGCAGAGAAGTTGGTGATTGCACTCATTCATTCGTTCACTCATTCAACATTCGCCTGGTGCCAAGCCCTATGATTAGGACCCAGCCCGGCCTCAGAGGCACACACACTCCTCCGAGAGAGACACACACAAAGGCAACAACATAATTACGAGGACACATGAAAGGAGGACCTAATTCCCCCAGAGTGCCAGCCTCCACATGCCAATAGAAATCCCTACCTAGGGAAATTGAGTTTTCAAACCAAACTGAGCATGGTGGCACAAACCAGTAATCCCAGCACTCTGAGAGGCTAAGGCAGAAGGATCACAAGTTCAAACCCTGCCTAAGCAACTTAGCGACTAAACAAGATCCTGTCTCAAAACTATTAATTAATTAATTAATTAATTAAAAATTAAAAGGTTGGGCATGTAGCTCAGTGTTAAGGCCCCTGCTTCAATCCCCAATACAAATAAAGGGGGTTGAGGGGAAACTACCAGCAAGGTACCCTCAAAAGAAAGGCAGCAGATGAAGTTCCCTGTGTACTTAACAAGAGGACTCAATTCAGAAACGCCATGGAGCCCATCGCTCTACGTGGAAAGAAAACTCTTATCTTAAGCCAGTTTTATGGAGGGCCCAGGGCCTGGCACAGAAGAAGCACTCAAAAGTGTAGGTCCAGGAAAATGAGCAGGTGAGTGAACAAAACAGAGCAACTAGGCAGGGTCTTATGCCATGCCATGACCCTGTAGGCATCCAGCCCAGGAGCAAGCTGCTTCCTGGGCCCTAATTCCTGCATTCTTTCTGAGTGCACTCGCTCCTGAAAGCAGGGACCTGAGGAATCACATACTCAGCCTCCCTGGACCACAATGCTAAAGAAGAAAGGCCAGAATTAGGAAAGGAGTTGGATCCACCGGATGACTTGAAAGAGAGAATTCTGAGCCTAGGGAAATAAAGAGTTCTGAACAACCCCTCCATCCCTCCAGGAAGCCAGAAAGAAGCCCAGGGCAGCACCTGGGCCTGAGCCTGGGGATCTTATGGAAACATCCACACTCCGTACCCCTCATCCTGCCTGCCAAGCCCTGAGTCTCTAGCCATACCAAGCCATCCACCGGCCTGTAGTAGGCGGCCGTGGTGAAGATGATCATGTACAAGCAGTAGATGAAGAAGTTGAAGTAGAAGATGCGCTTGACGAATCTGTCCCACTTGTCCTGTAGAAGTCGGTTCAAAGGCTCCACTAGGAGCATGTCGTGGCGATTCTGAAGGAGCAAAGAGAAGCAAGCTCACTCTTTTGCCAGGGGCTGCCCTATAACCCCACACCAGCACCTGCTGCTCCTTACAGTCATGTCGCCTGCACAGGCCTGGCAGGACCACACCTCAGCCTGCCAAGCAGCTGAGTATCACCAGAGGTCTGAACAAGCAAGAGGCAGACAGGGCCTTGGGGTGGTCCCAGTTGTGTGCGGTTCACTGAGTGACCCATCCTCTTGGGTTTGTTGCATGGGTACAGGGGATAGAGGTAAAATTGAACAAGCCCTAAATGCTCTCTTAAGGGCCTATAGCATTGCCCAACATTCTATTCCCAGCATCTCTAATAACTCATTCCCAAAAGCCTTCATCCTTATCGTTCCCTTCGTAACAGGAAGAAGCTGGCTAAAGTACAGCCAGCCTGGAGTCTGCTTTGGGTGTGACGCAGGAAGGAGCCTCTGGGTCACATTTTTAGCCCTGAGTCAGGCTGGGGTGGCAATTACATATGCATGATATATGGGGGGAACTGGGCAGCCTTACTGTAGTACTGACGATATCCAGGTATTGTCATTATAAATAGGTTCTGAGGGAAAATCTCACATATAAAGACTTTGTTAAGGTTCAAGTGTTCCTAGGACAGATGAGCCAAAATCAGCTCATCCTATCCTCTCTCTGGCCATCAAGTCCAAGCCCCAGCCAAACCTTAAATCTCTGTGGAGACAGGAAGCTCCCCAGTCCTTCAAGAAGCCTATGAAGAATACCTACCTGCAGAGAACACCTATTCTTTGGAATAAAGTTGGTTTGCCCTACTTTTCATCAGTGGTCCCAGGACAAGCCCATACTCTTGACCCCAAGAGCCTTTGGAGATATGCAGGTGTCAGTAGAGGCCCAGAGCCTTCTCGTCTCCATTTCAAACCCCTCAGTCCTTTGGGACTATCCAGACCACCACTCCAGGAATCCTTGTATCTGGGACTCTGAGTCAGAAGCTAGATTGAGCCTACAGTCCAGGTGGGGGTCAATGGGGCTGGACAGGTCAAGCTTCGCTCTCCTTTGACTTTTCCTACACAAAGTGAGTGTTTAATTTTTAAATTTGTTACAGTAAAAGACACATCACCATCAGTCACCCTCACTTTGAACACACGTATCCTGTCACTCTCACCGCTTGCTGAAGCAGTTCTAAATGTCCTCTTTCGTGAATGTCCTCTTTTCTGAGTGTCTTTCGTTGCGCTGTCACAGCTGCCTCAGTGTCCTGAACCAATGCAAAACACTCACTTTTCACGGTCATTTTGACTTTGGGGAAGAGCCAGGAGTCACGCAGGGCCAGATCTGGTGAATACAGTGGAAGAGGACCCACTGTAACATTTTTGCAAACCTGCCTCTCCATTGGATGGTACTCAGCCACAACATGCGCTGTACTCCTTATCACACTTCATAAAGACACTCATGAGGGCGGGGGATTGAGCTCAGTGAGGCACCACCTGCCTTGCAGGTTCAATCCTCAGCACAAAAAACAAAAGACTCTCATGAAAGAGAACTTCCAGAACAGCTTCACAAAGTGTCAAGAATGATGAAAGCGTATGTTTGAAGTTGAAGTGATGGGCGATTTTTTGAGGTGGGTTCGTGTCAATGTATCTTTTACTGTATTTTTTTTAATTTAAGCATAAACTGAATATTTTGATTGCATCTCTTAAAAGTAATCTCTGACCTAAAAAAAACAAAACAAAACAAAAAAAAAACAAAAAAAAAAAACGCCATGGCAGCTCCTTTTTGCCAATTCCACAGACTCCAGCCACCAAGTTGGCTTTAGGGGCTCGGAGTGTCACCTTAGAAAGAAGGGACAAGTGAGGTGACATCTGAAAAACTGCACTGACTATTCAATAAATGGCACTGAGACTTTCATTGGGAATCAGAATAATTGAGTAAAATGCTTTCCTCATATCTATCCAAAATTAAATCTAGGTAAAAGCACCAAACATAAAATACCTACAGAAAAGGTAAAAGCAAATATAGACGGATATGTGTTTAATCTTGAAGTGGAAAAGGCCTTCCTCACAGTCACAGAAGCTCTGTATGAAAAGGGCTAATCAGTTTGACCCTATCAAAGTGAAAGCTTTCTGTAAGTAAAATGATGCCATAAATGAAGTAAAAAGGCAAGAGCCAGGCTGGGAGGAAATAAAATATTTGCAATATGTCTAATAGAGAAAGGATCCGTTCATTCTGTAACGAGAGCATTTACAAACCAAAAGGAGACAAACAGTCCAGCAGGAGAAATGGCAAAAGACAAAGAATAGGAAATTCACCAAAGAAATATGAAAGGTCAATAACCATATAAAAATGCTCTGCCTCACAGTAATCCAGAAAATGAGAGTTAAGACATTAGCAAGATAGTATTTGGGGTTAATGGATTTAAATTAGCTTCTAAAAAATTGATAATGTCCAGACTGGCAGAGGTACAGGCATCTGTGCACCCACTGCTGATGGTCAGATTCAGTAGCTATTAAAATATTAAATAACTCTTCTTTTTGATTTGGCAATTCCAATTCTAGTTATCCCTCATCGAAAAATTCTCAGACCTATGCCAAGTGGCCTACAGCTTTGTGGTAGCAAAAAACTTCAAGACACGTGAGTGTTCTATGGACCTTTATTTCTCATCTCTACTATGGAATATGTTGTAGCAATTTTCTTAAATGAGATGGAGCCATATATACTAATCTAAAACTACAGGACATGCCATTAAGTGAAAAGACCACTTGTCCTACATTATGTGTAGTATAATTCCTAATCATGTAAACAAAATGCAACCACATATTTCATATGGTATAGAAGGAGGGGTTTTTTTTCTATGTACTTTGAACTGTTTCCATTTTATGGAATGATAATTATCTGTTGCTTATGTCCTTGGAGAAAACAGTCAATGTGAATGTGGAGGAAGGTGAGGTTGCAGGATCTGGGCCCCTGGCCATTAGTTTCCACTAGTGAGAGACCAGGCAGAGCCAGACCAGGGCCAGGGTAGGGGTGAGTGGGTGTTTAGACCTGGTGCCCTCCCCAGCAGGGGACAGCTCTGGCCACTCACAGGGGTCTCGCTGCTGCTGTAGGCGATCACCTCCAACACTGAGTTCTTCTCACAAGTGTCAATGCAGGACAGGTCATAGAGTGAGGAGTGCACGGGCCCGTAGGCCCACTCTGTGAACTTTCTGGACAGGTGCCTGCACTCAGGTTCCGGGATCTCCCTCTGCAGAATATAGGCCAAGACCTGCAATGGTGCAAGAGCTCATCAGAGGCCAGGTGAGGGCCCAGCCAAAGACTGCATCTTCATGCAGGCCACCAGCTCTGCTCAGAGAACAACTCTACTTCCTGGTTCAAGCAGAGACCCTACTCAAGCTTCAGGTAAGCCCCCACCCACTCCTGACCACCAGGATCCACTTCCTGCTGCCTCCAACTCCAACAGCTACAGGCCCAACATACCTGAGTCCCTAACTCTAGCATCCACCCTGTAGGGCAGCTGTGGTCCATTCTAAAAAATCCCAAGTCAATAGGAAATAAACAAAGAAAATCCAAGGAATAAAACTAAGGTTATAAAGCCAGGTTCTTAAGAGGCATAGATGAGCAAAGACAAGTTTCCAGAGTCCTGATACTGAGAAACCTTTTCCAGTCCAATGCCCAGCAGCCCCAAAATCACTATCAGCCTTCTATGGCCGGACATAATCCCCAGGCCTCTGACTGGGGTTGGGCCTGGCCTACCTGGAACTATCTCCTTAAGGGAAACCCCCTGTCACTCAAGATTCTTGCTCACCAGAAAGCCTCTTTTTCTATTTCACCCTGAGTTTCCCCTACCCCATCCCCAGGTCTCTGCACCATCACCACCCAAGGTCTTCTTGGTGACATTCAGAGTTGGAAATCAGAAGCGGCTGTGTCTGCCCTGTCAGGTTCTGCTCAGCAGCTCATGATTCCTCTGACTACTTATTTGGAAATGAATCCCTCACCTGCTCTCCTCTCCCATACCACCCTCACAGCATGGTGCCCCCAGCTCAGGGACGAAGCTCCTCCCCTACCCCAATCTTCCCACTGCTGGCAGCCAGAGCCAGCGGCGTGAATCCCTTCTTGTTGGTGATTTCCTCCAACTTCAGTGTAGGGTAGAGTTTGGCTCCCAGGATGAGAATATCATTGTACATGCTTGTCACAAACTTAGTGTTGTCAGCTGTGTTGTCAGCCACCTCCACCAGGGCGTGCAGCACCGTGTTGCCCACTGAGTCCCTGGCACTGATGTCTGCCGGTTGCCAGGAGTTCTGCAGCAAGAACTTCACGATGGCCAGCTGGTTGGTGCATGCAGCCAGGGAGAGGGGCAGCTCACCTGCAGCAAACACAGGGCCATGATAGGCCCTGGAATGAGACTGGAGGCCCCTGAACAACAGGGCCTCCAACTCCTTCTATCTTTGCCCCAAACCTCCCCTTAGCAAGAGTCAAAATACCAAATGTCTGCCGTGTGATCTCCCTACCAAAGTAGAAGCCAGGTCGCACTTTGGTTTTCTTAAAGAAGTCCCCATTGGCTGCAGCCTGGACATCTGCTCCGTTTTCTACCAGGAGGGTCACCAACGTCATGTTCCGCCTCTCAATGGCAATGTGCAGTGCAGTCTGGCCTATGGAGGATGCTCACTGTTGGTTTTGTGGTCACAGCCCTGCAGGGTGCCCAGACAGTAACACCCAGGCAGGGGCCCCTGGCTGGCAGCAGCTGCTGTTGAAGAGAAGATGCCCAAATTGCCCCTCCCACCGCAGGAGGCCAGGCCAAGATCCCCTAGGAAGCCCAAGGAGGTCCCAAGTCAGAAGTAGGTGTTCCTGGCAACAAAAAATGCCAGACCTCAGGGGAGAGGAGTCAAAACTACCCAGGGACAAGGAAAGGTAGCAGAAAGGCCAGAGGCAGCCAGGGACAGGGAACACCAAGCCAGCAGGGAGGAGGCAGGGACCCCAGAGCCCAGGAAGGAGATGTAGATGTGGAAAGCAGGGATGAGTACCCTGATAGTAGCTGGTCAGGGAGTAAGAAGTTCAGTGGAATAAGGAAGCCCCAGACCCCGGAACCCTTGGGTTCCAGGCATGTTCATGGGCAGAGTCAGGCTGACCCTGCCATCCGCCTCACCCTTATAGTAGCTATCTGTGTAGCTGGCATTGACAAACTCCCTCAGGCTGTCCGTCTGCCGGGCAACGTCCAGGAGCAGAGAGATAGTGTCATTCTGCCCGTTGTGCAGGTTGAGCATGGCTTTCAGCAGGCAGGTCTTCCCTGTCTCAGGGTCTGAAGGGCAGAAGGAGAGTGAGAGCCCAGCCAGGGCAGGGGCCCCTCCCAGAAAGGCAGCCATTGTGGGCACCTTTGAACTCAGTGTCCGTGAGGCGTTTCTTGCTCTTCTGCAGGAAGGGCAGCAGGCTGTCCAGCTCCTGGCAGTTATTCTGAGCGACAGCATCAAAGATGCTCCTCCGATCATAGAGCTTGAGCGGCTTCTCAGCGCTGGCAGGGATGGAGTCCTGGGACAGCTGCCTAGGGACCAGACAATACCTTCTCCTCATGCCCTGGTCTCCAATTCAGCCCTGAGGCGTTAGGAGCTTGTCAAGGGAACATGAGGAATGCAAGACAATCAAAAAGGGAACGACAAGGCCACCCCTCTATCTGACAACCTTCCAGGAAGGCAACGTAGCTGTGAGCCCAGGTGTCTCCATTCTGTTCCCATGCTGTCTTTAGCACCATCTAGAATGTGCTCACCACTGCTTCCTCTTCCACCCAGCCCACTTGTCTCTCTGCTGGTGTTCAGGAGCCCCTGGAGGGGCTAAAGAGGAATTTGTATGGCCCCTGCTCAATGTAAAGGCATCCTCGCACTGAACCAGAAGTCAACCAGTCAGGGTGCCCTCAAGGAGGCTGGAGGGCCGATGGCTCTTCCTGGAGCTATTTGCCCTCTCTGTCTAAAAGCTCCTGGCCTGGAGCTTGACATCTAAGTGTTTGAGGCTGGTGAGCATTTCAGACTTGGACACCTAGTGACCAGCTGGCAGCTGGGATCACCATATGTGCCAGGTCAGTGACCATGAATCCCATGAGTCTACTGAGTGCAGATGCTAGACCAGACCACCTCAGAAGACTCCCCAGGGCCCCAGCTCTGGCACGTTCAGCCCAGAAGTAGGATTACCTTGCAGTGTCTCCACCAGCAAAGCAAGTGAGCTCTGGCAGGGAGGGAACTGCAGTCTTACCTGGCACAGGTGGGACTGTCCCCAGGCCTTGGACTGATGACCACAGAGCTGACTGTGATGGTCGGGCAGGAAACTGGCTCTCCTTCCTCGTAAGAGCAATCCATAGGTGATGACTCCTCCGAGTCACCTTTCCCAAACAGCCGGGTACGGCTCTTGCTCACAGAGAAAACGTGGGGCTTGGCTGGAGGTGTCTTGGAATTGGCATCTCTATCTGTGGGGTCCAGGTTGGAGTCCTCTTGGGGTGGGTGATCAGACTCCCTTGAGTCTATACTCGCCCATTTCTTCATCCTTGCAGATCCTCCGTGACCCAATATGGTGCCTGTGGGTAGTCACAGAGCTAGTTCAAACACTGTACCTTCTTAACCCTACCTGCTTTTCTTGTCAAGACCCCTGTGAAGCAGGACACCCCAAAAGTCCAACCACTACCCTCTCTGTCCCAGGGCTGCCCCATCTAAGGGGCCCTTGCTTCCATGCAGCGTCCACTGTGGTGCTTTTTCCTCTTTCTCTACTTGCCTCAACCCCACCCCTCTCAGATGCCACCTCCCTTTGGGATGAAGCACTGGTCAGCCACCTCCACAAAGCACCCCCAAATCCCCAGTTTTGCTGCCTCCCTCCTCTACAGTGGCCCAGCTTATTGTCCATCCATCCCTCGTGGCCTTCTTTGCACAGTCTCCCACATGATCTAGCAATTTCTATCGTCATTGCTTTTTCTCCCCCATGCCCTGCGATCTCCTCCTGGGCAGCAACCTTGACTGACCCATCTTTATAAAAGAAAATTTTTTGGTAATGGGATAATTAACAATGTGAAATAGGAAGAAAAGGGCTAAAGGTGTAGGGAAAGTGGGAAGGGTAGGGGAAAGGGAATAAGGGAAAAGAAAAAAATACAAGAAAATGAAAAAAATGGAATTAAAGTGTTTGGAAATGGGGAGGGGAGGAGGGGGTGAAGGGAGAGCAGGGACAAGGGGAAAAAAATTTTTTAAATTTTTAAACATTTTTTTGGTGTTGATGGAAGAGATGACAGAGATCACACATAGACCTTCATTCTCACTCTTTGTTCTTATTTCTGTAGCTAGGGAAATTAATGCTCCAATAGCAACTGCATTTTGGAAAATAACCACTAAGAGAGTTAAGAGGCCTCTCAAGTCCTATTTTCAAGGGGAAGTTTAGGCAATGAAAACCCAGAGCACACGGCCAAGATATGAACAGAACAGGTAGCTGATCATTCACCCCTGCCAGTTCTCCCTGTTAGTCTGCTCTCAGGATGGCCTGAGTCAGTCTCCAATTCACCCATCAGGTGAACTCCCTGCAGCAGGGAGTGTTCCCAACCACAGAAAGCCCCACTCCCCCATCCATTCATTGCATCACTTAGCACCTATCTGCTGAGTCCTTCTAGGAGCCTAGCATGGTGGTGGGGGCTCAGAGCGGGGTCAGATACCATCAGGCACTGTAACCAGGTTCCGGCTGGGCCAGAGGAACCAAGGAGGGATGGGGGGGAAGGGATAGATGAGCTAGACCTGAAAGGGGAGCAGATTGGGCTGAGGCTGGAGGAGAGGGCGGTACTCTGGAGCAGCTGGTGAAGAGAAAGTCAGAGGGACTACAGGACAGGTGGCAGATCAGAACCTAATGGCTGGAGGCTTTGAAGGCCAAGAAACAATGTAGGCATAGTTGCACGAAGAGCAGGAAGCCAGGAGTGATTTCAGAAGCATGAAGACCAGGCGCTAGACTGTGCCTTCAGAAGACAGCTTACTGTCAAAATCTGTTCACAGTCTAGGGAGTCTGTCATTGAACAGGAGAGTTCAGTGGCTCTGGGTTCTAAATAAATAAATAGCATAGGAGATGAAAGAAAATAAGAATGGACATGTTTAAGCATGTGCTTTGCACAAGACAAATACCATTCTGCGCACTCGATTCTCACAACATCTTTCAGAGGTAAAAAGCTCGTGGATGTAGAAGCTGATGTCCAAAGAGAATACCTCTTTACCCCTAGCCACACAGATAGCAGGGGGGAAGAGCCTGGCTATGATCCATAGCCACCTGGCTCCAGAGCATCTCCAGCTTCCCTACTTGGAAGGCTCAGGACTCTCTCAAATATCTCAAATATTATATTCAGGGAGCAAAGCAGACACTCCCACCCCTGAGGCCAGGCATAAGCTCCAGACCTGCATCACTCCCCTGCTCCAAACGAGCATCCTAAGGAGCTCACGACCTCCAAAACAGAGTATCAATAAGACCCAGGCCCATATCCCACACCTGGATCTCCCTGAAATGTCTATGTCCCCACAGCCACCACCTTGAGCAAGGCTAGCCACAAAATCAAGAATAAGCTAACCCCTGACAAGCAGCTCTAACACCCAAAGAGAGAGCACGAATTAGTGGGAGTCTCCATGAATCTTTTAGTGACATTCTTTGCCTCTTTCTCTAATTAGTCCCACTCTAACCAAGCCCAATAAACAGGTATCAGCTCACAAGTTACCTCCTTTTAGTCAATCAACAAACCCCAAATCAGCACTGCACACTCTGCACATAATTCTCCATGGGAATCCAAGCTTCTTCCAGGACTGAGGGCAGGATAGGTACTGAAGGAGCCATCTGCTACGAGATAGGAGGGAAAATGGGACAGGACAGTCTGTCACTGCCAGGCCTGGGGTGTGACCTGCTTATGGGCCCTGCAGTGACGCTCCTGTCACAGCACAGTGACTTAAGTGATGGAGGGAATTTTCTACCATGTTTTAGACAAACACATGGTTGTCTGATGGCGATGAGGAGTCACAAATTAATCAAGATATACTAAAGGATGGTCCCGAAAACCTGACCCTGCCCACCAACACCTGGTTTGACCTCCTGGTTCTACCTCACCTCAACCACCTTGGAAAAGACTTCCCTCCTTCTCCCCAGCCCAGGTGAGACATGCTGAGTTTAGTTCTCCTGCCTGCCTCTGTGCCCAAAGCAGGCATCCACACAGGCTCCGGGGAGCACCTCCCCCTCGCTGCCTGTGACTTTCAGAGAAGCTAGAACAATGTTGGTGCGAGACCCAGCCCCACTGCGCTCATCCCCACATCTGACTTGAGCATCTCCCCAGAAGGGAGAAGCCGGAGCGAGGAGCAGAGAGGCTCTGCCAAGAACAAAGAGATGACAGCCAGAACGAGAAGCCAGGGCTACTTCCACCCAGTCCTCCACTCACAGAGCAAGCATTGCACTGACACCCTCCGCCACAAACCTCTGGCTTCAACAGCAGCTGCAGCCTGCTCACCTCTGTGCAGGAGCAAATACAACAGATGTTGATAACGACAACCACCGCTATCACTTACCAATAGCTTATGATTAGGCAAGCTAAGTGCACATCAATTTGAGTTTCAGTTTCACTTCAGGGGTCTTGCAGCTCTGAAGCCCCTGACTACCTCATAGTTAGCTGTCTATCCACTTTCTTTTCTGACTTTTCTACCCAAATAACCATCTCCTGTTATACTAAAAAATATATTTTTTTTTCCACTTCAATCTCACAGCAACAACCACTATTATTATCCCTGGTCTTCAGATGGGATAACTGAGATTCTGAGCCCAGTTAAACTTTGCATAATTACACAGCTGGAAGTGGCAGGTCAAATGCTAACATACGCACTGGCCAACAAACAACTAAAGGGACTCACCGGCTAGAGGCAGGCACACCTGAGATCCGGTGGGCGCCTAGGAGCTCCAAGGTGGTTGCTACTCGAAGAGTGAATGGGGCTGATGTGGAAGAAGAATGGCTTCCCTACCTCTGAGAGGGTCCCCGCTCCTCCCCGCTGCAGTCCACGCTGCAGGGGTGGGCTGTGGGTACACACTGGCACTCAAGGAAACATTTCCAGCAAGGGCAGCAGCTGCCGTTGCCACGGCTCTGATTCCCAGAGGACCCCAAAGCTTTTCCCATCATTTTTGCCCTTTTTCAGAAACCACTTAGCCACTGCCCCTCCTCCAGCCATGCCAGGGCAGCAATGCACTTAGCCACATGCAGCCCAGACCAGTCTGAGGCATGACCTCAGCGCTCAGAGGAAGGCGCTGTTCAGCCTCCCTAGCGCACCTCTTCTGCTCTCCATAGTCCGGTAAGCAGCTCCCCAAACACACTGCCACAACCGGAGATGTTAAACGAGCATCCTGGAGCTGCCCTGTTTTCAAAATGCAAAAGGAATGGGACCATCAAGCTCGCCCAATGCACAATCCTCATCTGGGCTTGAGGGACCTATCCTGAGACCCTGAGGAAATCTGGCCCAGCCCCTACCTCTTATTTCCTGTGTACCCAAACCTAGCGTGGAGATTAGGGTGGCGGAGAGAGAGCATCTAATTGTGCCAGATCCTAGTCTTTCTCATTTAGGGTTTCTCAGTGAACTACAGAACACTGAAAACTGTGAGCATCTGCTTTCTCACTTTCCCTCGTGCACCCTCATTCAGACAAGTTCATTCTTCATATGCAGGGGAGAGACAGCACAAAAGGTCACGTCCCGTGCACAACCTGGCTAGAAAAGCCATAGTCTGTCTGTGCGCACGCAGGCTGAGGCCCACAGTGCCCTGCAGGGGCCATCAGAGCAGCTGCCTCTAGGAGCCCCACAGGACTTCAGTAAGCCATGCATGGGTCAGGTACTGACAGAAACAGCCAGCCACATACCACAGAGCCTGTGGCAGGTGTGGCTCGAGCAGTCCCCAGGGCAGTGACCCGAGTCCAGGCATTTCAACAAGGACATACATTATTTTGAAAAAAATAATAATATTTTCTAAATGGATATATGATCCATTTCACAGCAGAAATGAATAAAATTATAATATGAATAAAAAATGAAGTCACCCCATCAGTTCCACAGGACACTTTTTCCAAAGAGTTTTCCCAACCTACCCTGTAGGACCACATAATGACCCCAAGCCAGTAGGAGGGCAGAGACGCTCATACCCAGTTTGCAGCAATTGGACAGTTGCTGAGGTCACCCTAGTGATTGGGGCATGAAAGCCAGGCCTGTGCCCCCACGCCGAGCTACACTTCTTGCTTAGATATCTTTTCCTATGATGTGTATCATTTAGCTTCAATTAATACAATTGTTGGAATTCATTCTTGTTTTTAAATTCTAGACAGATAGATATACATGTATGTACATACACTTATCTCCTGAAGTTGACCACCATCACCACTTACAGGCGTGCAGTTCAGTGTTAAGTGCGTTCGCACAGTTGTGCAGCACCAATCTTCCAAACTGAAACTCTGTACCCATTAAACAACAGTTCTCCATTCCCCCTTCCCCAGCCCCTGGCAATCACCATTCCACCTTCTGTCTACGAAGGTAGCTATTCTAAGTACCTCCAGTAAGTGAAATGACACACTGTTTGCCCTTTTTGTGACCAGCTTCCTTCACTTAGCATGGTCTTGGTGCTCACCCGTGTCACAACGTGTGTTGTCAGGATTTCCTTCCCTTTCAAGGCTTGATGATATTCCATCGTACGTCTATACCCTATTGTGTTCATCCATTCATTGATCAATGGACATTTAAGTAGTTTCCATCCGTTAGCTGTGAATAATACTGCTATGAACACCCGGTATATAGATATCTGACCCTGTCCCTGTCTTTGATTCTTTTGGACACCCTAAACACCCAGAAGTAGGATCTGTGGCATATAATACTTGCCGGCAGTGACCCCTCAACTCACAAGTCCTCTGGAATTAGTTTCCTTCCAACACATGGGCCGAAAAAGGGAGGTTGGCACTTTTCCTCCAGAATCAATCCATTATCCACCACAGTGACTCCTGCTTCCATTGAGAACAGTACACATCACCAAACCTGTTCCCTGTGTTAGCAGAGCCTTGAGGTGCTACCCATGTCCCACAGAATCTACATGGTCCTGTGTGGGCTCCGAGGCCCGCAGGGGAAGACCTGGCCCTCCCCCTCCCTGGCAGCTCCTTCTATTTCCATGGCTGCCCTTCCTCATCATGTCCTTCCCTTACTCACAGGACCCAGTGCTCCCTCTTATCTCCTCCCAACCCACAACCCTCTCCAGAAACCCACCTGACATTTCCAAGCCAGCAATTCATCCATCTGTGTGTCCGACCCAGCCCCCTCTCTCTCTGAGCCATCCCTGCCTCCCTGAATCCGCAGGTAAAGCCTGCAAAGCCCTCCCCTCAGCAGGTCTCAAGATACTCTTCTTTTACATTCAGCTTCCGTTGAGCATTTCCTGCCTATGAAGCATTCCCTACTTCCTTCTGGTCACCAAATCATCTCCAGCCTCTCCTTCTCTGTCGTCTCTGTCCGGGCTATGTTCCTGTGGCTCACATTCACTGCTTCTTTGACCTAGAGGACCAGAAGTGTCTCCCTTCCTCTGTCCAACAAACACCCCTCAACAGCCCTAGAGCATAATCCTAGTCATATCCTGTTGCCTCTCAGCAGTGCTCAGAACTTTGCCTCGAACCCTGAGCCCTCACGCCATCCTCTCTGCCATATGGCCCAGCCTCTTCCCAGCCACACTCCTCACACCTGCCTCCGTATGCTTCCCCTGCCTTCCTGCCCAACATGCCTGCACCACCTACCTTATCACCCATTTAATGCATCATCAGCTGCTGATGAGATGCATGAACACCAACAATTCTACCTTTCAAGTCCCCCCTCCTGCCAAAATCCTCCCTTCAAGGGCCTGGCCTAACATGCTCACCTCTATCCTCCTATGGAAAGCTAAGTCTGTACACTTCCTATGGTAAGCAGCATTTATAATCACAACAGCAACAACAACTATGGTTGTGAATATTTTTTGTGTATAGAATTTCTGAGTTCAGATCCGTACTTTATGTACACTATCTCATTGGGCCTCACAAAAATTTCCTAAGCTGAGTACAGTTTTGTTCCCTCTATACAGACATGGAAATGAAGCGTAGACAGGCTCCGCACCTTGTCCAAGGACAGTGACACATGTGCTGTTCTCTGGAGCTTCTTAATCATAAATTGAGATTGCACATCTCTGATTTTTGTGACTTGCTTTCCAGATTTTGTAAATGGTTCCAGGGTAAGAGAAAGCTCTGGTGCCTGCATCTTTCTCTGAACCTAGCACTGTACCTTGCCTAAAGCAATAATCTGGAACTATTTATTGGCATGGCCTAATCTAAAAGGCACCTGTGCTGAGTGGTTCCACTAAAATGCACAATATGGTGGCAGGGATATAACAAGGGTGGCCATCACAGCAAGCCTGTGGTTTTCTGGATCATAATGGAAACACGGTGTTTCTAGATTTACGTAACCACATACCTATCAAAACTCTTGGAAGCAGGTCATCTAATGATAACATTTTAATGATGATATCTGAGAGGAGGTTTCTCCTCTAAGCCAGGGCTGATGGGGACAAGAGGCAGCACAAGAAAGCAGCTAGAGGATGGGCCACCAGGTAGTTGGGCCAAATCAGTTATGACAGATGCTAAGAGCCACTAACACTGCTAATGGCAGCAGTTTTCTCTTCTAGTGCTACCACCAGGGGGCACATTGGCCTAAACTGAGTGCTTGACCCAGGCTAGAAGAGCTAAATTTCTTTTCTTCATCCATCGGCGTTCCTCTCAGATTTTATGTCAGACTTTAGCACAGCTAGAAACCAGAAAATTTCCATTTACTGAAAAAGCCCAATTAGCAAACTCCAAACCATCAGCTCAGAATCTCTGGGAGAGCCAGGTAGGAACGAGGGATGGTGGTTCCAGCCCCAGGAAGTAGTGGACAACATGGCAGGTACCTGTCACCTGCCCAAGGACAGCGACAGTGCTACTCATTTGTCCTGAGCTTACTAAATCTTGTATTGAAATTTAACTTTCTTGACTTTTTTGTTTTGCTTTTAGATGGCTGCAGGGTTCCCAGATCCAGATAGCAAAGAGCAAACCTGGAAGGAAACTGCTTTCCCTGTGGGTTGGTGTCACCAGTGCCCACGAGTCTAAAAGACCAAGTACCGAGGAGGGCAGGGGTCTGCAAGGCAGCACACATCCTCCAGAAGTGGATGGAGCTGGCCATCTGAGCCAGGGGGCTCCAACACTCACTTGTCACAGAAGGCCAGCCCTGCTCTATGGGGCAGGGATCAGGATCAAGTCGGAGGAAGGCAGCTGGGGGTTGGGGGGGTGGTGAGCAGAGGATGCATCTGGGTTGAAGACGCCCAGCTGTGCTAGATGGTGGCTGTATGAATTCAGGCTGGTAGACACATCTCTGGGGCTGCTTCTTTATCCACTTGTCCTGCCTACCTTCAGGACTTTTCTGGAGATTAATAAGAATCCTGGCTGGGAATGGGCTCTGGAAGCTTGTATACCACCAGATGCATTATTGTTCCACCAGGAGGGATTATTGTTCTCAGAACCACATCTACTGATTGCTGAGTTGTATCCGGCCATTAGCTAGAGGTTGTGACTAATTGTCTTTTAATGAAAAAAACAAAACAAGATTTGCTTAATGTTTCATGAGTCAGGCAAGTGAGCATTTCTATAACGAGGCTATCTCACTGTCAAAGAGCTTGGCCTTCCACTTGTGGCTGAGACAAGAAGTCAGGTGGGACCCTCTGCCCTTAGGTCACAGTGGTGTGGTAGGATGCATACAATGATCTCTGCCCTCCCGGAGCCCATGGTGGATGAGAAGACCTGCACAAGTTCACTGACACCAGGCAGGGCAGGACATGCTGCGCCGGACACGAGCCAGGGTCCCAAGTCAACAATAAGCATTAAGCAAGGTCCTGTCTTCCAGTTGTAGTTTTACTCTAATGGCAACTATGGTGCCAGAAAGACTCTGGGAAGCAGGCAGACAGCACTTGGGCAGGGCTGTGGACAGGGTGTAAGATCTGCTATACAATGATGACACAGTAGGTGGGATCTGTCAATTCCAAGATCCCCAGCTCTACCAGGTTCTTGGGCTCCTGCCTCCTCTAGTACCCACCCTCCAATTCAGCATCTCCATGGTCAGCTGTACTCACAACCCAGGAAGCCCCTGCCCTCCAAACCACACTGACTCCAGGAGAGGTCCAAACTTCTCCACCTGACATCCAAAACCCCTCACTGTCTTCCAACCCCAACTCCTATGACACCCTTCTGATATAGGAGGCAGCACATGGCAAATAGGCATTGAAATAGGCAGGACCTGTAAATTACAAGACCCCAGAGCAGCCCTGGCTGGAGAAGTGAGCACGATCTGTCAATTTCAAGATCTTCAGCCCTGACAGATAACTCTCAAGACTTGTATATAGAACTTCTAGTGAGCTCCCAGGAGATCTGAATGGCAGAAAAGAGATGCCAGGAGGAGCTTGTTATCATAAATCATCACAATAGCCTGCCTGGCTTCTCCTAGATACAGGGTGTGCTTTTGTTTTCACCTTTTATCCTTTCCTCTGTGTGTTTGGCTTAAGTTTGCTCTTCAGAGCTAGTTTTTCCCTTATCCCTTTACCCCTCATCTTCAAATAAACTCTGGGCATTGTCTTTGGCTTGTCTCCTCCAAGAAGGACCTGGAATACTTTTGTTTAGTGAACAATTTCTTATTGTTGTTTTTGAGACAGGGTCTTGAACATACTATGTAGCCCAGGCTGGCCTCAAATTCATGGTGAACCTTCTGCCTCAGCCTCCTGAGTACTAGGATTACAGGTGTGCACCACCACACCTGGCCTGGTGAGCCATTTCTTTCTTTTAGTGGGGAGAGGGTACCAGGGATCAAACTTGGGACCTTGAGCTTGCGAGGCAGGCAGCAGCAGCACCACTGAGTTAAATCCTTGGCCCCTGGTGAGCCATTTCTAAAGGAACTACCCAAAAGCATTTTCATTTTCCTTATCCACGTTACTCCATATAGTTTGTCACACCCTAGGCATGCCAACACTTATACATAAACCTAGCCTAACTCCTTTCTCTAGAATGCCCAAGCATTCCTAGCATTGTGATTTCACTACAAGTTACTTAACTTTTAGTGTGTCAAGTTCTCTATCTGTGAAGTGATGATAATATCTAGGATTCGTATAAAGATCAAATGAATTCAAGTAAGTTTATATCAGCTCCCAGGTCATAGTAGGTACTCAGAACATGTTAGCTGTTGCTATCTGCAACGGATTGAAACCTTCCAGAGTTTACCTGGATGTCATTTGTACGGAGAATGAATTGGTTCCCCTCAGGATATGTGGGTAACAGTCAGTGTTTATTTCACTCCCTAGTGATGAAAATTCAACAGCTGACCATCCTGGACATATATCTTCCGCTAGATGCTTCATAAGTAAATCTAAGGTGGTCTGTGCTGAGGACATAGGAGACTTGGCACACACAGTCTCTACTGTGCCTATAGCAGTCAGGATGAACTTGGGTATGCTGTGGTAACAAACATCTGCCAAACCTCAATGACTTCAAACATCAAAAGCTTATTTAACACTTACATTGTGTCCTCATTGGTTGGTGAGGGTTTGACACCACATTGTCCTCACTCAGGAAACCAAGATGGCAGAGCCTGCCCCCTCTGAAACACCACCAGTCACTTGTGGTGAACAGTACACTGGATCCTAAAGACCTCTGCCAAGAAATGAAAAGCTTCTCTTCACATTTCAATTTGGGTAGAAAGTGCATCTCTACCATGTGCTGGTAAGACCAGGATATTGGGCCAACAGCCCCAGTGTCAGCATTGTCACCTAGTTCACCATCTGAAAAGTAAGCTGATGGCCTCAAACACTAGCACCTCCCAATGAGGAGAGAAGCCCAGTTTTGTGGTGCATGCCTATATTTTCTTGGAAGGCTGAGGCAGGAGGATCATGGAAGGTTCAAAGCCAGCCTGGGCTACATAGTGAGTTCAAAACCAGCGTGAATTACACAGTGAGATCCTGTCAAACTGTGCCCCTCCTCAAAAAAAAAAAAAA
>NW_022900925.1:13450113-13467309 GCF_012274545.1 Fukomys damarensis | reverse complement strand
CCCCCCCCAAAAAAAAAAAAAAAAAACGAGGGAAGAAGCAGTAAGTAGTTTGTGACTTCAGGCTGGAGAAATGAGGCCTTGGCTGCTGTGCATAATCCCCCACCCCCCACAGAAGACACACTCACGCAGTGGAAGCAGCAGCAGGACCTTTCGTTAACAAGCTTGGACTCTACCTCAGAGGTAGAATAGGCACCTAGAAAGGGGACAGAGTTCCAGCACCATGCTGGTCACAGGGATGTATGCAGGGTACCCATCCAGTTCCTAATCTTATATCTACACACTCCATCCACAGCATCCTGAGCAGGCAAGATGGGCTGCCTGCTGTCAGAGAGGAGGGGAGGCTGCTCCACCAGGCAGGGCTATCTGCATCCTTCAGCCTTCCCTTCCCTCTCAAGACCTTCCTCAGGGGCTGCAACATGAAATGGTCAAGGCTCTGAAAGAATGAGCTTTATTTAATATCTGAAATGCAAGTAGCACCACAAGGCAAATTCATCTAAGGCTGTGGTGGTGAACCCATTGCACATGTGGTGCAGCAGGCTATTTTTAATCATTGAAAGCCCTAAATGGTTCACCATCACTAATCTAAGTGCTTCCAGCAATCACAGAACTTGGAAGATGACATTTACAAAGAGACTACAGTTTGTTGACTAGGAGTCCATCTGGTTAAGTTTCCTCTTAAGCATGATGAGAGCTGCCCCCACAGCTGCATCCACATCTTGCCCAAAGGACACCGGCAAAGGGAAAGCCCTTTGCACCTCCTGTTTCAGCACCTCGTTCCTGGACAGTGCGCTCCCACTCCCCTTCACACGCTCCACACCCCACTCTTTGAGCTGCTGAAATGGAAGCATGGAGTGCAAGTTCTGAACAATGCCTCTGCACAGGGCCCGAGTCACGTGTCCCAGGGAGAGATCAGAGGAGGAGATTCTGGTCACTGAAGCCAACTGGTCTGGCAGGTGCCTCTCCCCCAACACCGTTGGGGTAATGGTTAGGCAGGTGTCTCTCTGCTGCACAGCTGCATGGATCAAGCGTGAATACACAGTGGTTTCTTCAACATCCAGGCCTGCCAGAAACGAGAGAGATCTCTATGAGCTCATGTGGCCCCTGGACGTGGACGGGCACTATACAGAATTCCCAAGGGGCAGGGATAGGTCTGCTTACTGCTGCTTCTCACACTGTGGCTCGAAGTTTTCATGCTCGGGGACTCACCCCATCTGACTAGCTAGACTCAGCCCTGGACCCCAGCAGGCTGTCTCATTACAGCCCCCAGGCAGACTTTTAGGGAAATCACTCATCAGTGCTGCTGTGAGACCCAACCCTAAACTAGGCATCATAACCGTGTCACAGTTATGGGGCCCTTACTTCCAAGGGGGCATACAACATGGGCTAGTTCACAAGTATCGCTGAAGCTGCTATTCAAGCCATTCGCGGTGTCACAGCCATCCCAGGAGCCCAGGCTCATCACAGGCGGACAACCCTGGTTACATTCACCTGAGGCCCAGGGAGAAGTGGCCTGTTGACTATGCAACAGCTGGCTGTTGTCAAGCCAGAGTCCCCATCAGATTTTCCTCCCTGACATTATATTAGCTCTGCATTCTACATGACGATGATGATGTACCTCTGATTTCAAAACTTTTGATCTTAGACTCACTTTTGGGACTGGGACACAGCTCAGTGGTAGAGCACCTGGACAATGAAGAAGGAAAAGAAGCGGGAGAAGGAAGACAAGAGGAAAATGTATCGTTTTCATCTCTAGCTTAGCATTAACTGAGAGGAAGCAAGCCTGGCTTTGACAGTAAGAAACATGTCCAGGCTGGAGACTCTGTATTACTGTGACACATTGTAATTACCTGAACAACTATCAAAGTGCTAGGTCCCCTCCCCAGACATGCTGATGGAATTGGTCTAGGCTACAGTGCTGTGATTTTGTAACATCTCCCAGGTGATTCTGAAACAGGACCGGGCTGGACAGCCACCAGCTTAGACCTGTGTGCACTTCCCAAAACATGAATGTATGAATGAATCCCTACGGAATCTTTTTAGAAGTCTGCTTCTGACTCTGCTCCTACGCCAGACCCTGAGGTCCTGCATTTGTTAAAGGCTTCCAGAGGAATCCAGTACAGCTGGCTCCAACTAAAGTGATGCTGATCAACAAGCATCACCAAAGGAGCATTTATAAAAGGCGATGCTCAGTATTACCCTACCTCTAGGCTAAACGAGTCAGTTTTTCTGGGCATGGGACCAGGATGTCAATCATTATTGCTTTAGAACTTCATAATTAATTCAGGTGTGCATCTGATGCTGAAAACCACTAACCCAGAGAGTCACAGTGCAGTCACATCATCAAAACATTTAACTTATACAAATCAACTACACATACCCTGGAATGGCAGAGAGAAAAATAATGTCAATCTCACAGGCAACTAGTAAAATTTAATCAGCATGACTCCCGGTTAGAAATTCCTTCTCTAGAAATTCCACTAAAATATCACCAACTTTCGCAGGTCTGGGGATAGAACCCAGGCCCCGAAGCATGCTCAACAAGCACTCTACCATTAGCTACACTTCCAACCCTAAATTTCTTTCTTAAATAAGAAAAACCAAGGACAAAGAACACAGGAGAGGAAATGACAAGGACTGAAACATTTTGACTCATATATAAAAGACAAACAGATACAGAGTGAAAACTGACTTTGTGAACAGAAACCAGGAGCCACTGCCTTGGAGTCTGCAAAGGAGAGTGCTGAAGAGAAACCAATTCATTTTCCATAGGTACTACAGCCTGAGAGGTCCAAGATTCTTCAGGAGGCAGAAGTATACCAGGGCTAAACAAAAACCTGCAAGCCCTTGGCCACTCAACTGGCTAGTGCAGCCAAGTTGTCTCTACTTTTCATGTCAAAAATTCTTCTAGCCTACATTTGGAAGGATACAAAATTCAAGCCCTGCAACTGGCTCCAGACACTCTGTACATCTGCTGACTTCATCCAGTCCCACACTCTGGGAACACAGAAACAAGTGTTTCACGTCCCTGCTTTTGATGTCTAGGGCTACGCCAGTCCAGCTCCCTAAAACTGATCGGAAACAATTCTCTGGGCTGGGGATTTAGATCAGTGGTTCTGCCACCTGCCTCGCAAGCGCAAGGTTCTAAGTTCGATCCCTGGTACCCCCCCGCAAAATTATCTGGCTGCCACACAGTGGCCCAGTTAAAATCTGATCCCCAAGCCAAAACAAAGAATGGGGTTTCTAAAAAGCACATAGAGAGGCCAGGTGTACTTAGGAGGCTGAGACAGGAGGATCACCATGAGGCCAGCCTGGGCTACATAGTGAGTTCAAGGCCAGCCTGAACCACGTAGTGAGACCCTTATCTCAAAAATAAACAACAAAAAAATCTTCCTGAATTATTGGGTTTGTAAAAATCATGCTGTTGGTTTGGTATGTGCAAGGCCCTGGATTTGATCCCCAGCACCACAAAGATAAAAAAAAAAAAAATTGTTAAAAACTGTTCCTAAACAATAGCAGAAACTTCATAAAAGGTGGAGTTACATAAAAATACTGGCCTTTAAAGCACTTCTTGTTTCATTTAAAAAAAAACATATATATGCAAAAAGATCTTACAAAAAAAGTAAATAAAACATTACCTCTTTCAAGGGTAACTCCTTAAGAGTTGTAACAATTTTTATACTACAAAGCATGTGAAAGTGACAAACCCACCAAGACCTAGCATGAAAAGGTACAAGATCCCAGTAATGAATGTAACTGTACTGTTACCTAGAATGTACCAATAAATTAAATTTAAAAAAAAAGAAAGTGACAATCCCTCCACACCCTTGGAAACAGTGCACCAGTAACTTAAAGCACAGCTACCAAATGTAAAACCTCTGAGTTAAGGAGGGGAATAAGGGAGAAGAAGATAAAGAAGGGAAAGATCAATCCAATAGAAGGCAGAAGGCTAAGGAGATATGAACACAATGATTATTGAACCTAGGACATAAAAAGAGTGGAAAAATTGATAAAATCTAGAGTTTAGTTTTAGGGGGTTTATAAAGTCATGTGATTGTATTTATTTAACAAAAAAATAAAAAAAAGATTAAAATATACAAAAAGTCATCTTGCTTACTGGGAAAAAAAAATCACTTAGGCTATGACCTAGGTCTTGGGGAGTACTTCTGTAACTGCAGAAATTTTATAAAAAGCTAAGTTACGGGGCCGGGGGTTTAGCTCAGTGGTGCCACCGCCTGCCTCTTAGGCACAAGGTCCCGAGTTTGATCCCAGGTACCAAAACAAAACAAAACAAAAAGTTAAGTTACATAAGTATAGGTTGCTATGGTTTGGATCTAGAAGTCTCATGTTCAGAGATGGGGCTTTTGGAAGGCGATTGCACCACGGGGGTAAGATACTCAGCAGTGGATTAGTCTATTCATGAGTGCATACCTGAATGTGCTATTAGGAATCGAGGGCCAGATGGAGGTGAACCAGGGGCACAACCTTTAAGGGTATATACTTATCCCAGCACCTTCCTCTCTATCTCTCTTGCTCTCGCTCTCTCCATCTCGCTCTCTCACTTTCACTTTCTCTCACTCTGACTGTCTTCCTACTCTCTCTCTGCTTCTGGCCACCATGAGGTAAGTAGCTTTCCCCTGCTGCTTTGGTTTATAGCTAAATGTCCCCTCAGGGCCAGAGATTTAGCTCAGTGGTTCCGCCACCTGCCTCGAAAGCTCAAGGTCCTGAGTTCGATCCCCAGCACCAAAAAAATAAAATAAAATAGTAAATGTCCCCTCAAAGCCACAATGCACTCATCAGGGCATTTGGGAGGTAGCTGGATCATGGGGTTGTGACACTTAACCAGTGGATTAATCAACTGATGAGCTTACAGCTAAATGTGATGTTGGGAGGTGAAGCCTGGTCAGAGCCTGTAAAGGTCTGTATCTCACCCTCCTCCCTTGATCTCTGCTTCCTGCGGCCATGCCATGAGCTCCTTCTCCTCTGCATGCCCCTCTGCCATGCTGCCCTGCCTTGGAGCCAGCTGGGACTATGAACTGAATGAAACCTGTACAAACTGTGAGCCAAAATAAACCCTCCTCCTTTAAATTGCATGTGCCAGGCTGTTTGTCTCAGCAATGACAAAGTGACAGAGACACCTGCTATGCCCATCCTCCATGATGTTCCTGCCTTGGAGCCAGCTCACTGAAACTCCTGAAACCACAAGTCAAAATTAAATCTCTCCCGGGCCAGGGATTTGGCTCAATGGTTCCATCGCCTGCCTTGCAAAGTACAAGGTCCCGGGTTCAATCCCTGGTATAAACAAAAAACACAAACAAACAAAATTAAACCTCTCCTTCTTTCAGTTTTGAATGTCAGATAGTTTGTCCCAGGGATAGGAAAGTTAACTAATAATACTCAGATATTTCATAAAAGGTTAAATTACATAAAAATACTAACACTCAAAGCACTTGTCTCATCAAAACACAGGACACAAATATGCAAAAGTATCTCACAGAGAAATCAGTTAAACACGACAAACTCTTTCAGGGGTACGAAAAACACTGGCTGCTGACAGCATAGACACAATCCAATGACATCAGCATCTAGTTAAAGGGTCTGTGTGGAGGTTCTGATGACTGGTTCTGCAATTAGAAAACCTTCTCTGGGTTTTCAACAGAGCATCCCTGAGAGGATGCCCACAGGGGACAGAACTCCCCTGGAGATCAGACAGCCTGGGCATACTGAAAGCACTGACGTCAGCCAGCAGCACTTGTCCACACAACTAGCAGGAGCGTCACACTTAACTCTCTGCTGCCTGGACCTCGTCTTGTTCCTGTGTTGGGCATTTCTTGCAGTTACTTGACTCTGAATCCCTCCGGATAGCCTAAGTATGTGATGGCCATGGTTCCCCTAGACCTGGACTGCTGATCTGAAATGTCATTTCTACTGTCAGTGTTTGCAAAGCAGATCTTTCATGCGAGAAGGGGCTTGCATGTGCTGCTATACATGCAGAGCAGAGGAAGACTGGATGAATAAAAGAGGGGAGCAGGAAAACTTCAAAGTTTCCCAGGAGCCTTCCAAGACAGTGAGATAAGAATTACTTTTCAGGAACAAGTGCTATCAGGATTTTATAATATTGTCAAATATCAGGAATCGTTTTCACTGATGCATGTTTGATCACTCGATTTCAGCTATCCATAGACATCAAAAGAAAAACTAAATGCAAGGGTCACAGGGACTTCCTGGCAGAGAAAAAAAGATTGTAAGGGTCAGGGGAAGCTGAGGAATACTGCACAGTGCAGGCAAGGGGGAAGGTCACCTGACAACTGTCACCTGCCACCTGCCACAGAGAAGACAGCAGGCAGGAAAAGAAGCTGCAAGCTCAGGCCCTAAGGAATGTGCCAGGACCCAGCTGGGTCTGAGACCTGAACCTGAACATGGAAACAGCACACGAAGCTCCAAGCCACCGCCATACAGAAAGGACAGGACACACAGAGAACACAACACTGTGGGCCACATCTTACCCAGATCTGCCATCCACTGAACCAGCATGTGGACAAACGTGGCCAGCACGTTGCCTCCATTGAGCGACGCCGCCACCCCCAGGTAGGTCCCGTCAAAGTAGGGGAAGTAGGCGACTGCGGCTGCAGGGTCCGGAGTCTGTGTGGGCTGGAATCCAGAAGGCATAGAGGCTGCCAGCTGAACCGAGGTGCTGATGTTGAGAACTGGGGTCCAAAAAGAACAGAGGTGAGACCTGCTGGGCTAACTCAGGGGTCAAAATCACAACAGGGCCACGGAGGGTGGAGTGGTTTCAATAGCATCTCCACAAATTCTTCCTCTCAAGAGATAGAGTACGATTTCCCTTTCCCCACCTGAAGGCTGAACCTAGTGATATGCTTCTAATAAATAAAACAAAGCAGAAGTGATGATATTTGACTGTGGGGACCCCTATGTATAGGAACCAAACCAACCAAGGCTGGCATCCAATTTTCCCCCTACCACAGTGTCAGAGGCAATGAGCAATAGAGTCTCAGAAAACTAACAACTTTTAATTTCTTCCACATCAAGCCTCCTGCCATGACTAAGTCAGAAGCAACAGGCCTTCTTTCTGCTCCTTTGGGAAAAGAGGTCAGAGGGAGCAGCCAGCATTGTCCATGGACAAGTCACAGCTGAGCACAGGCCAACAGCCCCAGAATGGGACCAGAGCCTCCCACCACTTCCAGGGAAGAGGGGGCTCTGTGGTGGTTTATGTGTTCCCACCAAAACTCCCATTGGAATTTAGCCCCCATTAAGGTATTGAGAAGAGGGGCCAGGCAGGAGCTTATGAGGTGACTGGGTCATGAGAGCCCTGCTCTCCTGGATTAATCCATAAGTCAATGGGTCCTGGCGGGAGTAGCTTTTGTTATACAAGTGAGCTTACTTCCGTCTGGCTGCTCTGTTTCCCCATGCTGTACCATGACATGACTCAGCAGGAAGGTCCTCACTAGATGCTGCCCCTCAGCCTCAGACCTCCTAACCTCCAGAACCATGAGCTGAATAAATCTTTGTTTTTTATCAATTACTCAGTCTATGGGATTCATTGACAGCAACAACAAACAGACTAAGACCAGCATAATGTCATGTTCTTCCCACTGAACTAGCCCCCCAACGTTTAGAAAGCACCCTGACATCCAGGCACAGGGTGACCACCCTCTGAAGGCGGAAACAGCCAGGTAGAAAACCACTAGGTAGAAGGAGAGAGCCAGGCGCTTTACAGGCACCATCGCAATGGCTACCACTGCCCCCCAAGCAAGGCAATGATCGTTACCTACATTTGGGATACTGATATTGATATTGATTTATCAATACTTATATTGATAAAGGCACAGGGAAGAAACTCAGCCTGCCTAAGGTCACACAGAAGAGGGAGAAAACCTGATACCCCAGTCTTGTGGGCTAGACTCTGAGGCCTCCTTGTTTCCTTGCTTTGAGAGAAAGAGATGTAAGGCAAAAGGATGCTACATTAGTAGAAAGTATAAGATAAACTTAGAATGTTTTCCTGGGGCATTGATTTTAGTTGAAACTTTGAGAGGGAAAAAAGAAGGTGATGTTGAACCCTTTTCATCAGAAATGAATTTACTGCAAGTATTTGCAAACAAAACTGGCAAAATTTCATCTTTCCCTATCAGTTCTTGTACTTTCTTCATGTAATGACTGCACTGGGGATGAACAGCTCAATACCTTCCATTGAAATGTCTGCATCTTTGTTACCTCAGTATATTCAATAAAAAAAAAGAATGAAGTTGCTTACAAAGGGAAATTATAATCAATAGCAAAACAACACACAAAGAGTTGCTTGGCATTTACTTAAGAAGGTAATGACAGCACTCAGGAGGCTGAGACAAGAAGATCGCTGTGAGTTCAAGACCAGTCTGAGCTACACAGTGAGTTCCAGGTCAGTTTCAACTACACAGTGAGACCCTGTCTCAAAAAACAAACAAACAAAAAAAGAAGGTGATGAAAGGAGAGAATAAATTACTTCATAGAAGATAACGTTAGCCAGAATTTTTAAATTCAGGGTTGAGTTATAATATTTCTAATTGATGCAGAAGAGGGGATAAAAAGATATCACAACCAAGAAAAAACCCTGGGTAAGATGAATGAGTTTTCTGTTCCCCTCGATAACAAGGAGAGGCTCCCAAGGGGGACTCCCTCAGCCAGGATGTCCTGAGCATCAAATAAAACATACCTGCCAATCAAGGTGACAGTGGCTACACCCCTGGGGCAGAACCAGATGCTACCCTAGACCTGGACAGGCAAACTACACCCCACCTTCCACAAGCCATAGCCAGTCAATCATCTGTTTTTGAGCTGAAAATGGCTTTTCCATTTTTTAAAATCACCTATTTTGGTGGTGCACACCTGTAATCTCAGGAGGCTGAGGCAGGAGGATTGCCATGAGTTCAAGGCCAACCTGGGTTACATAGTGAGTTCAAGACTGGCCTGAGAAACACACTGAGATTCTGTCTCAAATAAGCTTTGTTGAGATATAAATCACATGAATCCAATGAAAAATTCACTCTTCTAAAATGTACGATCCAGTGGTTCTTAATTATTTGTTTGTACAACTATGACATTTTATATTTGTATTTTTTTTTGTTTGTCCAGTGTTCCTGACTCACAACTCCCTCCCCGAGTAATGCCATGAAAATTAGAATTTCTGTTCCCCAAGGTAAATCACAGAAGCTCTAACCTTCCCCACCCTTCTCTGACCTACTTTGTCCAGAAGTACATCATAAACACCTCAACTCAGAAGGGGTCCTACCCCAGATCAGAGAGGAAGGAACATGCCCCAGAGGCCAAGAAGACTCTGAACAGACAAGCCCCGCTGGGTTTCTTCACCCATTCTATTCGTGTTACATTTGTATTAATTCTCCACCAAAAACCCAAAAGGAAGGGCTGGGGGTGAAGCTCAGTGGTATACTGCATACCTAGCATGTGGGACGACCAGGGTATTATCCCCAGCACCAAAAACAAATAAAACAAAACAGCTCGGTAAGACAGGGCTCCAAGAGTCCTGGAGTTGAACACATGGGGGTTCTTGGAGGGCGGTGCACCCGGAGAGGGCATGGGAGCGCCACACCTCTGTTCCCATTCCTCACCCTACACATCTCTTCATCCATACACACTTTTTTTCTTTGTAATATCCTTTCTAATAAACCATAATTGTGTGTCTTTAAATACTGTGAGGTGCTCCAACAAATTAATTGAATCCAAAGGAGGATCTGTGTGAACCCCAATTTATTAGCTGGTTGGTCACAGGCACAGGTGAAATAACCTAGACATTTGAAGTAGGTGGGGAACAGTCTTGGGAACTGAGCCCTCAAGCTGTGGAATCTGATGCTCTCTCCAGGCAGACAGTGTCAGAACTGAACTGAATTAGAGGATGCCCGGAGGTGGTGTCCACTCAGAGCGTGTGTGTTGGGGGTGGGGGGAAATCTGCACACATCTGATATCAAAAGTGATCTGTGTTATGAGGAGAAACTGAACTAGAACTAGTTTTTCCAACCAATTCTCAGATCAACCATTACCAATATCTCAGTTTAGAACATTTTTATGGCTCCAGAAAGTAGCACTGTACTTTTTAGCAGTCACTCCTCTCAGCCCTTAGCAACCATTTGTCCTCTTCCCGTCTCCATGAATCCGCCTATTCTAGACAATCTATATTAACAGAATCATATCATACGCGGCTTTTGTGTCTGGTTTCTTTTATTCCTTTCACTGTCACTTACATTTTGTAGTATGCCTCGGTGTTTAATTCCTTTTTAGCTACATAGATATAACACAGTTTTTAAAAATCCATTTATCAAATGGAATTAAAGTGTTTGTAAATGGGGAAGGGAGGAGGGGGTGAAGGGAGGGCAGGGACAAGGGGAAAAAATGAGAACCAAGACCTGTCATGTAAAGGTACAAGATCCCAGTAATGAATGTAACTGTACTGTATACCTAGAATGTACAATAAACTCAATTAAAAAAAATCCATTTATCAGTTGGAGGACATTTGGGTTGTTTCTACTTAGGGGACGTTATGAATAGTGCTGCTATGATGGTTGGAGAACACTGCTGGGCCCTATGGTATCTCCACACTTCACATGTGAAGAACTGAACTGCCAGACTGTTTTCCAAAGAGGCTGCACCATTTTATAATCTCACTAGTATGTCCTCGTGTCTTTAAATTGAGAAGAAATCAAATGGATGAAGAATATTTCATAGCACATAAATATGATCTGAAATTCACATCTCAGTGTCTATGAATAACTCTCTGGAACACAGCTAGGCCCATTTGTTTATATTTTGTTCATTGATGCTTTTGAACTCTATCGGCAACATTAACCGATTATATGGTCCATAAATTGGAAAATATGTACTATCTGGTCCTTTATAGAAAGTTTGACAACCTTTATCCTAGACTGCTACCTCCACCTCACTGTGATTCTCTTACCCCAAATACGTAAAAGATTCTGCACTTCTAATCAGATCTGACATAACTTTCACTGGCCTCACAATAATAACCTTAATCCCCTCTGTGTGTGTGTGTGTGTGTGTGTGTGTGTGTGTGTTGCTAGGATCAAACACAGGGTCTTATGCATGCTGAGCATATACTGTGCAACAGAGCTACACCCCAGCCTATTCATCCATTTGTTTTTTGGTTATGGAGCACACAGGAAGCAGCCAGCCAGAGAGAGCCATTTATCTCCCCTATCCACAGAGTGGCTATGCACAGATGGTCAGTGTATAAGGACACAACTAGCCAGCTGGCATGCACGCTCCCTGAGCAGAGGGGTTCACCTGCAGGGATAAGGCTATCTTTCATCTTTATAGAACAGTGAGCTATGCCCCTCATATCCTCACTCAGAGCTAGTGCTTAAGAGGCACCAGTGAAAGACTAAGGAGAGAACAAAAGGAACACTTACCTGCATCTGTCTTTTGGCCCATGCAAGAATAGACAGAGGCCTGTAAATCACCCATGGCCACGCCCACCTGTGTCCCCTTTGGGATTTCAAACCACATGTGGGACGTTCTGCCTGCTGCACTGCCTGGCTGGGCAATGTCAGGGAGCAGGTGGACAGGAAAGCCCGAGCTCCTCAGTCTGCAAAACAAAGATGGACACTTGCATTTAGCTGGTGTTCAGTTTTCCATTTTTGTTGTTTCCAGGAAATTTGGCAAGGGAAAGTACTATGGGTCGCACATAAGAAAGGGGAGGATAGAAAACAGTGTTGTCACAGACTGCCTCTTGGACTTGTTTTAAACCCAAAGCTTGGGATTCACCTTCCAGGGAAAAAGACCACCAGTTTAAACAGAGGCAGCCAGAGATGCGGTATCAAGTTAGGGTTGGTTAGCACAGTGCAGACCAAAGTCAAACCCACCAGCCTGCTGAATATCAGATGCATTCATCACTCAAGGTTAGTGAATATGGGGTTTCCAGTCTTATAAAACATGCTAAAAACTCCTTTACCTGAACTACCAAGTGTTTTTTGCTTTGTTTCAGAGCTCAGAATTTGGGCCCTGAAGGACATGAACTTAAAGGGCACTGGACTTCTGTACCTGAAAAAGCAAATAATTGTTTAAAAAGAACTTAAAAGGTAGCCCTCCAGCCTGTTACCTCCCATTCTTAATCTTAGTTTAAAATACATTAAGCAGTGAAAGTTCCAGGTGGGAAAGCTCTCCATGAAGCTCTCTGGGAGGTGCCCTTTGCCAAGAGCCACTCTATAAGGTCACACTTACATCTCCAAGTTCCAGCTCTGACTCTGGGTGTTGAAATATCCCCAGCTAGCGGCGTTCTGGTCAGACATCAGTGGTCTTCGCAAGCCACACAGCATGGCAACCACATAGTCTTGGATAGTGCCGGCTGCATTATAGGACTGCAGGAGCTCTGGACTGTTTTGGTTTTTTTTTAACATCAAAAACAATTCAACAGGGTGTTATACGGATGTGGAAGCATGCACTGCTCCTAGCTGCGGGCAGGGGGGACTCGATATGGTGTAGGTAGGACACAGCCACAATCCCTCATGCTGTGGCTCAAGTACAGCTGGATCCCTGGGGTAAATCCCCCCAAACACTCCCAGCAAACACTCCCTGAGTCAGTCCTAGGGCAGGGACTTGAGGGAAGAAGCACTAGCCAGGAAAACAGGACACGGCCCTTCTCAGTGAATGCCCAGTCCCGACCCCACCACTGACTCACCATATGACCCTCAACAAGTCACTTGCCCTCCCTGTTTTTACCCCTACTCAGTTAGGACTGGATAGCTAAGAGACTGCTGCAAAACAGAGCTGCTCTAGACCAAATCTAGGTCTTATGGCCGTGCCCTGTGTCAGGCTACATGCCCTGACATACAGTACAACCAGAGCTGCAGCCTCTACCTACTCTCAGCCCCTGGAAATCCAGTGCTCATTCAAACAGTAGTTGTCCTACCTATTTTTCAGAAGCCAGAAGATGGTTGCACAGCCAAACCCAGTGGCCACACTGAGATGAGATGATGGCTGGGGCAAGGAAGCCAGGAACTCACTGCTACATCGGCCATCCTGCCACGTAACCAGATGACTCACAGCTCTGGCCTCAAACACGGGGGCAGAATCTCCCTGCATCCATTCACAGCCTGGAACAAAGGAGAGGACCAAAGATGGAGAAAAGAGACCTGAGTGGGCACTGACACATCCTTGAGGCTTCTTTGCTGGTGCATTTTCAGCACAGACATCTTCGTCCTGTGACAATCCTTGGCTCATACATGGTTCTGGTATCACAGTGGCTGTATGACCCTAGGCACGTCGTTAACCCTCCATTTGTCTCACTTCTGCTTCTTTTTATTCATTTTAAAATTGATATTATATATCCACACACATGCACACACCTCAGAGGGGATTTTTGGCACACTCTCAAGTCTTCTGTTCTCCTGTCCTCCCAACCCTTGTCAGGATACATTATCTAGGCTTGGTGCTGATTACCAATATATTTTCTATTTTCCTTTGGTTTCAGCTAACAGGTGTGTGTGTGTGTGTGTGTGTGTGTGTGTGTGTAATGGAGAGCAAATTCAGGGCCTCACACATGCCAAGTATGCGCCCTGCCTGAGCTCCATGCTAATTGGTTCTTCTGGATCATACTTCACTAGGAAATATAGGTATCACTACCTCACTTATCTCTTGTTACATTTTCTGGAATTATTCTATGCTCTTGTTTAAATATTTCATCCAAAACTGTTTCCAGTGCAGGTCTTTCTGTGGCAAAGTATCCACAGATCTACGATACATGTGTCAGGATACTTTTCATCTTCTCATATGTGAATGATAGTTTGATCAGTTATAACATCCTAGGTTCTAAATTCCTCTCCTTTAAATGTTAAAAGCATTATTTGTGGTAGGTTATCGCAAATGCTTTATGATATTTCCCAAAAAGAGGTTTGTCTATATGTCATTTCCTTGAATTATGGGCTGGCATTGGTGACTTGTTTGGCCAAGAAAATGAGCAGTAAGTCTTGGAACTCTCAAGGTTAGGTCATAAAAAGTGTGGTGGGAAACCAGCCTGTAGGCAAGGACTTCAGCTACTGTGAGGCCACCATGCTGCAGACTAGAGGGAGAGGCCACAGGCAGGTGTCTGGCAGATGTTTCCAGGTGAGCCCAGGCTTGTAGCCTCCCCTCCACAATACCAGGCACTGAGCAGAGCCATCGGGAACCCTCCTGACCAGTCTGCCTGCCAGCTGAACACTAACAAGCAACGTCCACCAAGTCCATGTAAAACAATGAGTCAGCTGAACCCTGCCCAGCTTCTGTCTTATGAGACATGGTAAGATGGTGGCTGTTTGAATCACTAAGTTTGGAAGCAGTTTGTGATGCAAAAACTGATAATATTATTGGTTCCAGGCTGGGCATGGTGGTGCATACTGGGAATCCCAGCACTCCAGAGGCTGAGGCAGGAAGATTTTTTTTTTCCAGAACTAAAAAAAGACTTTATTGAGAGCAAGAGGATGAAAACAATATAAAAATCAAAAGCTTATCCAGAATTTAGCTAACTTTCCTTTCCCTGCGTGTCCAGTGAGAGCTGGATGTTATCTGTACACTTTCTAAGAAGCCTGATCTGCTCAGGAAATCTTTACACAGTGAAACTGAGGGACAGATTCTTTAAGTGGCCTTTTGGGTGAACGCTCATCAGGGCAAAAGTAAATGGTCACATCTGCCTACTTCTTTCCTTTCTGTTTCCTATGTACTACAAAATAATCATTGCACACAAAGTAAGGCCTGTGATTAGTGAAAAGAAGCTCTGGAACTCTGCCATCTCAGAACTCGTCCAGGTCCTTCATTATTTTGTTCACAGCCAGAGGGTCTTTTTGATTTTCCAAAAACCCAGGGAACTCCTTTTCCATGAGTACTCCCAGGTCCTCCTTTGTTAAGTAGCCTTTGTCCCTGGGAAATTTGTGAAATGTAAACATCATGGTTTCCATGGAGTGTTCCATTTGGGGTGGCATTTTGGGAAAGTCTGTTGAAACCTGGGCAGTCAGGCGGCGTGCAGCAGGGAGTGTGGGGCAGGGGAAGGTTCAAGGACAGCCTGGGCTACATAGTGAGTTCAAAGCCAGCGTGAATTACAGAGCAAGATTCTGTCTTCAAACAAAAAAGTGATTACATTCTTTTTTTTTTTCTTTTTAGTATTTGGGATTGAACCCATGGTCTGCACTAACCTACATCTATAGCCCTCTTCTTATTTTTTGAGACAGGATCTCATTCAGTTACTAAATTGATCAGGCTGGATTCCAACTTGTGATCCTCCTGACTCAGCATTCTACAGTGCTAGGATTACAGGTGTGTGATAACACACTTAGTTAAAGCAGGCTTTTTTTTTTTTACTTGCAGTACTGGGTATAGAAACAAGGCATTCTACCACTATCTACATTCCCTGCATTATTTTTTTATTTAGTGTTGCTACTGAAAAAGTCTAGTGTCAGTCCACCTCCTATTCACTTATATGAAATCTTATCTTTGGCTTGGTAAGCTTTTGGAATTTTTTTTTTCTTTTGCAGTACTAGGGATTGGATTATGTCTTTGCACTGAGCTACATCCTTGGCCTCTTTTTTTTTTAGACAAGTTTCACTAATTCACTAAGACACCCAGGCTGGGATGGAACTTGTGATTCTCCTGAATTAATATTTGAAATTCTTAAAAGATATATTCAACAGACTATAAATACCAGTGGGGACTTTTGTCATTCTGTGGACCACTGTTGGTGGTATATTTGGCCCTGAGAAATAATAGTACCACCTTTAGTAGAATAAGCTTTGGGAGTGAGGGAAGAATATTGTGCTTTGGATCTGGAATGTCCCCCAAAGGCCATGTGCCAGGGGCTTGTTGCCAGCTTTAAGGAAGTGATTGGCTCACAAGGATCCTAACCTCATCAATGGATTAGCACATTTACGAGTTCATAGTTCCCGCTGGCTTATTAGGAGGTAGGGCCTAATTAGATGAAGGAGGTCGCTGGCTTTGAAGGATATATTTTGTCCCTGGCCTCCCTTAATGGCTTTTCCTCCCTTCCCTTCTCTTCCCTTCTCCTCCCTGCCCCTTCTTTTCCTCTTCCCTTCCCCCCCTCCCTTTTTTCTTCCCTCTCCTTTCTCCTCCATCTCATTTTCTCCTCTTTCTTAATTCTTCTTTCTCTCTGTCTCCGTCATACACTTTCTGCCCACAGCAATGAAAACAGCCAACACTGGACTAAAACCCCCTGAAACCATGAGCCACAGTAAAACTTTCCTCTTTGTTTTTCTCAGGTATTCTGCCAGAGCAATGGGAAGCTAACTAATCAGAGTATTTCATCTTACTTTGTCAGTTATGGGAAATGTTTCTCTTCAAATATTTCCTCCTTTCAACTTTTATTTTTTCCTTTCCAGGTCTTCTTCTTCTTTCTTCCTCCTCCTCCTCCCCCTCCCCCTCCCCCCTCTTCTTCTTTTCATGTTGTTTCAGGTTTCTTATTCTTTAGATGCTGATGCTACTATTTATAGTCTCAAGCTTTCATGTGTATTTTTCTACTTCTTTGTTCTTCCTTCTAAGAGATCTCTTCAATCTTATCTTTCATTCTGATTTGTTCTGAAGTTTTACTCACTCTTGCTATTAATCTCATATATTCTTTGCTTCAACTGCTACATTTTCATACCTAAGTATTTGTTCTTTTTTATGTGGTTTTTTTATTGCATTTTTGCTAATATTTTCCTTTAATATTTTTTACTATATCAAACTAATTTTAAATCTCAGTGTGTCCTACAAGAAGAGTTCTGCCTCTGATCTGATCTATATCAAATTGCCCACACTGTGTTTGCCTTATGAAATCATAGTGCTCTTCAGCTGTATTGTTACCCTGGCCCCTGAGATCATTTTCTCCTGGAAACACTGGTTATGCTGCCAGGCAATGTGAAGGGCTGGGCTTCCGTTTCTACCAGCCCCAGTGACCTCGGAATGATGCAAGAGTCCTGGAGCAGATTCACAGGTAATCTACCACAAACCCACACCCACCACACAAAATACCACCTCAGGCCAGGGCTTCAACTGCCCCCAAGAACAGTGTTATAAGGGCCCTTAGATTATAGGCCATCAGCCTGTACAGGGAACTACTGGAGCCAGGAATTTAGCTCAGTGGCACCGTACCTGCCTTGTAAGTACAAGATCCCGAGTTCAATCCCCTATACTGAAAAAAAAAAAAAAAAAAAA
>NW_022900925.1:13428083-13450013 GCF_012274545.1 Fukomys damarensis | reverse complement strand
AAAAAAAAAAAAAAAAAAAAAAAAAAAAAAAAAGGAGGGGGACAACTGCTCTTCCAGGCTGCCTTGATTTTATCCCAGGAGACACTGAGTTCCTGAAGGAATGGAGACCCGTGACCATAGGGAAACAGAGGAAACAGTAGTTCCCCTCCTGGCTCTCTTCCCACCAGCAGTGTTGGCTGTCTCTTGCCAAGATCCAAACCCATGCACTCCAGCGGAAAGGAGCCCTGTCACCCCAGGGCTCCCCATGGTATTCTCCCCTTCTCTTTATGCTTTTTTCCCCTCTTAAGATTTCTCTCAAACTTAACTTAGAGGCAAAAAGACGGCAGTCACGCTAGCTCATCATCTTGGTGAAAACTGTGTCTAGAAGTCCAGAAGCAGAAAGCACTTAGAGCTCTGTTACCCTGGATCCTAGTGGCCCAGCCACTTTACTCTTGGCCTAGTAGGGAAGAGTTACAGTTATGGTGTGGTATCATGTGCTGTGTAGAAAGCTGCATGTATTAAACGATTTAACATATATGTATTCATAGATAAAGCTGTATTCATCAACTTTTCTGTTGCTGGGACAAAACTCCTGATATGTACACATAAAGGAAGAACAGCTTATTTTGCTCCACCACATGTCCCCACCATAGTGTGGTGCCACAGGCCCAAAACAATCGATTGTGGAATGGAAAACAGAACTTTTCCCCATAAACTTATCATTATCATGGGTATTTGTTATAGCAATGGAAAGCTGACCAACAGCTTTAAACTGTCCATAGTCCCAGACTTTTCCAGCAGCCTTTGAGAAAGACAATGTACCTCTTCTATATACCTTTTGCTTTCTCCTCTCCTCCTCTCAGGATGTTTCCCAACACCATCATGCAGCATAAATACAACCACTGTAGCAAAATAGGGAAAGAAAGTTAACACTAAGTTGAAGTCCAAAGTAAGTTAATAGCAACTGAGGACACCCCAAACCTGCTGAATGGAGTGCCTACCATGAGCCAGGCAGGGAAAATACCACAAAAGAAAAAAAAAGCTGTGCCCAACATCGGAGCCTAGATTGGATACCAAGGCCATTGTATTTTTCTACAAATCTGTTCACCAAGATCCAAAGAAAGGGACTTATCTGCCCCTCTCCACTTAGTTTCAGGCCATGAAGCATCATCCATTCTTCAACATGACCATCTATGGCTGTATGATTCATGTATTGAGTAATGTATATCGGGCACTGCTTCTTGTCTCTGAGCATACAGCAATGAACAAGAGAAAGTCACTGCCCACGTGAAGCTTGTGTGCTATAAATGACACAGAACATAAGCGAGCAAATGTATAGGACCAGGTACTTTTAGTTACTCTGAAGAAATGTGCAACAGGCTAAGGCAGAAGAGAGTGACCATGGATGTTGAGACGGTCATGAAGTCAGTCCTCTCTGAGGTGTCATGTAAGGAGGGACCTGAACTCAGTAGGAACGTGACCCTTAAGAATAGCTGGGGACACATGCTGCAGTAGACAGAAGAGTGGGGACAAATGCTCTGAGGGACCTTGTAAAGAAATCTCTGGCTAGTATCCCTGGCCATACCTAGCAGAGCAGGGAGGAAAATTTCAGATAAAAGCTTTAGGGACAGGGCACCTACAACATTGGCTTGGCATCATGTTAAATTTCACCTGGGGCAGAGGATGGGCCGAAGCAGGTAGAAGGGAATGGAGGGATTCCTCCTGGGTGTAATCTATCCCACAGCTTCATTTCTGTCTAAATCTATTGCTGAGATATTTATCCCAGCCCTAAAGCTGAATCTCTAGCTTTTTTTCAAACTCTTTGTCTATTTCTAAAACTCTTTTGATCCAATTTTTCAAACTGTCATTTTATTATGAAACAAAAATACAGTACACATGATGTGCCAGGTATTGTTTGAAGAATTTAAAAATACTGAGTGATTTTTTTTTGATGGTATGAGGATTGAACTTGTGACCTTGCACTTGTGAGACAGAGGCAGCACCAATGAGCTAATTCCCCAGGCCCCTGATTGATTTAATCTATATAACACTGAGGCAATGTGATAATTATCCCCATATAAGCTAAAGAAAAGACACATGAGCAAAACAAAGCATGAAGTTTTAAAAATGTGCCCAAGTTCACACAGTTATTAAGTGTTAGAATCAGGATTCACATCTAAGCAGTCTGTTCCAGGACCTAACCCAATGAATATCTTCTACCTTTCTTTTTTTTAATAAAGAATCGATGCATTTAAAATTTTTTAATGACATAAGTGATAAATGGATGCATTCCCAATACAAAATCTACAAATAGTATTATAGACAAAGCAGAGGCCCTGCTTGTCCACCCTCCACCAGAGTCACAGCTCCTGTCCTATCAGCTGGTATGTGCAGGTATCTATCCAAAGTTTTTACACTGACACATTTTGTTTTGTTCAATTAACTTGGGCACAGGGGGGTTAGTCTATTTTTTAATAGTCTTATACTATACTCACTGCTGTCCAAAAACATGGTCTTGAGTTCTTTGTATATCAATACACTTGAATGTATTGCACACCATTCCATAGCATGGGCCTGCCAGCATTTATTTAATGAGACCCCTTCAGAAGAAGGTCACATTTTTACTACTAAGGAAGGATGCAGTGAAGAACCATGCTGATGTGTCCTCCTGCACATGTTTTCCAGCACTTTGCATGGTCAGCTTCCAGGTAGGACTCATAGAGTCATAGCAGCTACCTTATCTGTCATAGGCCCTGCCAAACTTCCCTCCAGCCGTACTGATTTACACCAGCAGCAGCAGCAGCAGCAGTTAAACCTTTCCCTGCCCTGTTTGGCCCCTGACATGCCCAAACTCGGATTTCTTACAGTCTGTGGTGGAAAATGATTTCTCATTGTTGTTCTCATCTGCCCTTCCCTAATTACTAATGACACTGAACATCTCCTCATATTTATGAGCCATTGTATTTCCTCTTCTAGGAACTGTCTGTTGGGATTCTTTGCCCATTTGTCCTTTCTTTGTTATTGCTTCTTTATTCATACGGATGTCTGTCTTTTGTCTCTCTATACTGTCAAATATTTTCTTCCAATCTGCTGCTGCCTTTCAGCTTTGCTTTATAATCTCTTCTCTCTCTTGCTTTTACTGAGCCTGAAAATGGAATCTGAAAACAGGAGTAACCACAGGCCTTTCAGAAAATACAAATCACTCCCTCTTGTCCAACCTGCCTGCCTGTACGCTCACTGAAGCACTTAGCTCTCTGCTCAATTATAGGTGCCTGCCTGTGTTGGCCATGTTCTTGAAGGTAGAGGCTTTGCCACTCATTGCTATTTCTCCCTCAGGGCCCAGCACGGGGCCTTATGTGTTGTAGGTAGTGAAGCCAAACTAAATTAAGGCCACCATTTAAAAAACCATGATTTTGTCCCAAATCTGATTTCACTCAACTTCACTCAGAAGGAATCATCATCAGCAAACAGTGGCCTTCCTCCTTCCCAGAAACGGAAAACAAAACAAGAAGGTATGGAGCTGGCTCAATGAAATATTAAGCAGCTCTTTCCACCAATGTGGCTGATGGTTTGTGTGGTTGGTGCAGAAAGACAGAAAGGAAGGCGTATGACCAGACCACAATCATTAGATCTCTGCTGTCCTTTTTGGGAAGGGTTTTAGTATTAAAAGAACATTTATTCTCATTAATGCACAATTAAGGAGTTTAAAAAGCTTTTACAACCTAGACTCCCACTGAGAGGTCAGCACCAATGCCCTAATCAGCATTCCACTCCTGCTATTGCTTGGAGCCAAACAGCTGCCGGTGTCTAGGCTGGCCTGACAAGCAGATAGGGAAGGAAGAGGGGAAAAAACCTGTATTGGCTTCCACAGTTATCACCCCGTGTTGGGCATGATCAAATTACACATCACTAAACACCAGCCACGCTGAGAGTCAGGTCACCACTCACTGGGCCCAGGGGACTCTGAGTCTCTGACACTCCAGGCAGAAAGAAGTGAATTCAACGTTCTATCCTCTTTCTTAACCACATCTCCCTGAAAAATCTCCCTGAAGTAGCCATCCATCTTCCACTTAAAGCACAAGTACTCAGCCAGGTACAGTGATACACGCTTGTAATCCCAGTTACTCAAGAGGCTAGGGCAAAAGGATCAATTTGGCCCATCAGTTCAAGCCCACCCTAGACCACATAGTAAGACCTCAATCAAATAAAAAGAAAGAAAGAAAGAAAGAAATCAGAGCTGACCATCCTCAGTGGAAGAAAGATAGCTTCTTTAATAAATGGTGTTAGAAAAACTGGATTTCAACCTGCCAAAGATTAAAACTAGACCCTTATCTTTCACCATGCACTAAATTAAAATCCAAGTGGATGAAAGATCTAAATATTAAAACAAAAACACTAAACTTGCTGGAAGATAAGTTAGGCGGAACTCTTGAAGACATTGTCATAGGAAAAGACTTTACGAACAAATCCTCAGTAGCACGGAAACTAGCAGAAAGAATCAATAACTGGGATCTCATCTTATTAAAAAGCTTCTGCACTGCAAAAGAAACCATCAATAGAATTAAGAGACAGACTACAATGTGGGAAAAAATCTTTACCAGCTGCTCCTCAGACAAAGAAATATTATCTAGAATATATAAAGAACTCAAAACAACCAGCCCCCCCCAAATATAAAGACCCAATTCAAAAATAGGCATCTGAAATGAACAGACATTTCTCAGATGAAGAAGTAAAAGCAGCAAGTAAATATATGAAAAAATGTTCCACATCACTGGTCATTCGAGAGATGCAGATGAAAACAACACTGAGATTTCACCTCACCCCACAACGAATGGCTGCTATCAAGAAATCACACAATAACAAATGTTGGCGGGGTTGTGGAGAGAAAGGAACCCTTCTCCATTGTTGGTGGGAGTGCAGACTGGTGCAACCATGATGGAAATCAATATGGAGATACCTCAAAGAGCTGGGACTGGAGGTTCCATTTGACCCAGCCATCCCACTGCTGGGTATCTTTCCAAAAGAATTCAAAGAATCATATCACAGTGATATATGTGCACCCATGTTTATAGCGGCACAATTCGTGACAGCTAAATCTTGGAAACAACCCATTTGCCCATCAGTTGGAAACTGGATAAAGAAGATGTGGTTTTTCTATAAAATGGAATATTAGCCATAAAGAATGAGAAATTCGATTCATTCATAGGAAAATGGATACATGTTGAGGATATACTCCTAAGTGAAATAAATAAGTCACACATGTGTAAATACTGAATAGTTTCTCTGGTGTGAATAATCTGCAATAATACAGAAGATCCTAATGAGATAACTGACATTGTGAAATGGAAAGAAAAGGGCTAAAGGTGTAGGGAAGGTGGGAAGGGTAGGGTAAGGGTAATAAGGGAAAAGAAAAAAATGTGAGAAAATGAAAAGATGGAAATAAAGTGTTTGTAAATGGGGAGGGGAGGAGGGGGTGAAGGGAGGGCAGGGACAAGGGGAAAAAATGAGAACCAAGACCTGTCACGTAGAGGTACAAGATCCCAATAATGAATATAACTGTACTGTTTACCTAAAATGTACCAATAAACTCAACTTAAAAAAAAAAAAGAAATCAGCACTCAGATGCTGATTTTGTAGAAGCCAAGTAATGGATACACATTGGTTCATAATACCATTTTCCCTATTTTATGTCTCTATATAAAATATTTTATAATTTTTTAAAATGCTATTGCCTAGTATAACAGGCACCTCATGACTTCCTAGAAGAGCCTAACCCTAACCCTTGGACAGTCCATTAGGAGGTTCCTCTCTTCAATGAGTCCTTGTGCCCTCCAGTAGTATGTGAAGTCAGACAGGCCAACCCAGGTTCAAATGCTGGTGTCGCCTCTTGCTGCCATATGACCCTGAGTGTATTACTGAAACTCTGAACTCCTGCTCCTCGTGTGCACAATGGTGACAGTCACCTTCATCCTAAGGTTGTTGGGAAAGACGATGAGGTCATGCAGGTAACACCCTTAGCCCTGCACCTGGCATGCGAGGCGCCTGCTGTTGTTCACCTGGCTTGGTCTCCTCCTTGGGGCCAAACAGACAGAACAAGTCACCACCCTCCTCCACACTGCAGCACACCTGCAACTGAGCCCTTCTAAAGGACACTCCCTGGAACTGAAAAATCAAAAACAGCACGATCATTGTATAAAGGACAAAAACAGGGCACCAACTCTGAAGAACTGAACACATTATGACCAAAAGGATATTCCATTATGCCCTTAGAAAGGACAGAAAAATCACAAGAGGACAAAAGCAACTCTGCCCAAATTGCAAAGAATTGCCTCTGTGTCTCGGCATTTGTAGAGTTATAGCTAATCCCGTGGTTGTTAGCACTAATGTTCTGAGACACTGACACAAATAAAGACAAAGCTTTAGAAAATCCACTCCAAGCCTGCAATCCCGGCACCTAGGAGGGTGAGGCAGGAGGATCACTGCATATATATTCAAGGCCAGCCTGGGCTACATAGTGACAGCCTGTCTCAAAAAAACAAAAGAAAAGAAAGAGAGAGAGAGGGAGGGAGAAGGGAAGGGGAGGGGAGAGGAGGGGAGGAGAGAGGAGAAGAGAGGAGAGGGAAGGGAAGGGAGGGAGGGAGGGAGGAAGGAAGGAAAGAAGAAAGAAAAAATCCACTCTACAGAGGAATCAGAGAGCTCTTCCCCTGCCTGTTCAGAGAGAAAGCACTGATGAACTGTGAGTAGTTTACTTCATCACAAAATGTGCACAAAATATGGATGAGGGGCAGCACCAGTCATTTCCTTCTGAGGAACCAGACATTCTTCCCATGGTATGACGAGCTGGTAAGGCTTGGACAGTCTTTTGCAGCCCTCTTCTCACATGATAAGTGACCTGCAGCAGCGTGAGACTGTCTCCCCGACCCAGCATACCTTGACCTGTTTTCCACAACAGGACGCCATGCATCTGTCCTGACACTCCAATGGCCCCGACTTTCTGGAGCTGCTGCTGGGGAAGGGCAGCGAGGCACTCGTTTAGGGCTTGGATGATCCTACTCACACTCTGCTCCCGCCCCTGGAAACAGAACAGGATATGTTGGGCAGGAGCAGACAAACATGCAGAGGAAAAGGACTCAAGGGATTTCCTGGGGGAAAGCTGCCAGCTCAATCCGTTGCAGTTGCTTCCCAAAACCCGCTGCATGGCCTCAGAGGCAAGATGTGGGCCTGAGAGTTCGCTGCCACCTCCAGCAAGGGCCCACTCCCTGCCTTCACAGAAGAGGCACTGTGGCAGATGAGGTTCAGCATGTGGCCCAGGCCCAGTTCTCCCCCGTGGGAAGGCCGAACTCCTGCTCCTTGGCATTAATCGGGGAAATGGAGAGGGGTCTTTTTCAGAAGGCACAGGAGTAGGGGGACTGTACGGTGTAGCAGGGAGGAGGCTTGCAGGTACAGAGACAAAGGGAAATGCCTCTCCCTTCCCCTCCATTTCCAGTTCACTGCTATGAATTGACCACAGATAAATAAAAGCATACCGATTTATTAATGCGCAAAAAGGAAACACATCACAGGAAGGAGGAACGTCATAGGAATGTGGGTACCCATGGATCCAATATAATTCCAATGCTGCTTCTAAATGGCAGGAGTGAGTGAGAATGTGGTTAACTTTGAGAATCTTCAGTAATAATTAAGGGAGACAGAACTTAGCTTGTAAAATGATTCTCTTTATAATGTGAATGAGCCCAAGGGATAAACTTTACCTTGTACCAGTAACCTGTCCAAATGTGGCTACATTCCTTTGTCTTCTCTAAGACTGAAAATAAGATTTAAAGTGCGGAATGGAGGGCATTTCTGTTCCATTTGTAGTCTGGGTCATCATCATCATTGTCGCTGTTGTTGTTGTTGTTTTCTTAAGAGGTAAAGTCTCCCTGTGCTGCCTAAGCAGAGCCCAAATTCATAGGTTCAATTGATCCTCCTGCCTCAGCCTCCCAAGCAGCTGGGACTACAGGCACACATTCAACTTACAGTTGAGTCTTAACACACAGAAAGTAATTCCAGAGACAGCCTCTTCATGTGCTTAGATAGGGGAATCGAGACAAGTTAAGGGACTCTGCCTCTGAATCTACTTTTTAAAGGCCTTGTAATAATTGATTCCTTTAGAGTAAAATTTTCAGCATACCAAAAACTTACCATATTTGAAGGCTACCATTCTCTGAACTGCAACATAGGGAAGATGCCACCAGAAAGGCCTAAAGGACGAAGGCCCCAAGATGAGGCATTCTTCCTAGAGGTAACGGGAGCCCCAAGAGTATTAGAAAGACAAAATATTATCAACAGAGTTCTTTTCAGAACATTAACTGAACAAGGGGCATCAGCCACACAAAGAGAGACTGATAGTATCAGGGTTGGAGGAAAAGACTGCAAAAAACATCAGGACCATCTTTTCTAAGGAGACTTTTCTTCTGACTTCCTCCCTCCTTGATAATTTCCCTCGGCAGAATAACCTTGAAAGGCAAAGTCAGAGCTAGCTTTTGTCCCTCATGCCTGCACTAGCGACTACTCTGGAGCCTGAAGCAAGGGGATCATTTGAGATCAGACGTGCCGGACTACATAGAGAAACTCCATCCCTTAAGAAAACAAACTAATAAAAAATAAATAAAGCTGATGTTATTTGATTTTTTAAAAAGATAGATTAGGGTTGTAGCTGTGTGGCAGACCCCAAGCTTAGCATACCTGAGGCCCTGGATCGATCCCCAGCTTGAGAAGAGGGGAGAAGATAAAGCAGATTTAATGTAATATCATATTATTATTAACACCTGCAAAACTAAAGTGGCCCTAAATCTAAGAGACAAGAATAACAAGTTCAAATTGGGTCTGTGGAGTTAGGTGGGAAAAATACATTTTGATATCTTAATCTGAAGTAATGCTAACTCCAAGCAGTATGTCCAGATGGGTGGGAATGAGACTGCATTCCAACAGTAGGCCATGATGGGATATAAACCTAAGAAATCTAAGTTCTGTGACTCCTTTGTCCTTTAATGATTAAACCCTGTTAGAGACCATACTAGGATCCCACAGTTCTATCCCATTCCAGAAGGTGCCCAGAATACTAGGGTTCATCCTAGAGTGCTTGGCCCTTTTCTGACAGCATCTTTCCTTTGTTGGGGATCAGAGATTACCTCCCCAAATAGGGCCAGAGAATGCAAGGGCTGAGCAATATGAACTAAAAGAACAGATACATTTTGGGGGAGAGGGACTGAGGAATGCAGCAGGGAAGAAGAGGCTGGAAGATGTAGAGGCAATAGGCAAAATCCAACCCTCTAAATCTTAAAAAACTAAAAAAAAAAAAAAAAGTCACCACAAAATATTCACTTGGGAAACCAATCCAGTTGACATACTTGTTTTGATGAATAAGTAAATTTCAAGTGGACAGATCAAGAATTAAATATCTATATATGTTTAAAAGAATCATACCTATTCTATTAATATTTGTGCTTAAGGAATCTTGGCGTACTCAGCATTTTAAGTAAATTTGTATGTTTAAGAGAATTTGGCCGAGGCTGCCTTTGTTACTGCAATTTAAACTGTGAAAATGAACAACAGATATAAATTTGTGATTATACATTCAAATCTCTACAACATTTATAAGAGGATTTGAAACACGTAAGAATACTGAAGCTTTTCTCGGGTATACATTGAATTTCTAAAAATTACTCAAGTACTCTGAAAATATTTAAGTCAGACAACCTATGAAAATTTTAAAAATCATGATGACATGAACACTGAATGAGCTTTTCACAATTGCAGGAGGCCATCAGGAAGCAGACTTGTCCATGATTTATTTAACCTGTTTCCCTTCCACTGTAGACTCTAGAACACATAACCATATTGTACCAAGAAACTCAAGATGCCTATTGAGTGATTTATCAAACTTTTGTTTTATGAATTTTTACAAATATTTACTTTCATTATCTTCTATCAGTCACATAGCCTCCTTCATTCTTTTTGATAGAAATTCCCTTTACTGCTTTGTAAAGTTTGCCCATTTAAATTCCCACTTAGAGAAAAGAATAATAAATACATGAATTCCCACATCTCAAAAGGAAATAAGGAAAAAGAAAAAATGTGAAAAAAAGAAAAAATGGAAACAAAGTCTTTGTAAATAGGGAAGGGTGAAAGGGGTGAAGGGAGGACAGAGGTATGGGAAAAAATAAGAAGGAAAACCTATCAGTAAAGGTACAAGATCCCAATGATAAATGTAACTGTATTGTTTGCTTTAAATGTACCAATAAACTTAATGGGAAAAATAAATAAATACAATTCCCACTTCCCCACCTTCTCTGGAACACTGATTCAAAGCTAGCTAAACTTGAGTGTCCCAAATTTTAAGTCCTAAAACCTCCAATAAAGTCCTTTTATTTTTGTAGTTTCTGAGTTATTTTTGTTGTTGTTGTTGTTGTTGTGTGTTTGGTTTCAGTTTTGGTTGGGGGGGCAGAGTTGATGGCAGGAATCGAACCCAGCACGTTTTACCACTGAACTATACCTCCTGCTAGTTTCTGAATTTGAATTGTTCAACAAACTGCAGTTCTTAAGCCTAAAAACAGATTAAGTGTATAACTGCAGCTTAAAATGACTAAGGAGAGCCAGGCACGCTAGAGGTGGAGGCAGGAGGACTGATCACAAGGCCAGCCTAACTACACAGTAAGACCCTGTCTCAAGCAAATAAACTAAGGGGAGAGGGTATGCAGCTCTGTGACTGAACACTACTTGGTTTAATTCCCCACTGCATTATTTTTAAAATTTCAATAAATAAAAATAAAATGCGGTATTTAATTAGCCAAATTGGAATTAAGCATTATTCAAAGGCCCTCACAAATGATGGTTAAAATGTAAGGCTTTTCAAATCTTGTTTTGGGCTTTTTTGTTAGATTTCTTTCTTTCTTTTTTTTTTTTTTGGTAACGGGGATCGAACTCGGGCCCTTGCATTTGCAAGGCAGGCAGTGGAACCACTGAACCAAACCCCCTTTATTTCTTTTTTAATATTACTTAATAGAATAAACTTTACAAGTTAAATTTAAAAGCTTAAATCAGAACTAGGGTCCTGAATTTCAAAAATTGAATATTTTGTTTCACCCAAAATATAGTGTTTATGGCATAAAAAACAATCATCTCAAGGCACTAAATAAACTCATTATTTAACAACTGGAAGGATCCATGGAACATTCAGAAAAGAGGAAGCCAGAGTGGATCAGCTCTCACTAAATGTACATTCTTTGAGGAACTGAAAAAGCATATGGTTTTGAGAAATCATTCAAAGACTAAGAGACTCCTTGATTCCCTCCACTCCTTGGAATAAACCTGCTGGCCTTGTTTAGGGCAGTTCTTGGCTCCTAACAAGAAAGAACAAAGGAACAAAGAAGGAAGGCAAGGAAGGGAAAGAGTGGAGAGGGAACTCAGTTATTTTCCTGAAGGGGCAGCTCCAGAGCCTAACAAGGATCCTTTATATGTGGGAGAGGCACCAGGCAAACCAACAAGGCAATGGAAGACAGAGGGGCACAGAGGAGGAACAGGGCTCCGCATGACCCCCAAAGAGCAAATTAAAAACCAAACAAACAAAAAGGGGAAGAAGGAAGCACTATCTGCTTAAATCCACATTGTACAAACAATACAGCAGTCATTAGTCACCCACAGCTAGTGTGGATTGAGATGTAAATGGAAAATCACGCAAGATTTCAGAGATAAGATAGATAAGAGAATGTACAGTATCCTATTAATAAATTTATATTGATTATACATCAAAATTATAATGCTATATGTATTGAACAAAATATTCAATTGAAATGAATTTTACCCTATTCCTTTTGCTTCTCTTAAATGGCTGCTGAAAAATTACAGTCATGGCTGACATTTATAGTTTGTATTGTGCTGGTTTACAGTCCCCATAAGGCCATCAGACGGTGCATCACCCCAGCACAGAGAAACCTGTTTAAAATGGGCCCCAGGTGGGCAGGTTGTGTGGGTAGAGACAATAAAGGAGGGAAACAGGCCAGATAGGAGTACGGACGAGGAGTTAGTGTTGGCAGTCAATTCCAGTTTTCAGGGCCAGTATGATGAGGGTGTAGGTCAGTCCCCTATAACAAAGAATTACACAGCCCAATGCCAAGGTTGATGAGTCACACTAATACTTGTCCCCAAGCATAACATATGTGTGGAGGATGATCAGGAGGTGAGGGTAATTACTGCCTTTTATTGGGCAGGTGTGGCACGCTGGGTGTCCCTGTAATCAGAAAGCAGCCCGCTGAATGCTAAAAGTCATGGAGGAAAAAGTAGTTTTCAAGAAGTGTCCCTGGGCCAGGGATTTAACTCAGTGGCACTGCGCCTGTCTCTCAATCTCCAGGTCCTGAGTTTGTTCCCTAGTTCCACAAAAAAAAAAAAAAAAAAAAAAGTGTCCCTGCACTGGGCATAGAGCACTTGACTAGTTCAATAATACGCAGATCCCCAGCACCACGAAAAAGTGACCCTATTTCAAGAGAAAAAGTCACTGCCAAGACCCACAGTCCTATAATCCAAGCTCTGCTGACCAACCCCACAGGCTCAGAGCCAACTGTGCCTCCATTTCTGTCTATGATGTGAAATAATTATTCTAAAATATGCTGCCTGCCCCAAACTAATTTTGAAAGCCTCTAGGAAAATTTGCAAAGTGCTCCTAAATCTTTATCTTCTGAAATGCTTCTTAGCAAACTGGATTCTGAACCCTAAAGAAATGAGATCTGACATGTGGCAAGAGCTTATGAAAAACAAAGCTCCTGGGGGTAGGGTTTGGCTCAGAAAATCAAGGTTGTGGCTAAAAAGAGCCTAAGAGGTCACCCATTTAAATTCAGAGAGCAAGTCAGAGGTTACGCAGGTTCCCTGATATTAATTTCCACTGCCAACTAGCTGAACATAAAGCTACCCTTTTCAGGAAATTAATGGGATCCAGTTGAGAACTGCCTGACCCTTTCAGAGCTTACCACATCTCCCAAAAGGAACTCTTGTCCTGAAATTCTCTGTCCCTGTACCTTGTAGCTTTCACAAGCCATTAGTTGTAGTGTATAATTATCAACTTGATTATTTTTTTAAAACATTTTACTTGATTTATCTCTCGGTGTCTTTCTGTTCTGATGTCTTCCCAAGTGTCTCAGCCTTTGGGACTGGAGACTTTTACTGACCAGGTGTTTTGAGCTGCTTGGACCTTACAGTCTGTGAAATAAAAGCCAGTTCGGTCTGCTACTGTATCTGATTTCTGGAGTAAAACCCAGACTTTGAACTGGGAAACAAACTGATTTTTGAACCTGTGGGCACAGGTTAGATGTGAGGTGCAGTGAATGACAAGAGAGATAGGAAGGCCTGTGGCTCCTCCAAACTCACTGGCCAGCGACTCCTGCAAGCTCAGGGTTCAGAAAGTGGAGAGCAGAGAGCACAGGGATCCAGCGTGTGGGCCTGGACCCCCTGAGGCCAAGGAGAAGAGAGACTTTGCCAGCAGATTAGGCAGAGCTTCAGGCAACAAGGCCTCTGGAGGTGGGGGAAAGCAGAGGTCAGGCTGGCAGGAACAATCAAGAGAGATTCCTTTAACAAGAATAATTTGCTTCTGCAGGATGCCTCTTTGGGGAAGGGGTTTGGCTGGAGGCTCCTGCAGGTGGCGACTCCAGCGCACTGCCTCACCTGGGGCACCGCTGCATTGCTCTCGGCATCTGCTCGCGAGGGGCGGGCGCAGCTCGCCAGTACCACGAACCCGGATGGCTGGCCGGGTGCGGACTCCAGCAAGGCTGCCTTCACGGAAGTGGTGCCCAGGTCGATGCCAAGAGTGACAGACTGCACAGCCATGATCAGCAGCAACCACAGCAGGTCTCAGATCAGCTACCGGCCGCACGCGCAGCGCACTCTTCTGGGAAGGAAGTGGCTACACTCGGTTTTGAGTGCCACACTTTTACCACACAATATGGCGGCCTCTCGTCTTCCCATTGGCTGAGGAAAGCGGACTCCTACGCACCCCTCACGGCGAGCCCCAGCGATAGGTAAAGAGGAGCCAGAAGGCGGGATCTAGAGACCCCGCCCTTTAGCCCAGAGGTTCGCGGACAGTAGAGCCCAGTCTGTTTCTCGCTCACCGAAGGGACAGAAGCTACAAAGGCTCCTAGAGCCTTTGTGACCCTAGGAAAGGTTTGATTTTCCTTCATCCTGGAACTCCCATCCCTGTCAAGGCGTCTGTGCCTCTCTGCCGTTCCCCCAACACTGCCCAGCTCGTTCTGGTTAAGACTCGAGAAAACTACAACTGCCAGAGTACCTCGCGCAGAGATCGGGCCTCTGCGAGTCAGGTGACTCGAGTCAGGTGACAGCTGGCCCGCCCTCACACAAAGTCAACCCAGCCCGGGGAAACCAGGTACACTCCGAATCGGTATCTGGCGCGAGATTGCTGCGTCTCGTGTGGTCGGTCCCCGGATCCTGGGAAGATCTCAGGTGAGAGCCGGCAAGCCCTGGGCAGCTCTCCGCGTTTCCCAGGCAGACCTCTTTGAGGCCCAGAGGCTGGCTCGGCATATAGGGTGGGCAACCTGCCACGGTTGCGGGTCCCCTCCGCCGCGCTTGGGTTTCATCTCCTACCACTGGACAGCCTCCGGTTTGAAGCGCCCGGAGAGGGCTGCGCGGAGGCAGTCACGGGGTTGTCAGGGTGGTGTGGGAGGCTTTATTCCCGTGTAGTTCGATTCCCTTCCCGCCTCCTGCCCAGTTGCCGCCTAAATCTAACTGGGGAGCACGCGGATTGCTTGAGGGAGGCTATTCTCTGAGAGGACCATTCTTGGAGTTACTGTTGACTTATCCGATGCTGGGCTCCGAGGGGGCACTAGGCAGGAAAAGAGGTGCCATCGCCCTCTGGGGTTATCAGACAAGGAGGGGTGAACACCTGGACCCTGCCTTTTCAATAAGATTGAGGAAAATATGCTTTGTGAGAGCTTGCGAAGTGCCTTTGGCACCACTAGTAATCACATTGTACCATATAGTATTTCTTCAACTTTTTTAGTCACATCAACCCTTCTCGAGATTTTAATGCTGGTGATAAGTTGTATTTGCTTATGTATTATAGCCTTTATTGCTTATGTATAATGGTTTGAGGGCTAAGACCATTGTAATTTTTATTTTATTGGTACATTTTAGATATACATAGTAACATTCTTCATAGGAAATTTGAACCTCTACATGATATGTCTTCTTTTTTTCCCTATCGCAGACCTCCCTTGAAGCCCTCTTCCTCTCCTTAAAGGCTTTGTTTCCTTTTTTTTTCTTGTCCCTTCTTTCCCCTTCTTTGAATATTTTCTTTCCGTTTCCTCATGTCTTTTATACATTCTGGTCCTTATTTATACTTTCCGTTTCTCACACCAGAGAAACAAGCAGTTTTTAAACATGTGTGTCCGATTTATTTCACTTAAAAGAGTATACTATTGTGCCGGGGATTTAGCTCAGCTGTTCAGTGGCCTGCCTTGCAAGCTCAAGGACCCGAATTAAATCCCCGGTACCCCCCCCAAAAAAAGTAGACTATTGTAATATTTTAATTTAGCCCTTTTAGGAATGCACATTTTCCATTTCATCTCATTTATGAGGTAGTTACTACCATCCCTGTTTCCCCATAAGGAAATTGAGGAGGTAACATTTAAAAAGTCACACAACTAATAAATGGGGAAACCCAGATTTGAACCTGTATAGTTTGTCTCCAGAGCACACACCCCTATCCAAATCTGTGTTATCTCTCCAGGAAGTTCCCAGGGGTGGGACAGAGGACAGGGCTAACACAGATACCTGTGTAGTCAGGGGAGAGCTGCCACAAAAGATCTCTCACTCCAGATTCACACCAGAAGGGGACTATGGGGATGAGAGAGGCTCTTGAAACTGGACATCTGAATGAGGCCTGGAAGATAGCTCTTATATTGGAAGAAGGCCACACCAGACAGAATCCACTATCTGAGATGCTATTTTGATACTGTAGGTTTCACAGTCCACTAGTTGTGTATGATCATCAAGCTGATGTTTTGAAGCATTTTAATCAACTTATCTGTCAGCATCTTTCTATCTTCCCTAGAGTCTTTCCTCCGGGGTGCCTCAGCCTTTGGGGCTGGGGGACTTTTGCTGACCAAGTGATTGAGTTTCTCTTTCCACATGTTTTTGTGACTTAAGAGAAGAGCTAGTTTGGGGGAAAACAGATCCCTAAGCCAGTAAAACTTCATTCTTTCTGTTAAGTAGGTTGCAAGAAGCAGTTGAAGAGGGAAAAATTCAAGTCTGTGTTCACTTCCTCAGACTGGCTTTACACAACCTGCTGAGCTGCTCTAAGCCACCAGTTTCCCCATGTATCAAAGAAAGATAAATCCCCCCCCAAAACCTGTGAAGTGAAAGTTCTTTATGAGCTTTCCAATTGCCATGGTTCCAGGTGGCACACTGTCTACCTGGAGCTGAGCTGATTCAGCCTTAACATGAAGTTCTCTTGCTGTTTGTTTTTTCTCCTAGTTCTGAGAAATCAGGGAACATGATAAGAAATTGGCTGCTTATGTTTATCCTTTTTCCTCTGAAGCTCATAGAGAGATGTGGTAAGTTTTAAAATGGATCCTCAACTTCGTAAAGAAGGAAATTGTGGCTGTTAGAGTGAGTAATCCAAGTTTCAGTACTGTCTAGGCCACATGTGTGCCTGCTCTGCTCCTCAACCAGGGGTCGTGGACCAGACCCAAGTCTGGGTTCCAGGAGCTTTACAAAGAGCTTGATGATCCCACAAATGGCCTTCTCTGCCCTGGGGTCCCTGTAAATTTTTCCATATCACCAAAGTCAACAGTTGGTTCTTAGTATCATATTGTTTAACTTGTCCTCCAAGTCAAACTTTGGAGCACCAGCAAGCCAAGATAATATCTGTAAAGAATGGCTTATGTTTCTGCCCTATAGAAGTCACCAAAAGAGCTGTGGGTCCTAGGAGACACTTGGGAAGTTGATGAGGTAGCCACCTTGTTGTACCAGTTCTGCCAAGTACAGATCCTGAGGATCACCTGGCATCACCTTGTAAGAGAAAAAAACCTACTTTAGAGGCGGGCAGAGGAACGGTGCCACACCCCAGCAGGGATGTTGGGGAGGCACCCAAAACACAAGGTTTGCATATTCTTGCAGGAGGGCCCCTTCATGTCCTGAGTCATCCAGCAATTCTCCCACTACCCAAAATATTTCTGGAATTTCTTCTACAAAGAGCTTTGTTTGGCACTCTGGGTTGCCACGCCCATTACAATAGTTTTATTATTAGCTTAACTGTTACTAAAAAAACAAATACATCTTAAAATCTCCGACTGAAGAGTTCAAATGAACCTGGTACAAGCAATACAAATCCTGCACACATTTTCCAAGAGTCATACATAGTCTGGCTGCACCATTTTGATTATCTGGCCTCTTGAATCTCCGAGAAAACAGTAGGCATCTGATCAGCTCTTCCAGGTCTGTTAAATATCAGTCATGTTACTTTGTAGTCACACCTATGGTTAAGCAAGTTCTGAGAGAGGAAAGTTCCTTCTGCCCATGGGGCCCAGTGTTTCTCAGTAGGGATGCCAGAGTCTCACTCTCCCCTGCTGGGCCCTGCTCTCTGGAAATAAGCCCTGAATATGTGTGCAAGAGACAGTTGTATGCACAAGCTTGTGTACACATACATAGGCAAACATATTAAAGCTTCTTTAGTAATGCTAATGACTTACCCAAAGAACACCACCACCACCAACAAAAAAAAATACAGCTGATACAACTCTAGTCAAGTGTGGAGGGGAAATTGAGGCCCAGGCTTCCCCAAATTCACAGAGCTAGAAAGTAACAAAGCTGGGACTTACATAGGATCTCCACTCCCTTTTATAAATGCCTCCTTTCTTGAATTCCATTATGAAAGATTAGCGGAAGCTACCATAAAATCAAGTGGCTGGCTTTCTAACATTCAGATGTGGCTGTCTTCTCTTTGCTCTGGGAAATGATCATTAAGGATACTGAATGACATGATTGGCCTTAAAGATTTTTGTCTCTGACTTTGGGGGAAATATAAGGCAGTGCTACCTGATAGGAAGAACTTGGGCTTTGGACTAGACCAGCCTGGGTTTGAATCCTGCATCCACCATTTTTGAGCTATGTGAACAAGAAAATTTCAGTTTCCTAGAAATTTCATTTTCCTTGTGTCTAAAATGGGAATAAAATTACCTACTCCCCATTACAAAATGGAAATTAAGAACATAGCAGAGTGTAGCATGGGGTGGGTACAGAGTGGGGAAGATATCAGTGAATATTAGTTTTTAAAAAAAACAAAACTCCCATTAAAGGAAACTTGGGCTGGTCTCACCATAACTCATTTGGTAATTCTGATATGGTTTACAGAGGCTACCACCCCAGAGTGAACTTTAATATGTGCTTTCTCAGGATATGATGTGAACTCCTAAACTCCCTCCTATCTTGGGCCAAAAATGTCCTACAGTTAAATTTGTAATTATTTTGGATGATAAAAACCGTAACCAACAATGATTCAGCACTCAGACCACGTGGAAAACATGTCACAAACACAGTGTCACAAATCTTCCCAATGACCCCGTGAGACAGTTCTTATTTCCCCCATTTTACAGGTGAAGAAATGTAAGCTTAAGGAGGTTAAATACTTCACTCAGTGGCCACACAGCTAGGAAACGTTAAAGCTAGTATGGAACTGTGTGACTTCAGAGCCCAGTATGTCAGCTGCTTCGCACTACTGTCTTCTGTGGTGCTGAGTGAGGGGGAAACAGCCTCTAATCTGGTGCTTGAGAGTTCCACCCTTCTCCTTTAACATCCACTGACTGCAGGAGATCTAAACAACCTGACCACTGTCCTAACAGAACCTAGGGACCCAGAGGTTTGAGTGGCTGCCTGACATCACCTTCATTGTCCCTGGACCTGAGCAGTGGTTTATTCTGGGACTTCCTTATCAGGTGTGGGTCTGAGCTCTAGTAAAACTTAACAGGCAGGGACAGGAAGTCCTGCACCATCCCAGCTGGGCAAGCCCAGCAGCACAAACCCTCCAATTGATATCTGAATGGTGAGCATAAAAAACAAGGGGCAGAGTGGCCAAAGCTGCCTCCAGTTAAAAGAAGACCTGGCCCATTCTGAGCAGCTAGGCCTCTGCAAGGGCCAGGGTGGGGATATGCTGCTCTGAGGGACCCAGCCACTCGAGAAGGGACCATAAACTATGGACAATGGAAGTCTCAGTCCAGGGAATTGCAGACTCGGGACAACCTCCATCTACATTCACACTTGTCAGGCTAGGACAAAGAGGGCAGCTCATATGTGATCTGAGAGGCTCCAGGTGGCAGTGCTGGCCCCTAGAATACAGGTCTCCAGCTGGCTGAGGGCCCTGGAGGTGTCCAGGTAGGAAGACTGAGAAAGGGAATCAACATTGGAGGTTGATTAGGTGACTGAAGTTCCCTGCCAACCTAAGAATCCAGAATCGCAGCTCTTAGTTCTTTGTCTTCTGCCTTCCAGGGGTCTGAGCAGAGGACACCTGGGCCCTGCCTGGAATCTTTACTACTAAACCTTTACTTTAGGACCATCCTCATTGTTAAAGTTGAGCACCTGCTCCCCCACATAGGTCCCCTCTCCCATCCCAGTCTAGATTCATGATTGTGACCTTTAGGGTGGTGAGGCAGGGAAGACAAGACGAGCAGATGTAGCACAGGGCTTTGAGTACAGCTGGGAGTGGATTTGAGTGGGGAGTATGAGGAGGTCCCCAAAGAATACAGGAAAAGCTCAAAGAGGTAGCTTGGTTATGTTCTGGGACTAAGGTGCTCTGGGGTACTTTACCTCCCAAGATGATAGTCGTCTCCTCCCCGCTCCCCTGCGCTCCCCCACCTCCTGGGGATTGAACACAGGAACACAGGGCCCTGTGCTTGTTACTCATGTGCTCTACCACTGAGCTATATATAATCTAGCCCAGTGGTGGCTGACCTATGGCACCCATGCTGCAGTGGGCTGTTATCATTGAAAGTTCTAAAACGGTTCGCCATTGTTGCCCTAGCCAATCCCCCGCCAAGACAGTTTTCTAAGACCCAACCAAACCCACTTCCTCATCCTTCCTGGAGGCCTTTTTAGCTACCTTATCCTGAGTTAACACCTTAATGCCAAGAGGAAATTCTTGATGGTGAAACAATGGCATTCTTCATTATTCTCCTCTAGTCCCCTGCATATGCTCAGCCTCAGGAAGGATATACTAGGGATCCACCCATGGGTTGAGCTAGATCAATAAGGGAAGCCAAGAGGCTCTTTACAAATGTGGGAGCACTCCATATAGCTCTGAGAAGACAGAAGGTGCTGGACCAGTTCTTCACTCACCATTTTGTCCCCATGAACAGAGTCTCCTGTCTTGTCCATCTGAAGAAGTGATTTCAGTCCGTGTTTACATTTCTAGATGGTGGCTTGAATTCCTTTGGTCATTTTTGGGTTCCAAGGTTCTCAAACTCGCTCTGGGTAACTTGAAGACCTTGAAACCTGTCAGTGGAGGGGGAGGAGGAAGCTCCAGTGTTTCCTGCTCTGACCTGTGTCACCCTCTGTCTCTGTCTCACATGAGGAAGGAGCATAAATGAAGCCCAGGTATCCCATCCCCTCAGGAGCCTTGAACCCCTCCCTGTCTTCACCTAGAAAGTAGGATTACCAGAGAGTCAGAATTTAAGAGTTCAGATTTTAGAGGTTTTATGCACATTTCTCCTCATGGTCTGAGCTCCCTGATCTGATGACTCATGTCATTGACTTGGGTCCTTCCAGAGTCGACTGTCAGCCTCACTGTTCTTCCTGTTGTAAAGCTGGAAAATGGCAGCTCAGCCAACGTCAGCATCACCCTTGGGTAAGTTCACAGGCACCGTTCTATCTTCAGCCCCACTCATATGGGCCTTACAGCTGTCAGGGCTGACCCCAGTGCTGTCTGTTCATATTCCAAATGTACCGCTTGCCTTGTAGCTATAGAACTAACTGTAGAAAGAGCATTGGCACTAGCCCCAGCTGCAGAGAAGCCATTCCATTCCCAGCCCCTGCCATCTCTGCACAGCCACACCTTGTCAATTGTCCAAGTCCTCTTGCCTCAACTCTTCCCTCTCCAGAACCCTTGAGTGGCTTCCTGGTATCCTCCGAATTATCTCAAGCTTCTAAGCCCAAATGTGAGGCCCTATGGGCTACACCCAGAAGGCCCTCATCTCCTTTAGTCAGATTCTGACCTTCACGCCAAGACCTGCTCAGACTTGATCCTCTCTAAGGACCTCTCCACCTCCAGCTGCCTCATTAGTCACTCAGTCTGTGTACTGCCTTCTCATGTTCCCACCCCCTTACCTGAATGGATAATCTAATCTCTTAGTAAAGTCAGAAAATGCCTAAAGAGCAAGGATTCTTCCACCTCTTCACCCCTCAGGGCTGAGCATACAGCATTTCCTATTCTTGCTGCTAAAGAAATGGCCCCATGTGAAATCCAGAAGATTGATTTAGATCTTGTCATGTTCCATTTCTCAGCAATAATCAGACTCTTGTCCTCCACAGGAAGCCATTAAATGCAACCTTGGTGATCACTTTTGAAATCACATTTCAGTCAAAAAATAGTACTATCCTTGAGCTCCCTGATGAAGTAAGTAACGAATTTAACTGATGGGTAGGGAAATGATAGGTAACAAAACTTTGTGGCTTCCTCTGTTCCATCATTCTAGAAATTTGTGATTTAGGCTTTGTTCATCTCTTTGGGGATAGGTATTTTATGCCATGTAGTTCAAATTAAGAAGGTAATAGCCGGGCGTGGTGGAGCACGCCTGTAATCCCAGCACTTGGGAGGCTGAGGCAGGAGGATCGCTGTGAGTTCAAGACCAACCTGGGCTACACAGTGAGTTCCAGGGTAGTCTAAACTACATAGTGAGACCCTGTCTCAAAAAAAAGTCA
>NW_022900925.1:13425781-13427970 GCF_012274545.1 Fukomys damarensis | reverse complement strand
CACCCTTTAAAAAAAAAAAAAAAAAAAAAAAGAGAGAGAGAGAGAAGGTAATAGTAAGAAGCCCATAGGAAAAGTAGTTTTGAGAATATAGTTCTTGTTTTGTTTTATTTTGAGACAGGATCTCCCACTGTAGTTCAGGCTGGCCTTGAACTCACTGTGTAGGCCAGACTGCTCAAATTTGCAGCAGAACTCCTGATTCAGCCTCCCAAATAGAGAATGTGATGATTTCTAAGGCATTGCTACTCAACAGAATTCATGGATTAGCAGCCCTGGCCTTGCTTAACACTTTAGGGACTGGGATATATCCAGTGGTAGAACACTTACCTAGTCATGGTTATGGGTTCAATCCCCAGCACCACCACCACCACCACCACCAAAAAAAAAATTTAGAAGCACAGATTCTGAGGCCCCATTTCAAACCTTCTGATTCAAAGTCATCTTAGCAAAGTTCCCAGATGATTGAGATCCATGTTAAATTTTTCGAAGCACTGTTCTGAGACACCATTGGCTGTCTACATTTACAAATTTACAAAAACTAGTCAGTACCATACTACTGTCTGGTATAATAGTGACAATTATTCATAGCTTTATGCATTTACCAATTTGCGTATACCCTGCTTCCACCTTCCCAAGGATGTGAGCCAGTTGTCCTTCAGCTAGATAAGACATCGACAAGGAGGAAGCAACTTAGGGAAAATGCTGCTTTTAAAAAGCCAGGTACATACTTGTAATCCCAGGCTGAAATAGAAGAATTGGAAATTTGAGGCCACCAGTGCCATTTAGCAACACCTTATCTCAAAATTTTAAAAAATTGGGGCCAGGGATTTAGCTCAGTGATGCCAACGCCTGCCTCACAAGTGCAAGGACCTGAATTCAATCCCAGGTACCAAAAAAAAAAACCCACAAACTTTTTTTTTTTTTAATTAACAGGGTTGGAGATGTAGCTTAGTGGTAATCATCTCTAGGTTCAATCCTCAGTACAAAAAAAAGAAAAGAAAAGTCAGTATGAATAGCTTCTAAGGTCTGCATGTAAATCGGCGATCTGATAAATGATACCACCTAGTGATGTTACAGCGTCTGAGTTTGTGGACATACACTCCATGATGTTCACACAGTTATGAAATCACCTAATGGTACATTCCTCAGAGTGCATCTCATTGTTAAGGGACATGTGACTGTACTTGAAAATTACTAAGAGATTAGATCTTAAATGTTCCTAACACAAAAAAAAAAAATGATGAGGGCCAGGGATGTAGCTCAGTGGTGCTGCGCCTGCTTGGTCCTGAGTTAAAGCGCTGTACCAAAAAAAAAACAAGGATGGATCTATAAGGGGCTAGACCTGTTAATTAGCTTTATTTAATCATTGCAATGTATACATATATCAAAATATCACATTGTGCACTGTAAATATAGCCATTGTATTTGTCAGTCATAATCTGGGGGAGGCACAGCAGGAAAGCCATGCAGGGATGAGCCCAGTGGCCAAGCAAGGCACATCGTGAGGCCCTTGGTGGTTGTGGAGATGAACTGCAAACCAACTCTGAGCTCCACAGCAAGCAAACAGCCACGAAAATGATTAGGCTCAAAAGATTGGGAACCAGCAGGGATAGGGTATAGCCTAGTGGTAGAGCACTTGCCTAGTATACAGCAAGCCTCTGTATTGATCCCCAGCACCAGAAATAAGGAAAGGAAGGCAGGAGGGAGTGGATGGAGGAAGGAAGGAGTTTGAAAAGCTGTGATCTGACAGATTGCATTGGTGAGAGAAGGCTTCAGTCCCACTAGAGGGACCCTATATGAGGGGGACTTCACCCCGGTTCCCCATGAGCACAATTTTACAAATAGTGTTAGTGCCATGTCTCACAGCTTCCCCTCCACCCAGGGTACAAAGCCAGTGTGCAGTGTAGGGAGGGCCTCTGGTCCTAACAGCAGGTTTGGCAGGTGGCCCTCAGGTCTCCTTTATCCAGAGACTGGAAGGAACAGGTGCTGATCCATTAGTTTAGAGCCAAACATCTAAGTAAGTCTTCTAAAACCAAGTGAAACTCAAACATGCCAAGCAAAAAAATTCTGCCACCAACAATCCTGGACTGGCCAGGGACGTAGCTCAGCAGCACAGTGCCTACGTGGCAAGCGTTAGGCCCCGAGTTCAATTCCTGGTACCAAAAAAAAAAAAAAAAAGCTTGGCCTATACA
>NW_022900925.1:13413671-13425719 GCF_012274545.1 Fukomys damarensis | reverse complement strand
AAAAAAAAAAAAAAAAAAGCTTGGCGTATACAGTGACTCTGTATCAGTGTAGTGTCAGGGTAGCAATTTCCCTGGGGGGTAGACTGAGGGGTAGGACGGGGCTTTTGGGGTGTTGGAAATGTTAGATTCTTGATCTGGGAACTAGAAGCATTCATTCAGTCCCTGGTTATTTCATGAAGCTGTGATGTGTGTACTTTTCAGCATATATGTTATAGTTCAATTTTTAAAAAATTAATAGTAGGAGTCAAACCATTTGTATAAGATAACTTCCTGTCAGAACCCACCTGTCAGGCTGCTGCCTTACTGAGTCCACCCCATCCAGCTCTAACTTCCCCTGTCCCCTAACATGACATCAGAGCCACTGGTTAGAACCCAATCTAGGAGCCTAGCCAGTGAACTGGGGTAAAGTACTTCAGCCTGACATAGTAGTCTCCTCATTTGTAAACATAGGATTTATAACTTCTACCTGATCACACTGTAAAGATTAAAAACAATATCAAGTATAAAATGTCTGGGATGATACCTGGCAAGTAGAGAGCATTCAGTAAAAGGCAGGGACTGTTATTTCATTCTGCCTTGTTTTGATGAATTTCCGATTGACCCAGTTTCTCCCTGCCTAGATCCAAATGGATTTACTAGATACTGACAGATGTGTAAATGACATCACAGGGAAACTGTTAAAAAGAAGAAAAAGTAAGGTGATAGGAAGATAAAAGAGCCAAAACTGGTGCCTGTCTTTACACTGTCACGGGGCACAGACCAGAAATTGAAGGGGGCTTTATAACACAGCCACTTGCCCCATTTCCATTGTTCTGACAAAGGCCCTGATTGCTGGTCCTAAGACCAAAAGGACAGTGCCGCAGGGGTCCTCCTTAGGAAGCCAGTGCCGTTTAATAAGCCTCATCCTCAAGCACCTGCAGTATGGGTTGAGGGTGGGACCCAGAATATTGGACAGGGAGCAACAGATTGAAGACTAGGAGAGACAGTTTGGTTCAGTAAAGACACAATCCCACTCCCTGCTGTTCTGTGAGAATTTGAAAGTATTAAGAGGAATGATTGGGAAGTCAGATGCTATGGACAGGCAGGCTTCCAGGCTCATTTTCCTAGAGAGAGGAATTTTTTTTTTCCCCCTGCACTGGGGATGGAACCCAGGGCCTCTCACATGCTAGGCAAGCAGCACTCTACCACTAAGCTAGAGCCAGAGCAGGGATTTTGATAAAGATTGGGAGGAATGTGGATAAAACCACTCTTTGCCAAGTGTTTGGTATTTACACTTCCTGTTTTGTAACTTGGCAACCAGGCAGGTCATGAGGCAGACACCTTCCGTGGATGTCAAGGAATCTAATAATTATAGAAATAGAGGCGACATGGTTGTCCTTGTACAGCTGTGGTAGGAAGTATTCTCAGCTTGCCATGTGCCAGGTTCTGCACTGTAAGATTTATAGAGGTCGTGTTATTTATAGCAACCTTGTAAGGCAACACTTGGGTTATTCCTGCTTATAGATGAGCAGACTAAAGTCAGACATTGAATAACTTGCCTGAGATCACATAGCTAGTGAGAGGAAGAAAGCCAGCCCACCTTCCCCCAGAGATTAGCCAGGGGGAGGACCCAAGGACTAGGCTATGGTTCTGCTCAGAAAGCCTCACACAGGCCGTTCAGGGATCGAGTTGGCTGGCCGACCCAGCATTTCTGCCTCTGGTTACTGAGCTCTTAGAAGGCAGGATCTTGTGAGCTGTGTGCCTCCACTGCCTGGTTCATAGTCTAGAGCCAGACTCTTGGTGGGGCCTTCAATAACTGTATGTGGCCTCAGATTGAATTCAGTCTTCCTAACAGGTTGTAGTGCCTCCTGGAGTGACAGAGTCCTCTTTTCAAGTAACATCTCAAAATGTTGGACAAGTGACTGCTTATCTGCATAGAAATCATTCCAACCAGACCAGGTAGTTGGGCTTCTGCTCCCACCTATGTGGAATTAAATGATGGAAAGGGAGGTTGCACTGGGTACAGAAGTCGGGCCTCAGTTCATCCCATCCCAAAATCTCTTTCCAGCTCAAGGATACTCTTCTTTGTGATCCGAAGCAACATCATTAGTATCATAAACCAAGTGATTGGCTGGATCTATTTTATGGCCTGGTCCATCTCCTTCTATCCTCAGGTGATCAAGAACTGGAGACGGAAAAGGTAAGAACAGGTGGGGCCTCAGGTAGCATGGCCTCAGACCCACTCTGCTCTTTCCTTTGCCTACCCTTTCAAGAAAGCTGTCCTGATGGGAAAACTCTCCAAGAGCCTAGGCAGGACTTCCAGGGCTGGGCACTTGGTCCCTTGCCCAATCCAGCCCCTCCTAGGAAAGCAGCAACATGAAACTTCTCAGCTAAGCTAAGACCAGGTGAGTAGGAAAAAGGCCACCAGAGTCTCCTCAGCCCTAGAAAGCAGGTGTCACAGCGTGCACCTGCAGCCCTGGAGACTAAGCACTCTGTGATTTGAGACAAAGTGAGAGTAGGCCTGGGGTTGCACCTTTGTGAAGCAAGGATATAAGCTCTCCGGCAGTCACCCTGGCCATGTGGGCTTCTTAGCAGAGAGCCAGGGAAGGAGATACAGCTTCCCTGCAGGAGGCCTCCACACCTTCCACAGGCCAGGACTGGAGGAGCAGGAAAAATCTCAGGAACAAGGAAGGAAAAGTGAGAACCTGCTTTCTGGAAGAGGGGTTGGGTGGCATCAACTGTGATATGGAGACAGTACTGTCCTTATGACCAGCAGCGCCCTCCTTCCCTTGTGTGCCAGGAGCTCTGACCCTTCCCACTCCAGTGGTCCCAAGCCTCACCCCTGTCCTGCTTCATCCTCTCTGCCCCCTGCAGTGTTGTTGGTCTGAGCTTCGATTTCTTGGCCCTGAACCTGATGGGCTTCGTGGCCTACAGTGTGTTCAACATCGGCCTTCTCTGGGTGCCCTACATCCAGGTATGATGCTGCTCCCCACACACAGCCATCCAAACCACTGGACAGCCAGGTGGCCCCTCACCTCCCTGCTTCTCCCCGCCCCAAACAGGAGCAGTTTCTCCTCAGATATCCCAACGGTGTGAACCCGGTGGAGTATAATGACGTCTTCTTCAGCCTGCATGCAGTCGCCCTCACCGTGATTGTCATCATACAGTGCTGCCTATATGAGGTGAGGGATGAGGCCTGCGCCTGGCCCACTTGGGACAGCCTGAGCCAACACCCACCCACACCCAACCTTCATGCCAGCCGCCACTGCTACCTGCCATTCCACCTAAGACTCAGGCTCCTCAGAAAGGACGTTTTCATTCATTTAGCATTGGCTTCCCAGTCCTAGGCAATGGGCCAGGCCCTTAGCTGGGCAAGCACAAGGATACCTCCTCAACCCAAGCCTTCAGACCATCCCCCAAGTCTTAAGTGAGGACACAGAGAGAGGCAGGTGAGAGCTGTGTGGATGGGGACACACAGCCATGGGGCAGAGTTGAAGCCAAAACCAAGCCAAGGAGGTGGGGAGGGAAAGTGTCAGGAAAATGACACCCACTGTCCAATGGGTTGACATTCCTGTGGTAAACAGGAAGGGTTCGGGAACAACTGTGGAGGCCAAAAGGCATTTGGGGGAAATGTAAGCAAATAGGCTGGCCAGGGCTCAGGGTGCCAGTGGGGGAGCCTCCTGCTGAGAGAGTTGAGGAGGAACCTGGACTCAGGCTTGTTACTGGGGGGCTGTCAGACTCAACAGGGAGATCCTAAGGCAACAGCGTTGCCACCTCCCTTGGGGAGTTCCCTTTATGTTCTGCAAGGCCAGAGGGGGCTGTGTGACCCCCACCTTTAGGAACCTTCTAGGCCTCCCTACCTTTGTTCTGATGCTCTGGTGAAAGAGGCCCACTTGGAGCCATGTCTGAAGAAGAGTTGATGGGGGACAAAATCCAGAGGCCCTCTCACCTCACTGTTTCACTTGGCCTCCGGTGTTGGATCTCATGTCCCCAGCACCCTGTGCTCCTTCAGAATAAGTTCTAGAGGCCCCCATCTCTGCCAAATGGGACTAGAAAGTAGATGGGAGCCAGAGAATCCAAGATGGACAGAACAAGAGACCCTGATAGTAAAGAGATGGGGTTGGTGCTGAGGGCAGGAGATGCCTGGCACTTCACTTACTTGTTCCATGGCCCAGATGGAGCCCAGGGATCTCTGGAATCTGTCTCCAACCCTGCCTTTCCTTGGGCACAGCAGCCTGAGTGTGGGCCACACAGGCTGTGTCAAGGCCAACTCTCCCCTTCGGCCCAGCCCTTCTTCCAAGCCCACCCAGTCCTCTCCATCTCATCCTCAGCGAGGCAGCCAGCGTGTGTCATGGCCCGCTGTCAGCTTCCTGGTGCTCGCATGGCTCTTCGCAATCATCACCATGATCGTAGCTGCTGTCGGGGCAACCACATGGCTGCAGTTTCTCTTCTGCTTCTCCTACATCAAGCTCGCTGTCACGCTGATCAAGTACTTCCCACAGGTACTTCAGGGCTCTCCCGCATCTCCATATGGTTGGTAACATGAGAGAAGGTCAGAGGTACTGACCCTGGGGGCTCCCTTGGGCCAGGTTTTGCTAGGGTAAGGAGATGAGGGTGGAAAGCTGCAGTGAGCCAGGGAGCCCAGCCTGGCAGAGCTGCTCACACGAGGAAGCCGATGGAGGCTGTCAGACCTCACGCTCCCGAGTCGGGTTGGGTAGGTCTATCTTTGACTGTCCCTCATTAGCACAGTGGCAGCAGGAGAATCAGAAAAGAGTAGGTAGAAGAACCTGCAGCCACCTTATAGGCAGAGATCTTCTCCCCGGTTGTCCATCAGCATCTTCCCATGAACCCTAGCGGTCCTGTCCAGGTCTGGAGACTTAAAAGCACATCTTCCCCCAAAAGCATAGGCTCAAGCTAGGGGTCAGTATGAAGTAGGTGCCAACTACGTACTTTACCCTGTAAATCTAGGACCTCACTGAACACATCTGTGAGGGAGGACCCCTCAGAGGGCATGTGCTTCCCTTGCACAGGGAGTCTTATGTCCCGTGAGCTCAGAAAGGAGAGAGCTGGCCAGGAACAGGGCTAGACCCTAAGGAAGACAGCACTTAGTTCAACAGCCCCACAGGCCAGGCAGCTTGTGCAGGAGACCAGCTGCCTGAGCAGCACTGAGAATGTTGAAGCTGGGATCCTAGGGCTGGTCTCACCAGGGTTGGGACAGGGAGGGGACAGTCTCTGGGGAAGTGGCTTCCATCCCGGTATGTGGGACGACTTAGTGCTGGGAACCTGGGAGGCAGGCACCCCGGTGGGAGATATTGGAATTGGCTGGGCCTGGAGGAGTAGCAAATATGCAAGAGAGTGGGAGAGAACAAGGACATAGAATCTCACCAGAGGCCAAGCCCTCCCTCCCAGGTAAGAGGAAGACAGATGGTGCCAGGCAGAACCCCAGAGGGCACCATCAGTTTGGAGGAAGGCTGTAGGACCAAGGTAGTGGGAAAAGGAGAGTGTCGGAGCAGACCCCACTAATCTGGGAAGCCCAGGATGAGGTCCTGGAGTCCTATCACTGCTGAGGTGGAGTTAGGTCCACCCACCAGAATGGGACACTAAGGAAAGGAAAACTCAGACCTGCCCATAACACAGCTCCAGTGATGGAGCTGGGATTCACATCAGCAAGTCTGGCTCCCAAGCTGTGTTCTTAAGCAGTGTAGAGTCCAGGCTGAGTCTGGGGACAGCTTCATTGGAGGTGAAAGGAGAATCTGAGTTGCTGGGAACCCAGGAGAGAGCATTCCCTACCAGGGAGGGTGAAGTGGGGCAGGGCAGGCAGTACCTCTCACACACAAGCTGAAAGATGCCAGGGTAGGAGGAGATAGCTTTGTTTGCTGTGTGTGAAGCTGAGATCCCAGGACACCCAAATATTCCCTTGGCTGAGGCATTGTTAGAGCCCAAAGGTCACCGTGTCCTTTGGAACTGAGGCCCAAGCACACGAGTGGGAGGAATCAGAGCCGCCCTTGTTTGGCGTGGTGGTCACAAGGCACATGAGGCAGCCACCCAGCCCCTCACAGCCCTCCATCTCTCTCTGGCCCAGGTCTACATGAACTTTTACTACAAAAGCACTGAGGGCTGGAGTATTGGCGGTGTGTTCCTGGACTTCACAGGGGGTACCTTCAGCCTCCTTCAGATGTTCCTCCAGTCCTACAATAATGGTGAGTCAGCCAGAGTGCTGTCCCCAGGCCAGGCATCCTGGGTCTCCCCCCAGCCCGAGTCAAGCAGCCTAGGAATCTAAGCTGATCCCAGCCCCAAAGAGACTCCCTGGGCAGATGGGGATCCCCAGCCTCCCCCACCCCCACCCCAGTCCCCACAGTCCCACATGCTCCAGCTGCCTCAGGAGCTGTTCTCTAAAACTAGATTCTCTCCCTCTGGCTGTTAACAGACCAGTGGACATTGATCTTCGGAGACCCAACCAAGTTTGGCCTTGGCATCTTCAGCATCTTCTTCGATGTTGTCTTCTTCATCCAGCACTTCTGTATATACAGAAAGAAACTAGGGTACAACCAGCTGAACTAGCACCCAGAGACTCGATGTAAACAGCGGGGGTTGTGGCTCTGGTGGGGAAGGCTGCACCCCACAAAGACCAGAGAAGTGGCTGGGATGTGGGCTGGTTCATTGTGCCAGCAGAGAAGCACTATCTCGCTCAGGGCCAAATGCCTTACATGCAACCAACCTACCTTTGCTGGGCCCCTCCTGGGCCATGGAGGATCCTCTTTCTGGGAGAGACACCTGACTGTGCTCCAAGACTGAAAGCTAGACCTCAGGCAGTCCCTCCCAACCTCCCCAGAGGTCTCAGCCCTGCCCGGCCTCAGGGGCCCGGCACCTGGCCCTCCTGCATCTTGATGCATCGTCTCTTTCCTTTAAGCCTTCAGGTAGCACACACAGGTCCTGACAGCCATCCCAGGCAGAATCTGACGCTGAACCTGCAACCGAAGGCCTTGCCTCAAACAACCAGTGTTTCTGGGAGCAGTTTGAAAGGCTGACCTTGCAGCTGAGACAACAAGGGTGCCTTGCTGCCACCACTGTGTTCCCAGAGAACAAGCAGCCAGGTGCTGTGCCAATGGACTCAAAGGTGCCAGTGGTGGAGAGTTGAGGACTTCGAGGTTAGGCCTTGCAGTCCCTCTTCTGAAAACCGCATTCCAGGCACCCACCCATTCTACATAACTCCTCTTCGATGACTGCGGTAACAGGTGGCCCAGAGGGCCTGGTAAAGACTATTCCTTAGCCCCTGTCAGATGGTTCTGACCAGTCTCATGCGCAGTTCCTTCTGGATCTTTACCACAGTCACATACCATACTACTTTCAGAATTTTGGGAGGGATGTTTTGGAAATGGTTTACTCTCACTCTTGCCTTCTATCCTACCTCCACGTTTTGAGAGCCAGATAGGGCCCATCTGCTATCTACCCTGCTGCTCCTAAGCCAGCACCTGTAGAGCAGGACACACTCTACCAGTCTGTGCCTTAGAGCCCTGTTAGTCCTGCCAAATGGTGAGACTAGTTCCCCTGGGAGGGAGGGCAGGCCCCTTTCCCTTTCTTTTCCCAGACCCCTACATGAGACACCAATATTTTGGTTATAGAGGAGCCCCAGAAAACTTGAGACCTCCTCAACGCAATGCTTATGAACCCGATCCTAATCTCAAAGCTCCTTCCCCAAGTTGTCGACCTACAGCAGGAGGAAATGGACCCAGGACATGCCTTGAGCTTATCCATTCTTTTTAACTCAAGACCAATGTGAGGGGCCTGTATCCTTTTGTAAAACTTGGCTTTTCTGCATACTCTGAGCATTTGCTGGATGCAGAAAGTAGGTATGCTGGCCTTCAGAACCAAATCCTTGGGGTCTAGGAGCCAGCTTTACTAACCTGTAAAGGCAAGCATGGGGCTATGGCGTTCACTGACCCCAGGTGGCTGTATGCTGAGCCTGGGCTTCATCGGGGAAAGCCCTGCTGGTTAAGACACCTGCCCGCTCAGGGCCAGGTAGGTCTGTCTGAAAGGTACATCTGCCAGTGCCAAAGTACAGCAGCTGCTCAAACTGTAGATGTGAACAGGTTGGAGTGTTTAAGGGCACTGGAAGGAGGAACAGTAAAGGCCCTGCTGTAACAAGTACCAAGGATTTAATTGGCTTTCTGTAGAGCAGAGATTACAGCTGTAATAAACCCATAAACCCATTTGATTTCAGCCACTGAGTTATTGTTACAGTGTGTTATTGGGCACTAGACCTTAAAAATGAAAGATTTCAAATCCTGGACTTTTCTTTATAAATTTGATTTGGCAGTGCTAGGACTGGTAGGCATAGGCAGAAGGCCAGGTGCTTTCTGCCTCACCATCTGGCTAGCTTTGGGCCGTGAAAACACCTGCAGCAGTGTCCCTGACTGGCTCAGGGCATCCTTAAAACTGTTAAGGTGCTCTTCCCATAGACCTATGTATGCCCCTCTCAGTAGCAGCTGAAGCTGAGTTACACAAGGGAAGTTAAGAACACTTAGGTTCTTCACAGCACCACTCAAAAGACAATGCACTCCAGACACTCTTCGCCCCAATTGTAGTGAAGGTGCTCCCAGATGTATAATAGACAAGACCTTGCTGAGGAGAGTTTCCACTGAGGCTTCTTTGTGCAGTGGTAAGGTGGAACCCAGGACCTCACATGCACTAGGCAAGCAACACTCCAGCCCCTACAGCCACCTGCTTTGAGTTGGGCTTTGTCCCACAGCAGCAGCAGACAGGCCAACCATCCTTAACACCAAAGCATTCATCTAAGTCCACCTCCAAGCATCCCTACCCCAGGCCTCAAAAGACTAATGCGAATTTCAGCATTTTGTTTATTGGGCATAAGATGTCAGGTGTGGGGCAGCATCACACTGCCCGTTTCCACGGTAAAGTAAGGCTTATTCGTGTGCGAAGAGTAGCTGCTCCCAGATGTGAATTAGTAAGCTAACTTCAAAAGAATTAGCATCTCCAAGTATTAAGATAAAAACGATTTGTATCAAAGTTGTAATTAAAAAAATACAAAAGTTAAACCCACAGGTGCAGAGAAAAGTGGCAATCCTGAGAGCTGCCCAGAAATGTCAGCCTTGAGCCTCTTTTAAATCCTGTAAGCAGACAAACCCTGGGGAGGCCAGCACCCCTCATGGCGGGGAATGGGAGCCTGCCCGTTTCCATCCAGGTGAACGTTCATAGTGCCTCTGGCAGTGTGTGGGTCCAGCCCCCACCAGGCAACCTGGTGGGTGAAGTGTGGGACACAGGCACCTCAGAGGTGACATGAGGGCTGGGCCAAGCCCTGTCTGTGGCCAAGGGCAAATTGGGAAAACCCGGCCCCACCTGGCATTCCCCAGCTTTGGCAACTCTGAGAAAGTAAGATTTCCTGCTGGCCTGAACTCTGCAGCAGCCAGGCAGTAGGGTCTGGGGGCTGAGCCTGTACTGAGTGTTCAGTACAGACCAGCTGCCACTCAGCTCCACGTCCTTGTTTCCAATCTTCAGCATCCAAGGGAGAGAGGGCCCCAGAGCCTTGGCCTAGGAGTGGGAACAGAAGGAAGGCTGGCGCAGGCCTCTGGGATCAGCTTTGCCCTTCTGACGTGGGACTCAGCACGCAGCAGAAACCAGGAGGAGCAGCAGAGTGTGGAAGTGGGGTCACTGTACAAACAGGTGGCAGGCACGTGTTGGGGACCATGGCTGGCTGCTAAGACAGCATGGACTGCTGCACCGCCTTCTGCAGCGACTGTCGTGTCACCAGCAGACGCACGACCTCTTCTGAGCGCTTGGTGAGCCGCTTCCGGGCTTGGTCATGTGTGACCATGGTCATGTCCCAGCCATTCACCTAGCCCAGAGAGAGAACAGCCCACCTCAGCCCCTTGCCCTCCAGGATCTAGAAGCAGAGGGCCCTTGGTGGGGAGGAGGGCCTGGGACACTGAAACAGGACCCCAAGCTGATATCCCAAACCTAGAGATGCTCTGTACCAGAGCCAAGGCACATGAAAGAGCCAGCTTCCCCCAGCGAAATACCAGCACAGTTTCCAAAACAGCTTTGGTGAGTTCCTCCCCACTGTGAGGCTGGGCCTGCCCCTCAACCCCAAGTGCTTCAGCCCCTCTTGCCCAAACTTTGCTTTCTTTGGGACACTTGTTACCTGCATGATCTTGTCTCCAATCTGCAGCCCAGCGATTTCAGCCGGGCCTCCTTCAGACACCCGAGTGACATAAATGCCCTGGAGAGAGGAAGCCCAGGTTAAGCCTTGTGATCGCTGGACTGGTCCCTTATCTACAGAACAGAACTCAGCATGGTATTCTCCCAGCTATCCCTCTGTCTCTGTGCCCAGCACCTCAATCCCTAGCGTATCTACCTGGTACAGGCTATGCCAAGACAACCAGGGAGAAAGTGACTGCCCCAGGGGTGCTCCAGCTCAGGCTAATGGCTGCTTCCTCCTCCTCCTAGGCTGTCTGAACAAGACATACTAGGACTCGGAGGCCCACTCCTCATCTCCAGCCCTACTTATTCCCACCAGTCATTTCTTGGACCTTCTTAGGATTGAAAGGATAAGCCCTGAGCCTTCCATAAGTCCCAGGAAGCAAGGACTCGCCATCTCAGCCCCTCTGTGCCCCATGCAAGGTACAGGACCCTAATCCCTTCACCTTATCTGTCTTGTCTTCAGAGAAAGGATTCTGAGAGGGATCCTGGTCAATTCCACCTCCAATGCTGAAGCCCAGAATTAGGTTCTCTCCTTGACGAAGCTTGTGAATTTCAACTCTTTGCTGGCAAAGACAAAAAGCAAGCTGGGTCAGTGGAGAATGAATCTGGTCTGTGTCCCTAACAGCAGCCCCAGCTGCTAGGCCAGCTCAGAGTTATGCCCAAGGGGTGGGCCTCAGGGCCCTCTGCAGGAATCCAGCTGGTCATCAGCCTGGGAGACTGGGGGTTAGGACTCAAAACTTGACCACATGGACCTTCATAGCCCTCCACTCTCAACCTTTCCCCTGTCCCTCAGCCTTGGTCAACATGTAGCCTGAGGCTATCCTGGCCCAAGAGCTAGTGTTCTGTGACTTCTATGGATGGGAGGTCCATCTTTCCCAGGAAGGACTACACATGGCAGAAGTGGCCAGGCCCTGAAAAGATGTAGATCCCTTGTCGAGGCAGCTAATTGTTGAGCCAGCCCTCTCAGATGCAAGACAGGAGACACTCAGGAAAAGATCAAACTTGCATAGAAGTTAGAAGGGCTTCTGGCCAAGAGAAGCAGAACAAAAGCTTAAAGGTGCTATGGATCCATGTTCCTGAGACCAGTGTAGAGCATACAGGATGCAGAACTGGGAGGTGAGATGGGGTGAAAGTCTGAGGCTGAGGCAGATCAGAAGGATGTGGGATGCAGGCCCCTAGGACTCGACCCAGATTGTGGAGGGGGATCTTCTGAAGGCCAAGCCCTGCTCTTGTGCAATGTATTAGCATATCCTAGGACTCTTGCATCAAGCTCAGGGGCTTGGGTCCCCAACTGTGCTGGGCTCCTTTCAGAGCCCTCAGCAGGTACCCTCCAGTCACCAAATGCTGGGAGCCAGGCTAGATCACCTCAGAAGCTCAAAGTTTTAAACATGAAGAGGAAAACAGCAAAAGTCAACTTGATCTGAACATAAAAAGACTCCACAAAGGAGGGATCGTTTGCACCAGGCCTAAAGGGGAAGACATTAAGGTGTCTGCCTTTGACAGCCCACTGGAACTCAAGGGAGTTGGGGAGTAGGGCAGAAGTCAGGTTTGGTGCTGCAATGGCCACACTGGTAGATATCACAGAGGTGTGACGAGGATTCTAGAGGACATAAGCTACTTAGAAATTGAGATCCACAGACTTGGGGACTGCTTATGGAAGCAAGGAATCAAGCACCTAGGCACCTGGCCTGGCTGAACACAGCCATCAGATGGAGACCCAAGGGGAGGCCCATGTGGACTTGGGAGTGCCAGGAACTGTCTGCTTAGGTGTCCAGAAGGGCCTGTGGAGCCAGAATTCAGAGCAAGGGCCCAAAAGGTCATAACACTGCAAATGTTAACTACATGGGAGAA
>NW_022900925.1:13393671-13408671 GCF_012274545.1 Fukomys damarensis | reverse complement strand
AAAGTGTTCTTGGATCCACTGGAGGATGCTCTGGGGGAAGTCGTGTCCCTTGTGGGAAGGGTGTGTTGGAACCAAGTGGAGCCCTTTTCCAGATACCCAACGTGCTATCCCGAGTGGGGTGATTTAGGAACTCTGGGTCGTAGAAGTTTTGTTTTGTTTTGGTTTTTGGTTTTTTGAGACAGGGTCTTACTATGGAGTTGAGACTGACCTGGAACTCACTATGTAGCTCAGGCTGGTCTCGAACTCACAGCAATCCTCCTGCCTCAGCCTCCCAAGTGCTGGGATTACAGGCATGCGCCACCACGCCCGGCCTGGGTCGTAGAAGTTAATGTTCCCCTTTATCTGTTTCCTCACTGAGAAAGGAAGAACTGATGGGCAGGGGGCCAAAATAATCCCAGCATCTGAAATGGTGGGCATTTTGCTCTTTCATTGCTGGTCTCTGATATCACATTGATAAAACCAATGTATAAATTTCCTGTTGGCCAGCATTGTGGTGCTACCAAAAGCATGGGTGAACTCAACCATATACTAGGTGGACCAGTTTAACCTAGGACCTGACTATAAGCATAGACAATTCATCTGATTCTGCAATATCAGAATTAAAAGGAGATCTAGGGCTAGGGGTATACATCGGTGGTAGAGGGCACACTTAGCAGGCATGTGTTCCATCCCCAGCAAGGGGGAAGGGGGCTCTTGAGAGGCTGGCGCTCTCATCTTCCCAACCAGGCCGCCAGTAACCAGAGAGAAAGAGGTTTTTCCTAAGTTTGGAAGGAGCTCATGTTCCTGCTTCAGTTTTCCCCATTTAAAAGCCCATTTCCATGAGTTGGGTGAGGCCTCACTCTCGCACCAAGGTTATGCAGCAGGTCTGGGGGCTGGGGGAGGACTGTACAGAAAGCAAGGCCACTTGGGCAGAGCATGCAGCACTGTCCAGAGCTGTACTGAAATCCCTGACCTTTCTGAGCACGGGCCCCTTGACAGCCAGAGAGGCCTCCCGGGCAGCTTTGCTGGCCTCCAAGAAACAAATAGGTTGAATAAATCCTTTAAGGCAATAAAGTTTAATTGGGCAGCCCTTATGACGAAAGTCACCCTGATTAAAAGGACACCTCACAAACCCCAGTGCAATCGCACTGCCTTCATCCAGTTCCTCAGGTGTTCTTTCCCGCGTCAAAGCGTCTCTTCACGTGTGTGGTCCCCTGACCTGGACTACCTCCCCATCGCCTTGGTACACTGCTTCTAGCCTTTCAGATTTCAACTCAAGTCACTTCCTTGGGGAAACTTTCTCTAGCTACTTCAAGTTAAAAATTTACAAGTGCCCTACAAGGCCAGACCACATAGTTAAGGTTTAACTCCTGCCAGACAGGAAGCACCGGAGTGCAGGGAGCAGGTATGCTGCTCACCACTAGTTAGTCCAACACCTGATGTGCTACAGAGACTCAGCAAATATTTACTGACTGACCATATGAATGACTGCAGGAAGGCATATTACTCCAATGTAAAACAAGTGACAAGACTGTCCTCGGGCCGGGGATTTAGCTCAGTGGTTCGGTGGCCTGCCTCGCAAGCGCAAGGACCGGAGTTCGATCCCCGGTACCAAATAAAAAAAAAGACTGTCCCCACTTTAATGGCTGCTGCCATGCCATTTCAACGTCACATTAAAGGGAACCAGACCAATCCCTAAGCAGCCACGACCCCTGCCTCTCTTATTTCCTCTCAAACACAGGTTATAAAACCCAAAGTTTGCTTTAGTGAGGAAGTGAAACACTTAAGTGGCTCACTGGGATTTTTCCTTTTCTATTCAGAGAGCAGGTTGGTTTACTGACAGGCTCCTAGGTAATCCAAGGTCAGGGAGCAGAACTGCTGAACAGCAAGTCCTGCTCTGGGCACCATACCCTTCTGCCTCAATGGCAGCAGCTTCTACCAGGCCCTTCTGACAACTGTCTCCAAAGGTCCAACTGGAAGGATGCTCATCTCCCCGTGTGTATGTGTGCAGAAAGTGCCCTTCCAAAGAAGACTCTCCTTGGTGCCCAGGAAGCCACAAGCCACCCAAACACTGCCTAGTACTTGCTGAGTTAGGGGGCACTTGAGGACTTGTGCCAGGAACTGTAGACAACAGTAATGAGCCCTTGGGTTCCCTGGGGACTCTTCCCACAAAGTGGGGAGAAGCGAGGGAGCTGGCTCCCTGAGTCCAGTATTTAAGTGTGTTCCTGTCCATCTCTGACAGGGAAGTCTCAGTATTACAGGAAAAGATTATTTCCTAGGTGACTGTGCAGGTAACCAAATGGATTCTTAGCAAACTAAAGGAGTCTTTTGGAATTGGTAATGCTGTTTGCCTCTGGAGAACAGAGGTGGGAGGGATGCTTTTTATTTCTAGTCTTTTGTGCCTTTTAAATTTTGAATCATATAAGTATCACCTAGTCAAAATATTTTAATTCAAATACATCAAACATAATGCTGCTTTCGGGTTGGGTGTAGGGGTGGCGGAGGGATCCTCCTGGTCTCAAGGCTGTGTGTGTGTGTAACGCCTACCTCGAAACTGAGTCCTTTGCACCTAAAGATGGCTTTTTCCCCCCTCAGAACCAGGGCTCCTCAAACAATGTTCTCCATACCCCTCAAATCACCTCAGGATCTTAGGAGAATGCAAGATCTGACTTGGTGAGATGAGATAGGGGGCTGACAGTATCGCCCAGCCCCAGAGAACAAGAGCAAAACGACACAGGTAAATGCACTGATTAAAAGGTCAGGATGGAAGCTGGAATGGAGCTGAGCCTTCCCTGTTCCCCTTGCCTGGAAGCCCTTGGAGTTGGCCTCTCCCCTTAGGAGCCAGCTGCTTCCTTACCAGTCCAGTCCTTTTCCAGTTGCCTCCTTGGCCACCTTTAACTTTTATCCCTGGGGCAAGACCAGACGTCCCCTTGATATTGTCCACAGCTTTTTCTGAGCAACCAGCAATCTCTACAGGAACTTGTAAAAGTCTCGGATAGAGGCCAAAAGAAAGCCAGAGTGGTCAGACCTGGTTGTGATGTCTCTGTTGGTTTTGAAGGGAGTTATGTGAGTCCCCCTTCCTGCAGGCTAGGTCAGCGTCCTATTAAAATATCTCTTAGATAGGGTCCAGCATTAGCCTGAAACATGCATCAGTGTTTACTGCATGGATGAGTAAGTGAACGTCCAATCAGGTTCTCTGGAAAAATTAAGACACTGTAGTACCACTCAGGCCCCTGGCCTGCTCTCTTCCCTGGCTGCCAGCCCCAGGGCTTCTTCCTCTGGATCTGGGCCACGCTGGCTACCAGGAGGCTCCCCTCCTTACAGAAAAAGGTTATAGCAGGATCCCAAAGTGCAGGAGAGATGGCTGTTCCCAGAAGCCCCAGCCCATGCAGGCATGAGGATTTATCTTCCCAGTTCAGAGCTGCAGACAGTTTTGGCCCCATCATCTTTGAATCTGCTCTCCGCCAACAGCTCTGGCAACGTCCCCACTGTCTGTAGTGTCTTCAGTTGCTGCACATTCACCTTTGCATTCTTTTGGATACCCGTCCTGGTGTGGGGGGGGAACGACAAAAAGAACTGCTGAATACTCTGTGGGGGGCTCCCTCCCTAAAGGCAGAGGCATGCAGCAACCTCAGTTGCTCACTGGCAGGGCTGTGGGCAGTCAGCATTTGGAGAAAGGGGCAACCGTCCCAGACATGGGGAGGGCAGCAGGCCTTTGGAGCCACTCAGCAGTGAGCGGCAGCAACTGTGGTGGGTTCTGGGACCCAGGGCCATGAGCACAGAGCCTCCCACAGCAATGGGCAAGACTGGGCCAAGACAAACGAGGTAGACGCTCAGATGGAAGCCCAGAGAGTGACCGCTCAGGAAACATTTGGAGGGCTGCTGAGCCCAAGACCTGCCCCGTCCGGGTCCCCCAGCCTTCTGCTGCACCCTCCACAGCTCCACCTTTCACTCGTCCCTCGGCTTCATCCCCACTGGGCCCACCTCCCAGCTGGAGGCTGCCAAACCCTGACTCAGCAAGGAATAAAAGCTGGGAGCTGGAGGAAAGGTGGGTCTGGGCTAGAGAACTTCAGGGGATGTGGTTGGGGGGGTGCCACAGCCCTAATCTGAGTGAGCAGGAGCAGTCTCCGTGTCCTACCCCACTGGGAGAAGAGGGGAAAAAAAAGAAGAGAGAAAAGAAAGGGAAAGAGGAAGGGGGCCCAGAAAACAGTGAAGGAGAAGCGAAGAAGGCCCAAACATGGGCTTCCGGCCTCTGCCTGGGTCTCCCCCACCGCACCCAGGGCTGAGGTCACATCCGCAGAAGAGGCCAGGCGGACCAGGCAGTGCCCAAGTCCACAGAAGAGGGATCCGGGAGTAACTGATGGGAGGTGGGGGCTGGGGTTTTGCCAGGCAGGGAACCCACTGGAGAACTGAACCCTAGAAACACCCTGTATGGATTCACAGCTCTGCCATTTATTAGCTGTGAGGTTTGAACAAGTTATTTAACCATGCCTCGATTTCTTCACTAGTAAAATAGGAAATATCTGTGTCCACTTCATTAAATTCCTTAAATGAACTAAAATATACAAATAGCCCAGGGCACCACAGGGCTGGGAGACATGCTGGGTGAACAGAGCACTGTTACTACAACAGCGCCAGCAACCCCGCAAGCCGCGTCCAGCACCGAGGGGTCTCCCGGATCCCGGTCGTCCAGGGTGAGTCCCGCAGCGCCTCACCTGGCGGAATGGGTGAGCTTCCCACACACGTCGCCGTTCCCCTTCCGGCCTCTGCTCTGGTGGGGCCTGGGGCTGCTCCTCCTGCCCGTGCTCCTCCGGCAGCCCTTCTTCTCTCTGTTCCCGCTCCATCGCCTCGGCCTCGGCCTCCGTCTCCCGGGCCACATGCCCTCGGCCCCTGGACAGGACACGGTCCGTCACCCCGGGTCCACTCTGCAGGCCCCTCCTGGCACTCTAGCTGGGCCGCCCGGCCCTCATTCCTCCAGCAGCACAGTCTGGGGCCAGGTCTGGTGCAGAGCAGCCAGGCTGAGTTCAGGTTGCAACTGGAGTTCCACTGAGGCAAACTGGCCGGCCCAGTTTGTGGTGGGATTGAGGAAGTGCCTAGGTGCCTGTCCTTGGTCCTCATTCTGATCCCAGTTCCTCCTGAAGCCTTGCCCTTTCTGTCCACCCACAGACATTGGGGCTCTCCCCATGCATGCTGTCTTCAGTTGCTCCCCACACCTGCACATGCGTATGCAAGCGCACATGCACACACGCACACACACACACACACGCACACAGCAACCCCACCTAAGAGACCCAGGAAGGAAGCCCCTGCAGCATGAGAAAAATCCATTTCTCTTCCCTTACCATCCAGCTTTCCTCAGCCCTTACCCATCGGGACCACCAAGTCCAAGAATCCTAAAAAATCCTGACACACCACTGGAAGGTACTCTATGTAATTGACAGGCTCATCTCACAGGTTAAGAAACTAAGGCCCAGGGAGGCCCAGGACTTTCCAAAGTCACAGCCAGATGGGGCAGAGTCTGTGCACCAGGTCTCCTCCTGTCAGCCTGGAGCAGCCTCTTTTTTGGGCTGCCCTGAGGTAGAAGCGCGTCCTGGGGAGCAGGTTTTAGGAGCATGCCACCTCCCCAGCCCTTTAAGCCTCTCTTCCATACCCAGAACCCAGCACCCAGCCAGGTGGCAGCTGAGGACTAGGGGACCTCCTCTGTGCCCCCTTCCAGTTTGGGGAGGAAACTTTAACTAACCTCACTTCCTCGTACTTTTTGTCGCGGTAAAACTCCCTCTTTTTGATGATGTAGATGAGGACCAGGTCACAGAAGAAAGCCCCCTGCAAAAAGAGTTGGGGGCCCTGACTCAGAGTCCTACGCTTCGTACTATTTGATCATGTAATGTCCCATAAGTGAGGCACCGTTTCCCCATTTAACACATGAGAAAGGAGCACCCTATTCAGGGTGATGCAGTTACACTGGGGTGCGTCCACCTGATCTCACAGGCCAAGCCCATGCCATCAGACCCCATCCAACCATGTCTTCCATGCTCTTTTGCTGAGCACCCATTACGTGGAGATGTGGAGCACAGAGACCCTTTAAGGAACCTCCCTGATGCAGAATGATGCTTCCTACAATGGGGACACAAGCGTGAGACAGGGCCTTACTCTGCTTAAGGAGAGGGACACCTGGGCTGAGTCTTGAGGGCTGAACAGGAGTTTATGGAAAGGGCACTACAGAGGGAGGAGCAAACTAATCTTGACTGGGAAATGCCTCAGGGCCTGCTGGGGAAGAGTGAAATGCACTTTTTAGAAAGGTGGTTGTGAGTCTGCCAGTCTGAGAACAGGCTACAGCAGTAATCAAGGAAGAAAGGCCATGTGAGCTAATCCTGAACACACCCCTTCAGCTAGAGCAGGCTGTGTGCAATGTCCATCCTTTCCACCAGAGGGAGACTACCCACAGCATGGGATTGACACTCCGGAATGAAGACAGGGGAGGCCAGAAGGGGTAGATGGTGAGCCTCAGGACAAGGTGACCCTGGTCCCCAGAGGGCAAAAGTGCCACTCACCTATTCCTTCTCCCGCCTCCCTCCCTCAGCCTCCATTAACACCTTTTCTCTGCACCATTACCTCCATCTGACAGGGGTGTCCCCAGATGTCCAGATTCTGCCCAAGTCATAAGAAATTGCATATGCACACCTCTGGGGGTCCCTGAGTGACTGACCACTCGTCTTTTCCCCTATATAAACAACTTGCCCATACCTATAAAGGGTCATTCTGTGCAATATTTCCCCTTATGCTGCAGCATGAGTCCTCATAACACCTCTTTTGAATGACATATTTTTGCTTATTCACTATTTCCACCTCAAGTAGAGCGTGCTGAGCTAGTACCCTAAGGGCTGGGGACACCAAAGTTTGCTGGACACTTTCAGAGCCAGCAGCGGGGCTGGCAACACTGAAGGCATCCAGCAAACATGGAATGACAAAGAGCAATTGAGAATTGCCCAGGGCCGCCATCTCTGGTGGCTGGAAGAGTTCTAGAACCATGTAGGCGGCTCTTGCTTTAAGCAGCAGAGAGGGCTGCTGACACTAACAAGAGCTGCTGGCATTCAAAGCCCAGAGCTGTTATCACTAAAACAGCTACACTTTGCCAATCCATAATTTCCTTATGAATTGAGCAAAAGAACCCTCAGACAGTTGGTAACATCACGGTGGCCCATATGGGGACCTTCCCCTTCTGAGGACCCTGAAAAAGATGGACAATGGTGACAGTTGTCAGCAAAGAAGAAGCAGCTAAAGAACTAGCCCATGTCCTATTTCCATCTTACCTAAGACTACAGACCCACAGTAGCAGATGCCTCTGGCTCTGGAAAGAGAAACTTGGGTGGTCACTGCCGCCTGGGGCAGCTGACAGGTCACGGGGTCCCAGAAAGCCCTCTTTGTCCACGTGCATTCTGGCCTCGGCAGCACGCCTGCCATCTAGGGTGCTGGGTGAGGTTCCTCCTGGGAAGTTAGCTATCCCCCTCTCCCTGCTCAGAGCCAGTGTGCTGGGGGAAGTGTACTCACAGCACCCATGAGCGCCACCCCGGAGCCCACATTGATGATGGTGGGGATGATGCTGAACTTCCCTGCCTGAAAGACAAGGTGAGTGAGTGAGGCAACAGTCCACCGTCTGGTCCCCAGACTCTCCTGCCTGTCCCCTCCAAATGGGAGGGCCGGCCACACACCTTGCCATTCACTATCACATCAATGCGGATCCCGTAGGCTTTCATCAGGTTGCGGAACTCCACCCCAGCCGAGTCTCGGTAGTATCTGGCAAACCTGGGGGATGAAGGACCTAGGAGGAGCCACTGCCTGCCTGCACTTTCCCTCTGCAGCAGCACGGATGTGGCTGCTTTGGGGACTTCTAAGCACTCCCAGAATCCCGGCTCTCAGCAGTCCTCGGAGAGGGCCACAGACCACCCGCACCACGAACCAACTACAGAGATGCATCGGAACCCTTCCTCAAGGTACCAGGCCTTTCCCACTGCACTGAGTCAACCCTTGGGACACCATGGCAAGGGTAGGGCAGGAACAGGCATCTTTCTCCTGTCCCGAGGGGTTCACTGTGCTGTCCTCGCCACTCTGTGGGTCCTCTCCACACCTCAGCTGTCACTCCCACACCTCCTGCTCCGACATCCGCCTTAAGGCAGGGGTGTCACAGTGCCGGTGCCCAGGGAAGGACACCAAACACCTCGGGGCCACAAAGGGGCACAAAGCAGCAGTTACCTGAAGTTGTACCCGGAGGAGATTGATTTGGCATGTTTGTTGTCCAGACGGTTAAAAGAATAGTGTGGATGGCACTCAGAGGCAGCTCTATCAAGGTTGCAGTCCCATTCAATATGAATTCCTATTACACCTCCCTTCATGTGAGAGACAAGGATCAGTGCCCAGAGCTATCCTGAGACAGACAGAGGCCAGCCCTTCCCCAGAACTGAACAAGGCGGAGGAAGGGCTCAGACCAGAGGTGCCCTGTTGGACCAGCCTTCGGGGCGGTTCTAGCCCCACCTCTGGAGGCTAAGAAAGTTACCTCACCCATTCCCAGTGTCATCTCCCTTCACCTTCAGGGAGCTAATGACTTTAGAGACAGGTACTTGACAAATGAATCAGGATGTGCCCCGGGGCTCCTTCCGACCCCTCTGAGCTGGCGGCCTAGTGAGCTCTTGGAGGCAGGTGGCTTGGCAGGGCCACCCCTACCCTATTGTGTCACCATTGCAGAGCCCACGTCCCAGGGACAGCACCTTGAGCACACACCACTCACCTCCAGGGCAATGTCCTGGAAACTGCTCCCTGCCCACTGGACCACAGAACCCAGCCGGAAGATGGGGCAGTAGTGATTGTTGGGGCCAAAGCGACAGGATTTCAGAAAATCCTTGTTCTTTGTTTCCAATATGTTGGCCCTGGGTAGAAGATGAGTCAGTGGGCCCCTCATCCGACCCAACTCCCCCTCCTCTCACATCCTATTCTGAGTTAGAACTGAGACTCAAGCCCGCCCCCGCAGCAGGGCCACTCTGAGGTTTGGCCACAGCAAGCACCACATAAACATCATGTGCATGCACCCACACACATCCCCAGGGAGGCCCAGCCGAGGCCCCACCCCTGGACCCAGTAGCCAAGCTCCACATACTTAGAGAAATCAAACTTGGGGAAACGAATATAGTTCTTTATGAAAATGGTGAAGTCTTCAGCATCCCTCAGGAGTGGCTTCCTGAAAAGCAGTGTGGGACAGCCTTAGCAGGAGGCCTGCCCCAGCCCCTCCACACCTCCCCCGGTCCTGGGGCAGGGCTGAAGCCTTTTCCTCAGCCTCCTGGAGCCTTTGTCAAGGACCGTTCATTTGCTTGTGTTGGGTGGTCCCGAGCCTTTCTGGGATGCCCTGATATCCCCTTCAGAAGGAAGCTCTCCTGGGACTGGCGTGTCTCCACCCTCAAGCTGGACTCTGACTGGGGACTCCTTAGAGGCCTGAGGCCGCAGCCACTCACTTGGGTCTGGACTGCGTCTCCACTGGGCACCAGGCAAAGATCTCACAGGTGCCTTCTGTTGAGTTCCCCACCCGCAGGCAGTGGCCAGTCTTCACTCCTGCGGGGGTAGCATAGGGACAAGGCCAGGAGCCTCCCCGCCCAGGCCCCCTGTAACCCTCTCCACTGATGGCCATCCCAGCCCAGGTCCTCACCATTTCCAGCTCTAACAGGCTCCCCAGCACGGCAGTCATCGTCCTGAGAACACATGCCATCGGGAATGCCTTCACGCTGCCAGGAGAGAAAGGTCCCTGCATGGGGGGGTCCCTGGCTCAGGGCCACATCCCGACCTGGGGTTAGAAGAGCTCCTCCCTGGCCTGGGCCACACACCGTTTGAGAGCCTGTTTCTCCCCAACACAATGCAGGCTCATGCACTGGCACATACAGACTCCGGGACCCTTGGAACACACAGAAGTCCCAGCTTTAGGAAAGGGGTCAGCCCTACCACAGCTGGCAGCTCCCACACCCTCCTCTGCTCCCCATGCAAAATCAAACCTCAGCACAGGTGCTCTGCCGCTGGTTGGCGGTCACAATCAAGTTGGTGATCACAAAGAAGACGTTATCTCCCTGAGGAACCACAGAGGGGTTAAGGAACCTCCTCCTACCCTCCTGGGGACCCTTCTTCCCACAGCTGCCTGGCAAGAGCCGGGGGACCTCTGCATGGTGTTGGGGAAATGGGGCCACAAATTTGGTGGGCTTTGCCTACAAACCCCAAGTTCCCTCGCCTCTTGAATCCCTATTGATCATACCTGGAGTCCAAGCCTAGACCGGGGAAGAGAAGGGACCATAATGGGGGTTGCCCTGGCCATGGCCCGAGATGAGTGAACATTACTAGGAAGCTATTCCCAGGCGCAGTAGAATGTAAGGGAAGGGTTCTCTGTCCCAAGTCATTGGATCATAATGACCTGAGAGTTCACTGGGCCCCACGTGGTCTCAACAGACTCAGGTAACTGGGAACAGAGTTGGCATGCTAGGCACAGAAAAGGAGGGCAGAGGTTTGGCCTGGGAAAATTCTCTGGCCAGGGCTTCAATCTACATCCTGGACCAAGAGAGACAGTGAACAGAAGTCCCTGGACGCCCGAGCAGCTTCCTGTGTGACCCACCCCAAGCCAGGTCCCACCAGCCTGGGCAGCAAGGATAGGCAGGGCTCAGACCTGGGGTGGGATGACATAGTCTGCGACATCCCAGAGATGCTCCCCGAGCTCCGAGGTGTTGGTGTAGGCCACGCCCTTGACCTTGGTGATAACAGCACTCTGCAGGGAGGTGTCAGTATCTTGATAACCCTTCTTTATCACGAACACCCATCTGCGGGAAGGGGTCAGCAGGTGGGCATCAGCCACACTGCTGCTCTTGGGGATGTTTCCCTGGGCCCAGGCCAGGGTGGGAGTCACAGCAACTCCGAGGTAAGGCAGGGCCAGGCTCTGAGCTATACCTGTGCTACCAGCCCTGGGGCAGGGCTCACAGCCACCACTGCTGCTTGAAATCCAATCCTGTGAGCAGCAGAGGCCCTAAGGATGTATGGTAGACTGGTCTGTGAAGCAGGGTGAGGCCTGGGCTCAAACCAGCTGAGCCTCGCACTGGCTATACGACCAGTTGGCCAACCGGGGAGTGTGGGTTTCCCAGTGTGACTGGATTCCAGCGCCTCTCACCAGGGGCTGTGAGGGTGATCACGTCACGCGTGGTACATAACCCAAAAACAATCACGAGGCTGCCTCAGAGCAGCCCAAACTGAGGGGCAGTCTATGAAATAAGAGCACAAAGCTCCGCATTCCTTGATCCCAAAACACAAGCAGCCAAAGCAAAACTAGGTAAGTTGGAGCTTCATCAAAATTAAGAACTTATGCCTATGAAGAAAGTGAAAAGGCAGCCTACAGAATATCTCATCTCAGCCAGGTGTCTGCAAGTTCAAGAACAGCCTGGGCTACACAGTGAGTTGAAGGTCAGGCTGACCTACATAGAGAGACCCTGTCTCAAACAAACAAAACAAACAAAACCACAAAAAATAAATAAGTAAAAGTAAAAAAGGGGGCCGGGGATTTAGCACAGTGGTGCCATGGCCTGCCTCGCAAGCACAAGGTCCCAAGTTCGATCCCTGGTACCAAAAAAAAAAGAAAGAAAAAAAAAGACTACCTTATCTAATAAAGGTCTAGTATCCAGAATATATGATGAATTCTTAAAATTCAACAATTAAAAAGATAAGTAATCCAGTTTTTAAATGGGCAAAAAGCTGCATACAGTGGCACATGCCTGTAATCCCTGATACTCAGGAGCCTAAGGTGGAAAAGCATGAGTTCTAGACCAGTCTAGGTAACAGGTACACATACATATATATAATCATTAGGAAACAGCATCTCAAAACCATGATAACACTTCACACTCATTGGGACGACTGGCTCAAACTTGAGGTAATCCTCCTGTTTCAGCCCCCTGGGTGCTGAGGTTACAGTTGTGTGCCTCTATGCCCAGCTAAAAAGTAGTACTTTTTAAAAATAAATAACACAGATTGGCAAGGATGTGGACATACATATATATAATCATTAGGAAACAGCATCTCAAAACCATGATAACACTTCACACTCATTGGGACGACTGGCTCAAACTTGAGGTAATCCTCCTGTTTCAGCCCCCTGGGTGCTGAGGTTACAGTTGTGTGCCTCTATGCCCAGCTAAAAAGTAGTACTTTTTAAAAATAAATAACACAGATTGGCAAGGATGTGGAGAAATTAGAATCCTCATACATTGTTAGTGGGACAGTAGAATGGTACAGCTGCTGTGAAAAATGGTTTGCAAGTTTCTCAGGAGGTTAAAGGCAAAGTTCATATATGACCAAGCAATTCTATACCTAAAGATATACTGAAGAGAACTGAAAGCATGTCCACACAAAACTTGTATGAGAATATTATTAGAAGCATTATTGATAACAGCAAGTGGAAATAATCCAAATGTCCATCAACTAGTGAATGGATCAACGAAATGTAGCTTATCCATAAAATGGGCTATTGTTTAGTCACAAAAAGGAATAAAGTAAGAACACATGCAACAACAGGTACAGGCCTTCAAAACACTGTGCTCATTAAAAGAAGTGAGGCCCAAAAGGATCGTGTACTGAATGATTCCATTTATATGAAATGTCCATAACAGGAAATCCATAGAGTCAGAAAGCAGGTTTGTAATAGCCCAGAAATGGAGGTGAGGAGAATCGGGACCAACTAGGAAGAACTTCAGGCTTCTCTTCGGGGCGATGGAAATATTCTGGAACTAGGGAGTGGTGACGGTTCTGTGACACCGTAAATGTACTATAAAGCACTTAATTGTTTCATTTTAAATGGTATATTATGTGCTGTGTGACTTTTATCTCAATTAAAAAATAGTACACACAGGGCCCGAGATTTAGCTCAGTGGTTCCACCACCTGCCTCACAAGCATATGGACCCAAGTTCGACCCGGCTACCAAAAAAGAAAAAAAAAAAATGGTACAAACATCTTTTATTCTTCAAAAGATGTCAGTGTTTACACAAAGGAAGACAGGAACAATTTTCATTTAAAGGCTAAGAAGACATGAAAACTAGGTACAAGGCATGACTTCAGGTTTTCCTTTGCCATAAAGGTAATTATTGGAACAGTGTACAAAAGGTGTGTAGGTGATACAATTGTTTAATGATAATTTCCTGATTTTAATGATACTTGCCCTGGTTAAACAGGAGAATTCCTCCTCTCCCTGCAATGTGGGGACGCAACAAGACAGCCCTCACCAGAACTGGGCCATGCGGGCACCCTGATCTCAGACTCCCAGCTTGCACAGGAACAAGTTTCTGATATCTGCAATCCACTCTTATACGGCTTGGGAGAAACTGCATAAATATGAATAGGCATACAGAGAAAGGGGGAAGGACTGTACAAATAGCAAGATATTAATATTTGAGGGTTACTGCTAGAGGGAAATAACTTTTGTGCTATTTTTATAGCTTTTCTGTGTCTAAAATTAAGTCAAAATACCAACGATATTTTTAAATAAGGTAGCACATGTCAACTGCTGGCACAGAAGAGTTCAGTGAGCACAATTCATTAACGCATTGTTGCTGTTGGTGTCAGAGATTGTCCAGGTTAACCCCTCCAGTAGGCTTGGGGAAACTGAGGCAGAGTGGGAAGGAGGGAAGGCACCTGCCTGAGGTCATGCAGCCCGTGGTGTGGGATGCCGGCTCTTTCCAGGGTGCCAATGAAGGTTCTGGGTATAGCAGGTGCTGACCAGTACGTGTCCACCTCCTCATCTCTAGGGCAGCACCGAAGTGTCCTGAGCCCTAGGCTGGCACACTGTCAAGGAGCTCTGAGAAGGCCGTGGCCCAGGGCAAACCCGCTGTGTTAGGAGGGACATGCTGGGCCTGGCCCGGGCTCAAACAGTAGGGAAATATTTAAGGTGAACCTTCACTAACTCATTAATTTCATACTTACGCCCTAGTGAAATGACCACCTTCATGGCATCCCCCAACTGGCAGGGGCAGAAACAAACACCTCCACAAACACAAATTAGCTTGTAGTTAAATTCCCTGTGGGAATGCCAGGGAAGGAAGCAGGGGGAGTTACTCCAGCACTCAGGTCTGCAGGATGAATGGGCACTAACAAGAACAGCGTGCCTGGCTAAGGAACAGAACACAAAAAGGCCTGAAGCAAGTGTCTTAGGGAGGGAGGTCAGAGGATTCTGAGTGCCACACTCTAGGAGAGAGCAGGGAGCCACCAAGGCTGCCTTCCCAGGAGGAAACAAGAGCACCAGCTCCTGCTAGGTGGGATGGGAATGGGGGAAGGCGGCTGCAGAGCTGGGAAGGACCCCAGCGGGATACAAGAGAGGCCAGTCACAGTCACGGGTAGGTGAGCCGACCGGAAGAGAGTTCAGGGACACTCCAGGCTGATGAGTTGTCCCCATCCCAGAGTAAGACACTGACGCTCAGTGATTATAAATAACCTCCCGGGTGCCTGGTCCAGCTGTCAGGCTGGGGGCCCAGGGAGGCCCCTGAGGTGACAGCTGCAGCCCAGCCCCTCCATCCCTGCCCCTTCCCACGCCACTAACGCCGGGGCTCTAGTCCTTGGGGAAGGAGCTTCCTACATCAAGGATCCCAGAAGCCCCTGCCCACGGCTCATCTCCAGAGCCCGAGGGGGAGTAGAGGGTCCCCGAGTCCCCCCACCTTTACGCCCAAGGGTCCTCTCCTCGGCGGGGATCTCGGGAAAGCCACGTGCAACGCTAGGACCCTGGAGAAGGCCCAGCCACTGGGCCCCTTCCCCGCCACGCCACACGTTGTACCCACCCCTCCCCCAGCTCCCGAAAGCGCCCGGACTCACAGGACCAGGTACAGCAGGATGGTGAGCTGCAGCAGTCTGTAGAGCAGCCCCACCTTCTTGTTCTTGGCGATCACATACTTTTCGGTCTTGTAGTCGAACGCAGACTGGAAAAACCCCTTCCAGCCCGCCTGCCCCATCCTGCCGGCTCACCGGG
>NW_022900925.1:13387285-13393534 GCF_012274545.1 Fukomys damarensis | reverse complement strand
AGGGGCGGAGGAGCCGCCTCGGGGAGCCGGGCGCGCAGAGCAGAGCTCGGACTGCGACCTTGCCACCACTGCTGACTCGGTGCCACCGCCGGACCGCCCTCCACGCCAACGCTGTGCAGGAGCAAGTAGGCGAGGAAACGAAAAGACCGGAAGGGCACTTTGGAGCAACCCCGCCCTTTCTCACTTCTAAGGAAACTGAGGCCCGGTGTGGGAGGAAACTGCTGCATAGGAAGTGGAGGTGAGGACAGACTAAAGAACATTCACAAGTAAACAGGTTTCTTTTTCATTTTCTTGGTATTGGGGGTCAAACCCAGGGCTCTCGGTGCTAGGCGAGCGCTCTACCACCAGTTACATCCCCAGGGCCACCCTCCCAACACACACACACTTTTTTTTGAAGTAATGATCTTCCTGCCTCAGCCCATGAAGTAGCTGGGATAACAGGAATGTGCCACCATGCCCAGCTGGACAGGTTTCTTGATTAACCTGGTGCCAAGATCTCCTAGGAGGTAGATCTTTTTTGCTGTTTGGTGAAACCCTGACCCTCACCCCACAGGCAGTCAGACACTTGTCTGGTGGCTGCTGGAATCAAATGGACGTTTCTCCTGTGCCGATGATGCAGGGTTAAAACCCCACACTCCCAGAGTTAGTGACCAAGGAGTCACAAAAGCCGAGTGGAGAGATGGGGTGGAGAGACACAGAATCACAAAACACTCTTGGAGCCAGCCTGGCTCCCAGAGCAAGAGACAGACTTCATGCAGGCTGCCCTCACGTCATGGGAAACTGAACAGAAGGTGGAGGAAGTTGGGGGAGCTTTATTTTGGCTCACAGTTTCAGAGATTTCAGTCCCTGGTTGGCTGGCTCCAAAGCACAAACACCAAGGTGGAAGGGTGTGGTAGAGGAAAGCGGCCCACATTATGACAGCCAGGAAGCAGAGACCACAGAAAGGACCAGGACCCACTTATAGTCCCCAAGGTCATGCCCCCACCCCATGACCCACCCAGACTACCCAGCAATGTGCTTTACTTAAACTTCATGGGTGTCACTCAAGCCAGTCAAGTTGAAAATCAAGATTAACCATCACAGGAGGCATAAACGTCTTTTCATTGCTGGGGATGAGCTAGACAAGTGCTGTATCATGGAGCTACAGCTGCCACTTGTCTTCACGCCTTCCCATCAATTTCAGCTCAACTGCTGTTTCCTCAAAAGGCCTGTTCTTGATATCATCCACTCAAAGGGGCCCCAATTCTACACCAATCACTTTCTATCCCATGACTCCATCTTGTTCCCATGGAGCACTTGTCACCATCTGACATAACCTCACTAACGTTGACTACCCCCCAGTAAAACCAGAGGCTCCAGGAAGACAAGGACCTTGGCTGTGGACATCTCTGTATCCCGTGCCCAAGGCATCACAGTTCTGTGCATATGTGCTGCATGAGTGAACAGGCCCAGGCCTGGTTTCTTTTAAAAACAAGTAGGGTATCTGGAGCTGTTGCCTGCCTGTCTTCAGCCTCCTGTCGTCCTCTCCCTCAGCCCTCCTCTAACCTGGCTCTCCAGCAGCCTGGGGAGAAGCAGCCTCCACGGAATGACACCTAGAAAGATGCCCATCAGCTGGAAAACACTGCTGAAGGTCCTGGGGTTAGGTGAGTTTTCAGAGTCAGTGGGAATCCCCTGAGCTACATCTGGCGGAGAGAAGTCTAAGGCTGAACATACCCCTGAGCTGACCCTTGAGCATACAGTGTACAGGAGGGCAGCACAATGAGCCTTTCTGGAATGCCAGGTTTTGTGCCCAGGGCCAGTTTGTCTGCAAGGGATCCCCTGCAGAAATCCAGGACACAGAGCAGAACCCCTAGCCCCACTCCAGGACCCTCCTCTATTCTTTTTTATTTTTTTCCATAGGGTCTCACTATAAAACCCACATTAGCCTCAAATTTGTGATCCTCCTGCCCCAGCCTCTTGAGTGCTGGTATTTTATCAACATGCCCTCCCTGATTATCTTGATTAGTCACACCTTTACTGAGCATCCACTGTGTGCAGTAGAGAGGGTGGAATACCAGGCACCGTCTGTGGCCTGTCACTACTGCCAGTCTGGCTTTACAGGAAGGGCGTTGCTCTTACTTGCCTTCAAGTGCAGGCAGCCCCTCCCAGATTCCCCATGGCACAGCCAAGACCAGGCTGCAAGTTTTTGCGTCTTTTTTTTTTTTTTTTTTTTTTTTTTTGCAGTACGGGGGATTGAACACAGGGCTTTCGCACTGAGCTATATCTCTAGTCCTTATTTATTTTGAGACAGGATCTTGCTAAATCACTGGGCTCAAACTTGCTAAATAACTGGGCTCAGGCTGGACTTAAACTTGTGATCCCCCTTTCTCAGCCTCCCCAAGAGCTAGGACTACAGTCGCATGCTATTACACCTGGCTTCAGGCTGCAACTTCTGACAGAACTATGCTGAAACTTCAAAGCCTACATGAGGAGCCTCCTTGTGGAGTCTCTGACCACACAGCTTCTTAAGACTAGATTCAGACCCCCTGATGGATTACAAAATCAATTTACTGAGTTATAACCAGAATAGTTCATTACTGTCCTTCATTCACATTGCACTTCAAGAGACAGCCTCATTTATGTTAAACCAATACCAGCATCATACTAAATGGAGAACAACTAAAAGCATCCCCCCTAAAACCAGGAACAAGAGAAGAATGTCCACTTTCACCTCTTCTAGTCAAATAGTACTTGAAACATTAGCCAGAGCAATTAGGCAAGAGAAAGTAAAAGGGATACATATAGAAAAGAACTCAAATTATCATTGCAGGTGACATGATACTCTACTCAGAAGACCCAAAGGACTCCATCAGAAAACTCTTAGAATTAGTAAACAACTTCAGCAACGTAGCAGGATACAAGATCAACACACAAAAATCTTTGGTGTTTGTGTACACCCACAATGAACCAGATAAGAAGGCAATTATGAAAACAATACCATTCACAGTAGCTTTCAGAAAAATGAAATACTTAGGAATAACCTAACCAAGGAAATGAAAGACCTCAATGAAGAAAGCTACTGTACTCTGAAGAAGGAAGCTAAAGAGGTCATGAGAAAATGGAAAGATGTCCCCTGCTCTTGGATAGTAGAACCAATACTGTCAAAATGGCCATTCTTCCAAAACTGGTGTACAGAGTCAATGCAGTCCCAATCAATACCAACAGTGTACTTTACAAATCTAAAATAAACAATCCTGAAATTCATATAGAGCCAGAAGAGACCCAGAGTAGCAAAAGCAATTTTGGGCAACAAGAGCAAAGCAGGTGTAGCATTACCTGACTTCTGGCTATACTACAAAGCAATAGCAATCAAAACAGCATGGTATAAGGACAAAAGCAGATACATGAATCAATGGAACAGAATTGAGGATATGGAAACCTCCCAGACACATTCAACTATTTGATGTTTTACAAAGGGGCCAAAAGCATATGTTTGTAGGAGGAAAATTAGCCTATTCAATAAGTGGTGCTGGCCGGGGACTTAGCTCAGTGGCTCTGCTGCCTGCCTAGCAAGTGTAAGGACCCGAGTTTGATCCCCGGTACCAAAAAAAAAAAAAAAAAGTGGTGCTGGGAAAGATGGTTATCTGTTTGCAGAATATTGAAACTGGACCCTTATCTCTCCCCATATATTAAATTAAAATCAAAATGGATCAAAGGTCTAAACATTAAAATAGAAACATTAAACTTACGGGAAGATAAAACAGATAAACACTTGAAGACATAGGTATAGAAAAGGGTTTTCTAAACAGAACCTCAACTGCACAAGAAATAGCAGTAAGAATCAACAAATGGCATTCAATCAGATAAAAAACTTCTGTATGGCAAAAGAAACAATCAGCAGAGTGAAGATACAGCCTACAGAATGAGAAATTTTTTTGCTAGCTACTCAGAACTTAAAATTAAACCACCTAAAATTAAAGACCCAGTCAAGAAATGGGCAAGTGAAATGAGCAGACACTTCACAGAGAAGAAACACAAATGGTCAACAAATATATGAAAAATATCCAATATTTCTGGCCATTCTCTAATACAAATTAAAGCAACTCTAAGATTCCATCTTACTCTGGAAAGAATGGCAATCATTAATAAATCAAACAATAAAGGGAGGGCAGGGGTATGGGGAAAAAGTAAGAACCAAGATATGTAAAGGTACAAGATCCCAATGATAAATGTAACTGTATAGTTTGCTTTAAACATATCAATAAACAATGGGGGAGAAAAGAAATCAAACAATAACAAATGTTGGGAGGGCCACGGTGCCCTCCTTCATTGTTGGTGGGAATGTAAACTAGTACAACCATTATGGAAATCAGTATGGAGATTTCTCAAAGAACTGAAATTAGAAATTCTAGGGCTGGGATTTAGTTCAGTGGCAATGCATCTGCCTTGCAAGCACAAGGTTTTGAGTTTGATCCCTGGTACAAAAAAAAAAAGAAATTCCATATGACCCAGTTATCCCCCTTCTAGGCATCTTCCCCAAAGAGCTTAAATTATCACACTACAGCAATACATGCATATCAGTGCTTAAAGCAGCACAACTTGTAAAAGCTAAATCCTGGAAGCAGCTGGTATACCCATCAATTGGATAAAGAAATGTGGTATCTATATATAATAGAATACTAGTTGGCTGTAAAGAATGACAAATTTAGCCAGAGATTTAGCTCAGGGGTTCTGCCCCCTGCCTCACAAGCACAAGGAAATGAATTCGATCGCTGGTACAAAAAAAAAAAAAAGACAAATTTGAGACATTTGTAGGAAAATGGATGCTGCTGGAAAATATAATCTTGAGTGAAATAAACCAGACACACAAGCTTCAATATCATATGGTGTCTCTCATTTGAGTGAGGCAAAGTACAAAGAAAATGATAAAGGATGGATAGAAAGGGACAAGGGGGTGGATCTCTTGCCATAGGGAAGGGGTCCAAGGGAATGAAGGCGAAGGGTGAGGATGAGAGGAAGGGGAAATAAGTAGACTAAAGATATGCGATGTACAAGAATCTAACAAAATAATTCATGTAAACATTATACACCACAACATGAGCTAAGATTAACAAGCGTGAAAAATGGGCTAGCAAACTACAGCAGGAAGGAGTGGGAGGGAAGAGGAAGGGGCTTAAAAAAAAAAAGAAACGTGCTGTAATATGCACATGTAACCATTTCCCAAGACAACTGTGAACGACGCGAACTTCAACATGTACAAATAAATTTTTTAAAAATGTCAAAGAAATATTCACCAAGGCAAAAAAAAAAAAAAAAAAAAAAAAGAAAAGAAAAACACAGCCTCTTCTCTGTTCTCCATCGTTCCTTCCCCCTCCTTTACCCTTTTCTCTCTCCCACTTAGTTCTGCCTATATCTTATGGCTTGTGTCTAGATGTCCCTCCAAAGCCTCATGCGTTCAGAGCTGGGGCTTTTTTAGAGGTGGCTGAATGGAGAGTGTGATGCCAGGATTACGGGTGTGCGATTACTAAATCAGTCCACTGACTGGTTTGGCACCTGCCCTAATCCCGGTGGCTTAGCTAGACTATAAAAGGGGCAGAAAGAAGCTGCTAAGGTCCCTCGCTTGCTTTGCTGCCTTCTGCTCACCTTGAACTGTTCCTCCCCTGCGATGCCCCTCTGCCGTGCCACCCTGCCTTGGAGCCTGCCTTGTGTACTGAAACCTGTACAAACTGTGAGCTAAATACACCTTTCCTCCTTTAACTTTGGATATTGGGTGTTTCGTCTCAGCAAGGAGAAAAGTAAGGTGCTACATTAAAAAAGAAAGAAAGAAAGAAGAAAGTATCAAAATGTTTAAAAATTCAGAGAGGGTATTGTTTCAAGAGCTATTATTTCAAGAGTATTCCTATATATGACTTTATTGTGTGGAAATATTTCTTCCTGTTGGTCATAGGCAAAGTAGTGTGAAAGAAGTCAAGCAGCGTCCCTGAGTATTTGCATTCTATCCCCCCCCCAGAGCTACTCCTCCCTACCCCCAGAGTTCATGATTAACACCCATTGTACCCAAGGGGAGAAGAGGGGAAAGAAGGCTCTATTTCTTATATTTGTATTATGAAAACTCTGAGTCAAGGACATTTCCAAAACCAAGGTGAATTCTCCCCTTCAGAGAAAATTACTACTTTTTTTTTCTTCTTTTTGGCCCTAGGGCTGGAACCTAGGACTTTGAGAATGTGAAGCACGTGCTCTACAACAGTCTTTTTTTTTTTTTTTTTTGTT
>NW_022900925.1:13374898-13387269 GCF_012274545.1 Fukomys damarensis | reverse complement strand
TACAACATTTTTTTTTTTTTTTTTTTTTTCAGTTTTTTTGAGACAGGGTCTCACTATATGTAGTCGAGACTGACCTGGAATTCACTATGCAGCCCAGGCTGGTCTCGGACTCACAGCAATCCTCCTGCCTCAGCCTCCCAAAGGCTGGGATTACAGGTGAGCACCACCACGCCCGGCACTCTCTAACAGTCTGAGCCTTATGGTGGCCTGTTAAAATGATCTTGCCACCATTATCATAACAAATACCTCTCACATTCACTGCTTGCAAGATATAGCTCTAAATCCCTTTCATGGAGGGACTCATTTAATGGCTATGACTGCCCTACATGGTTAGTATCACAACTACTCTGATTTTCCCTAAAGGGGAAAGGTTAGATGTATCTACCATCCTCTCGGTGGTAAACATCTGGGCCAGAATAAATTCAGGTGATCTGGTCCCACAGCCCAAGATATGGTCTCCACTGTCACCAGTGCTTTAGGTTCCACATGGCTTCCCTTGACTCACTCATCGAGCCAGCCAGTGAAATCAGGGCAGAGCCCATTTCACGCTTGCTGAAATGAGCTCTGGGCATCTCCTGCCCTTCCACTGGGATCTTGAGGCTCTGTCACCTAAGGACCCTGGCTTCTCGTGGAGGACATTTAGCATGGAGTGCATATATCTGCCAGGCTGTTGAGGAGGCCACTGCCAGGACCAGGTCCCATGGGCACCTCTTCCTGTCCTGTTGTGCAGTGCTCCTGGCGGTGGGGAATGGACTCACCCATGCCTTGGCGGGGGGCAGTCAAGAGAATGGATGGGCACCTTCTGCAGTGGCTCCCACTGCTGCAGGGCCCAGAACATGCCAAGAACCACCACCAGCACCCTGGCATGCCAAGAACCGAATGCATGGCTTTCAGCTTCACTGCTGAGGTTGGAGTCAGGGCCCATAGCTAGTCTTGAGTAGTCAGAGCACCCTCCCTGCCTCACCACCCTCCTGTCCCTCTTCTCCCAGAATGCTCACCATACCTCATGCTGTCCACTCGAAGTGAGGGATGGGACTGGCAGTGAGGGAACTCTTATCTGGCTCACCAGCCTTCGTCTAGTTGGATGATTTAGGTACATGCAGTGAAATGATGGGGATTTATAGAACGGATTTTTCTTTTTAGTACCAGGGATTGAACTCAGGACCTTGCACTTGCTAGGCAGGCATAGCGCCATTGAACTACATCCCTGGCCTTTTAGAACGGATTTCTAATGGGTCTTTTTCTTTTTATATCATTTCACTTGCTCCGAAGACTTGCCACATTTTAAATCTATTGTTCTGTGAGGCTTGGACACTCCTGGCATCATCTTGCTCTGCTCTGAGTCCTGGGAATGTCTCCAGTAATAACTACGGTGGATCCTCAGATAGCCTGCCCTGGCTCCAAGGACATGGGCTGGGGGATCTACCTGTAGAGGAAACAGACTCTCTGTCTCAGATACCAGTCTTTCTCTATGCCCTCTCTCTTCCTTCTCCTATAGAATCTATCAACGTTAAGGGAGAAAATACACCATAATAGAAGAAACCTTTAAAGACAGAACTGCCCTTCAATCAAGAACTCTCATTCTGCTAGATGAGCAGAGAAGCTTTCAAGAGGCAAAATGTCAGCTGCAGGCAGGTGACTGCAGAAGAGCTCCCGACAGCATCACTGTATTTCCACGATAGTTTGGAGGTCACTCGGTCACCCCTGCAACCTCCAAAGACTTATGGGCTCCCCTTTCCCCTTGGCCCTAGGGAATGAGAAAGGTTGAGAGGCTCAGAAATTCAAAACATATTCTCTATAAAATTAAAGCAAACAAAATAGAAATAAACAAAATACAAATCCCACAAAATAATACAGTTCTTGGCCAGTCCCAGTAGTGTACAACTGTGATCCCAGCACTCAGGAGGCTGAGGCAAGCAGATTACTGCCAGTTCAAGGCCAGCCTGGGCTACGCAGTGAGTTCAAGGCCAGCCTGAACTACAGAGCAAGACCTGTCTCAAAAAACAAAGCAAAACAATATGGTTCTTGAAGTGGAGATCCACACAGTGAACTATTTCCCACCCGAAAGAAGATGGGAGGCCAGGAGGTAAGAGATTTCAATTTGTCCTATGGCACAAAAGACCATTATAAGACAGATGTGTCAGCCAGGCATGTGGTTATATGCCTTTGCCTTTTGTTTTTAGCTTTAAATCAGGGACTCACTATATAATTCAGGCTAGCCTTGAACTTATTACTCTAGCCCAGGCTGGCTTCAAACTCTTGGCGATCCTCCTGCCTCAGCCTCCCAAATGCTGTCATTACAGGTGTGAGCCACCATGCCCAACTCTGGCATATGCCTTGAATCCTAGCATTCTGGAAGGCTGAGGCAGGAGGATCACAAGTTTGAGCTCAGCCTGGGCAACTCAGCAAGACCTTGTCTCAAAATAAAATATAAAAGGGCGGGTGAGTAGGTAATAGGAATATAATTCAGGGAAAGGCCCTAGGCTCAACCCCCAGTACCAAAAAAGAAAAAACAAAAAAACAAAAAAACAGTGATGTGTCCTGGGTGGCCCAGAGACAGGCATGGGAAAGGCCTGGCATGGAAAGCTTTTGCCAATTTGTCCTTTAATTTACCTTTTGTTCTGAGCTGTCCTGCTATGACGAACATATTCCATTAATAGAAATATCTGACCCACATAAAAACTAGCAGATGCATTATTAATGTTGTTTAAATACAGTCAACAGGATAAACAAAGCTCCTCTCTATGGGAAGATTCTCACAGCATCAGTAAATCTTTTTCTTTTTTTATTTTTTTTATTTTGTGGTACAAGGGATCGAACTTGGGACTTTGTTTGACTTTGCGTTTGCAAGGCAGGTGGTGGCATCACTGAGCTAAATCCCCCGTCCTTTTCTTTTTTTTCTTTTTTGATACAGGGTCTCGCTAAGTAGCCCAGGCTGTCCTGGAACTCAGTCTGGCTGGGATGACAGACACAACCACACCCAGCACCCATAACCCATCTTAACTGATGGCTTGGAATTTATTACTTAGCTCCCAGTACCTGATCCCAGGAAAAACCACCAAGGTATCAACCACTTCAGAACACCAGAGTTGAATGTTAGTTCACGGGGCACCAAAAAACATAAAGATTCAAACTGGAGTCAACCCACAAGGCAATGACAGCTTGGTTCATCTCAGAGCAAAACTCTTCTTGTTCTCCCTCCTGCTCCCTGCAGTGGGTCCCCTAATAACTTGCAGTTTCTCAGGTCCACCCACCCCTTGCTCCATTCATAGGGCCGGTGTGAGATTTCATCCTCATATAAAATTCCCCGAGTTCCCTTACACAATTCTTAGGCAGACTCTTACACAATGTTGCTCCTATCTCTCCAGCCTCATATTCTGCATAATGCACACTTGGCCTCAAATGCACATAGGTGCTTTATCATCTTCCATCCCCTCTGTCAGTGCCCAGGCTGATCTCAGACCTTCACACTGCAAGTCCTGGCTTGCAGGTATCTTTCCACCTTCTCTCCATTCTCACAGGGCAGGACAACTTATCACTGCTTTCTCTCTTGCTGCAATAGTTGGGCAGATATTTTATTTGTTAACAGGCTCCGAGAGCAGGAAAGGGCTTTCCTAATATGCCTCAAAGAATCTTCACAAAGTAATCGTTGAGGATTGTAGAAAGACAAATAAATGAATGAGATTCCTTTAGCCTGTATGTTTGAAGTGTCTGAGGTTGTGACCAAGTCTTTATTTTTGTACATACATTGCGACTTCAACACAGACCATTTTATCCGAGGAGTAAGTTAAATTTGTCTCCTAAAGCAACTTAGTCATCCAGATGCCAAATTTGTACAAGAGCTACTAACTAACAAAAGTGCAGTAAGATGCACAAACTCTGATGTCACAACTGGTATCTCACGGAGTGTTGCTTGCATATCAAAACCACCTGGAGTGAGAGCCAAAAGAGCAGATTCCCAGTCCGAGGCCGAGCTGGGGCATCAGAACCTTAAAGGATGGGGCCAAAGGACCTGGACAGTGGAACTCCACAAGCCATTCTTCTGCTCACCCAAGTCTGAATCAGCACTGTACTCTAGACTGTCACCCAGGTCGTGCCAAGACTGTCATGAAGCTTTTGTATAAAAGGCACTAGACTCAGGATCCAAAAATCTTCTATAAGGATAATGGCTCTGCCATATACTAGGCCCTGTGGCCTAGGGCAAGTTGTTTCTTCTGCCATAAATCAGCATCACGGCCTAAAGTGATGGTGAACGCACAAACCCCATCTAAGACATATGCTTTCTTAAAAGGGATCAGAGCATGGGAGAGAGGATCAGAATGGGAGGTCTGTGAGATTGGATGGGGGAAGATTCACACATCTCACTTTACTACTGTTATTGCTTGTATCTAGATGTCTTCCCAAAGTCTCATGCACTCATAGGTGGGGCTGGCTGTGATACTGGGATTAAAGGTGTGGATAGTTCTCGGTGTAGATAATCAAACCCCCAATCTGGGTGTAGGTGGCACCACTGAAAAGGCTTGCAGCCTGAATGGGATAATGGGAAAGGAAGGCTTGCTGCTTGTTGCTTTGCTGCCTCCTGCACATGTTGCCATGGACTGTTTTTCCTCTTTGATGCCCCTCTACTCTACCACCCTGCCTTAGAGCCAACTGACTATGGACAGAAACCTCTACACACTGTAAGCCAAAATACACTTTTACTCTTTTAACTTGTGGGTATTAGATATTTTGTCTCAACAATGAGAAAAGCAACTAAGACAGATTTCAGTACCAGAGAAGCCCTATTTGCTTCTTTATTAATCCAACTCTGATAACTACTCTACTTTCAAATAATGAGTTAAAATGTATTTAGAGGTATCTGCAATAGCTCTAACATGATGGGAAAATTAATTTCTATTCATGTCCAGATTATAGGTATAAAGGCTGTTGCATACATTCCTGATTAAATAAAATACTAAATTTTAGTCAAAGTATAATTGTGTTACTCTTCTCATTGCTGAGACAAAATATCCACAAGTTAAAAGAATAAAGGCTTATTTGGCTCACAGTTTGTAGAGGTTTCTGTCCACAGATGGCTGGCTTCAAGGCAGAGGGGCATCACAGAGGAGGAACAGTTCATGGTGAGCAGAAAGGTAGCAAAGTAAGCAAGGGGCAAGACAAGCCTCTTTCTGTCACCTATATTGTATCCAGGCTACCAGGATGAGGGCCGTGCCAAACCAACCAGTGGGATGATTTAGTAATCATACGCCCTTAATCCTAGCCCTGCACCATGAATCAATCACCCTTAACATGTGCTGTAAGGTTTTATCATATTCTTCAGAGAGTTCTTAATTTATGAACACCTTTATTACAAACAGAGAAAAATAAAGGTAATGAATTAAGATCTCTGAAAATAAAGATCCTCATTCATTAAGACCTCTCTGAAAAACATGTTAAATCTTACAGCAGAGTGTCTTTAACCTCATCAAAGAGAGAAATGTTGTATTTCTGAGTAAGAAGACAATATTGTAAAGATACCAAATTTTCCCTACTTAACTTGTACACTAAACCCCAAACAGTTTCTTGTGGAAATCTGAAAAGCTGATACTAAAATACATCTGAAAGAATACCATCAAGTTTTTAAAATATACAAATGAAAACTTGTCCTATGAGACATCAAAATTTACTGCAAACCAGAAAGAATATTTGCATATTTAAGGCACAATTGTAAAGAAAACCATTTAATTTTACTATCGAATGTTTCCCAGGTTTCCTTTTTTGACAATGTACAGATACTTTTTAGGACAATATATAATTAAAAAACAATATCCTACAATTTATTCAATGCTGCTCTAGATCATCCTGAGGAAAAAGTAACCAGGGCAACACCAAGGTTCTAGAAGTTCAAGGATCCCAATGGATGAAGATGTGGACCCTAATTTTCTTCTGCGAGCAGATCATCTGCTTTCAGCTGGGCCCTCCTAATGCTTTCCAAGTTCAGCTGTTGATATTTTCTTTTAAAAAAGCCACACTGAAACAGAGGGAAGGGAAGCCCAATTAGAGGCCTAGAATAGTCATCTCTGTTAGAAAACATCATTCTGATTGCTGCCTAGATAGCCCGTAGACTCCTGTTTCTCATATCATACTTCCTTCCCCTACCCTCTTCGGAGTCTCTCCCTGGAAGTCAGTCCTTCCAGATCCCTCTACGATGCTATCTTTCTAGGTGCTTATTCCCCAGTCAGAACTAGCTTCCCACATTCCTCTGAACTCCCAGAGGATTTGAACCTTTTTAACCTTACTAATTCTTCGAAGTAGTATAGTTCTGGCTATCATGGATATAATCTTATTTATGTAGGAATACTCAGTACTGCCTATCATGCTGAGCATAAAAAAAGATCAATATGGTCTCCTACATCAAAAAGCTCAGAATCTAGTGGAAAGGGGAATAATTATAGTACAGCATAACAACTGCCACCTGGAAAGGGTTCCAGAAAGCAGCTCACAGAATATATAACCCAACCAGGAGGATCCGGAAGTCTCTATATTGAGTTTTCAGGGAAGAGTGTGAATGAGGAGGTGAAAAACTGGAGCAGGGGACTCCTGGCAAAGCCTGTACACAAGCTAAAGGCTGACCCTATTTAGGGAACCATTCAGCTTGTCTGGAGGAAAGAGTGAAACTTAGGTATGTAGAGGAGAAGGGTAGAGATTAGAGTAGAGGATCTTTTGAGACATGGGAAGACAAGAAAAGGATTTAGAAAGGGAAATATCATAGATCTGTTTTAGGAAGATCTCTGTACTACAACACTTCAAGTGGATTTTGGTTTTTTTCTAACAGAAAACTAAGCTGTTCATTTGCCTAGGTGTATGGCTGAAGCAAGAGGGAGAAGAGGCCAAAAGGCCAGAGCAAATGCTCTACGTTGGGCGTTGGCTATCCTACCATGCACTGTGTCCAACTCTAGAGCCCAGTCCTCTCTTGTCCTTACAAACATAATAAGTAGAACTGACCTTGAACAGGATGATTATAATCACAATCAAAATTAGAAGGCCACCAACACTGCTTCCAAGGACAAGAGGCAAAGAATGGTATACTTCATCTTTCAGGAAGATGACTGTGATCTAGACAAGACAAAAAGATCATCCAATCAATCACACAAAGAAGGAAAAATTTCCACATATTATTTTAAAGAGCAAAATATGAAGACTTGGCAATAGCCTGTGTATTGATCAAGACTGATGACAATAAAGCCAACAGTTAAACATTTCCTGATGCAGCATTTTAGATCAACTAAAATCATCCAATGAGCAAAATCCTTTAAAAGAAACCATTCTGGTCTCTTATCCAAAAACCTAGGTCTGTCAAGAGTGTGACCTTGTATTAAAAATGCTCTCAACAGTCTGAAAGAGGAGCCCATGGCACCAGAGACGAAAATTAACATTCTACATCCAGCTATGCACTTGCACATCCCTGTGCCTTATATTCATCGACTTTTTTTTTTTTTTGTACCAGGAATCAAACTCAGGACCTTGAGCTTGTGTAGCAGGAACAGTGCCACTGAGCTAAATCCCCAGCCCACTCATTGACTTATTTTAAATAATATCCAAGTCTTTTCTAACTCAGAATTGTTCTGACAGCTTTTTTTGATAGTACACAAAACCCTATAGTCTTTGGTAATACAGTTTCCCCATCAGAAATATTTAACAAAGGTACCAAGGCACAATAATAAAATCAAAATTATATCCATGTGTAGTACTTGTGGAGTTCTATTAAAAGTCAACCCCAAGTTTTATTTTCCACAGATGTTCTCAATTTCAGGCGGCTAATCTCACTGACTGGGCTCAGCTGGAAAGCTCAGGGGAGATGTTTTCCAGTTGAGACTGGGCCCTCCCAGGCTGTGGTCAGAGTATGCTGCCAAGACTTAGGTAAACATCAAGGCTGCTCTGCCTGGAGGATCACCATGAGTTCAAGGCCAGCCTGGGCTACATGGTCAGTTCAAGGCCAGTCTGAACCCTGATGGGAGAAAAAAAAAAAAAAAAAAGCTGCCAAATAGACTGCTCTGCCTGCCCAAGCCACTGAGCTCTTTTCAGGCATACATTTAGGCACCAAGGTTAAGATGCTTTGGAGAGTTTTCTCTATAGCTACACAAATTAACCCTTGAGGCCTCTTTTCGTGGTTATAAATGCTGGTTGAGCCTACCGACCCTTTGTAACTCACAGTAACTATCTCAGGAGTGAGTTCTGGAACTTGAGATGGGGAAGCATCAAACTAACAGAGCAAAAAGAAGAATAGAAGAGAGCTGACTTTATCTTCTGCAGAAAAGCAACAGCAAAGGGAGCAACAGGACTCAAGAATCTGGGTTTAGGAAATGAAAGGAAGCCCTGAGGTGGCAGTGAAATAAGCTACATTTGAATAGAGACATGATTTTTTTTTTTTTTTTTTTTTTTTTTTTTTTTTTTTTTTGGTACCAGGGGATCAAACTCAAGACCCTGCCTGGACTTGCAAGAGAGTGCCACCGAGCTACATCCCCAGCCCAGAGGCAATGAATCTTTTCTTCGATGCATTCTCCCATTTTCCTCCTCAAAATGCACAAGTTCCTAAAAATGACTCAAAGCTTCCTTGACAGAGGTTAAGGAAGAAGCAGAACAGAGGTTATACTGCTTGTGGCAAACACTAATGGGGCCCCCAATAGCCATTTGGCCTATGCCAATTCTTTCTGGCCTAAGATAATCATGACACAACTGTTCTCCTTTGCTAAAGATTGAAACAAGACTCAGTTCTCACTAATAAGATAGAAGGGGATGTTTCCAGGGAGCTTTTAGGAAGCTTCCTCTCTAAAAAGCAAAGGCACATGAAAAAAAAAAAATCCTTTGAGCTGGGTGTGGTGGCTCATGCCTATACTCCCAGCACTAGGAAGGCTGAGGCAGGAGGATCACTGTGAGTTGAGACCAGCCTTGGCTACATAGAGAGTTCCAGGTCAGTGTCAAGTACATAGTGAGACCCTGTCTCAAAAAAAACCAAAAAAAAAAAAAAAAAAAAATCCTTTGCTGACTTCTTTCTTCCTGTGTCTTTTCTTGTGAAAATACAAGTTGAGCATCCCCACTCCAGAAAGCCAAATCCAACATGCTCCAAATTAGATTTCAGGTTTCCAGATTAGGGATTTCAATTGGCAAAGTCTACAAACATTCCAAAATTCAAAACCTCTGAAATCTAAAACAGATCTGATCCCAAAATCCAAACAGATCTTTGGATAAGAGTAACTCAACATTTGCAATGTGGTAATTCTGTGCTGGTCATGGGGAAAGCCATGACCTAAAACATAAGGATCAAAGAAGGCAGACGACAGCAAAAAAATTTTTTTTAAATTTTAGTTTTAAAAAAATTTAAAAACAATCAAATGTAGTAACATATGTCTATAATCCTAGCACTCAGGAGGCTCAGGCAGGAGGAGCTGGCCATGAGCTGGAGGCCAGCCCAAGCAGCAGAATAATGAGGCACTTCTATTTCTCCCGTATCATTTTCTGCAGTAGAAATATTTCAAAATAAATGAAAATGTCATTGTGACATGTCTAGAGAATTGCTCTTTTCTCTTCTTCCTCCAGGGAGAAAAACTGACAATTTAACATTTAGCAATTCAGGTTCACCCTCCTGACATCTCCTCTAGTGAAGAATCATGCCTAACTCAGGAGCTCACAGATCATGTCTGAAACTAGCAGCGTGAACAACCAAGTGTCAACAAGAATGAAAATTCAGGGTAACACACTCAGGAGCATTTAGCCCACAGACTAAAGATGTCAGTTTGACTTTGGTCATACTTCAGCGAAACAAATTTCAAGAGTTCTAGTACTTAGTCTAGGTCTTATAAAAGAATTATGCATTCCTGAGTATTATAACTATTTAATACTGTAACAAGACAATGACATTACGTACTAAGAAGATATTTAATGTGTACAAATATAACTTCTCACTTATGAAATATTTCCAAAATGTATTTTCTACGTTTTTCAAAGTCAATAAATTTTCAGATCAAAGGATACAGTGCTCTTGATTCCAGCCTAGTTACTTCAAATTAGACCTCCTCAGCTTAGTCTTTTATTCGATTACCTTATTTCACAGGTGAAAAACTAAGGCAAAAGCTGACACACTCAAGGTTGCAAAAGTAGTTAGTGACAGAGCCAAGGCCAAAACCGACTGAAAACAGGGAAAGAGCAATCAGAGGGTGCCTGTGCAGGGGCTCAAAGGCTAAGCACAAACCAGAAAACAGCCAGGGATTACCTTAGTTCTGTGGTTCTCTGTATTCAGTCCCTCATATAGAGCTTTGTTGAAAGATATTTCACCAAGGACCTGTAGTTCAGTTATATCTCTTAGTAACTAGAAGATGGGGGGAAGGAGGGAAGGAAACAAAACATATTTTAGACATGGACTCACTGCTTCTAGACAGCCTTCATCGCCTGTCCCTTTAAACATGTTCCTTCTCTCATTTTCCTTAGCCTTGTTAATGGCCTCAGCATCCACACAGTTACCTCAAGAAAGAAATCTGCAGTTATTCCTCAGCTTTTCCCTTACCCTCTACCTCATTCCACAAACTCAAAACCAAAGTCAGTTGACAATGCTTTTAAAAAAAGAATCCCCTTTTTCCCATGCTCCTTTTTTCTCTACCCCATTGCTATTTCCTCAGACCTCACTGCACTCATACAAATGACTGCGAGATGTGCAACTTGATCACTAGTTCCCACTTTACACTAAGTAATTAGGAAAAACCTCTCTAAGAAAATGGCATTTGAGCTAAATGTAAGAAACCATCCATGTTCAGATTTAGGGAAAGAACAATGTCATACAAAGAAAAAGCAATTACAAAGGTTCTGTGCCTAGAAACAGAATAGAAAAGCTGGGCTATAAGAGTAGGATGGGAGGAGAGAAAGCAGAGTACTAAAAGACAAAGTTGAAGAATCAAACAGAGACCAGATCATGTAATGCATTGCAGTCCACGGAAAAAAGGTATGGATTTTAGTATAGTATGTTCAAAGTCACTTTCTCTTTCTTTCTTACTTTATTCATTATATTTTTTTTAGCATAGAAGTAGCATAATCCAATGTTTGCTTTTAGAAGACGCAGAGCTGTTATGTGAAAAATTGTAGAAGGTATGAGGAAAGCAGAGGCAAGGAAGGGCAGCAGGTCCAAAGTTACTTGGATAGCCCTGGCAAGAGATGGCTTGAATTACAACAACAGTAGCAATAGAGATGGAGAGAAGCGAATTATTTTTTTGTGGGGGTACCGGGGATAAACTCGGGTCCTTGCTCTTGCAAGGCAGGCGCCAGAACCACTGAGCTAAATCCCTGGCCCGACAAGTGAATTATTTAGGATATATTCCAGAGGTAAAACAGCAGGGTTTGCTGCTGGAATAAATATGTGATGTAGAAAACGGGGGAGTCATGGGTAATTCCTAGAATTCCTAGTACCCAAAAGGAGTAAATTACTTACTGAAGGTAGCCCCACTCACTGGCTAAGGAACAGGCTGGGACAGAAGGTGAAAGAGATCTGTTTTAGACGTGTTAGATTTTAGTATATGTGCTGCCAAAGCGAGCACAGGGACGTGCTACATTTTAAATGCTACTAACCTCTGTAGGAAGAGAGGCCCTAGAGCTTACTAATCACATCTGTTCAGTCTCAAGTACCTGCTTAGAATGATCCAAGGAGATCTCTGCAGCCACGGTGACATTTTCTTTATGCGAAGTGATGGTACAGCTCACTGAGTGCCATTCTTCAACATGCTAGAAAAGCAAAGCGTATGTAGTTAGCTTAATCCCTTTCCGTGCGGAAAGGCTGACGTTTTTAACATTCAGGGCACAAAGCGCTTTAAAGACCCAGGATGGAGAATATGAGCAGTACGAGCAATCACCCAGGCCCCAGCAAAGCCCCAGTCTGACAAACCAGGTGAGGAGAATGTTGAGGGCTTCAGGGGAACCTCAGAAAAGCAGCTATCTGATCTCTCCTGTCACCCGCTTCGGGCCTTCTTCAATCCCTTCTTAGCTTCTCGGGGCGGCCACGCTCACCTGAACCGGATCGCTTCCACAGGCACGTTCCTGACTCTGGGTGCACAACGTGTAGGCCTGAAACGAGAGCCATTCGCTCAGTGCACTGAGAACAAAACCGCCATATCCGGCTTCCTTACAACCCAGCGCGCTGCGCCTGCGCACGGCCGGAAGCTAGGACCCAGAGGGTAGGCGGACCGAAAGGCGGGAGTCTCGCGGTGTTTGAATTTGAGCTGCTTGGCGGGTGCCAGCCGGCCATGGCGGCCTCGTTCCGGCGACCAGAGAGCCGGCTTTTCCGGACTTATGGGGCTGCTGGCGGGGCGAGACCGAGGCAGCAACGGCCGGGCCGGACAGCCGCGCGGGGG
>NW_022900925.1:13368648-13374878 GCF_012274545.1 Fukomys damarensis | reverse complement strand
GCCGCGCGGTGGTTCCCGCCTCAGGAGCAGGAGCATTTGTTTAGCAGCAGCGACGCCAACAGCAGCAGCCCCTCACAGTCTTTTGCTTCCGACGATCCTGACGACCCTGACTTCCCCTGCAGCCCGGTCGGCCGACGGCGGAGGCGTCCTGGCGGCAGAATTTCCAAGGGCCGGCCGACGCTAGCCGAGACCCCGAGACGCATGAGGCTGCGACCTCGGCCGCCGCAAAAATGCAGCACACCGTGTGACCCGCTCCGACCACCTCCTTTCCCCAGCAGCCACCTGGATCGCCTCAGCCCGGACCTCAGCGTGAGCAGCCCGCCCAGGGACGGCGAGGAGCTGGGCACCAGTGCCTCCCTGTTCAGCGCCCCGGCCTCGACCGACCTCGGACCGCCCGTGCCACGGGACAGTATCATCTCCATCGGCTCCTCTGCCTCCCCAGATGCGGCCTCTACTGTCACGAGCGGTTTCCACGTCCCGGCTGCCTCACAGGGCCAGGCATCTGTCCCCTCCTCCCAGGAAGCATCAAAAGGAGGTGGGTTCAACAGGATGGTCCACAGAGCTCGTGCCAGCCTGAGGTCAGCGCCCTTTAGCCTTATGGACTCAGAAAACCCAGAGGATTCGGAGTTTGGGACAGATGAGAAAAATATGAGGGAGTCGCATTGTAAAAGACAACTGACAAGAAACAGGCTGGAAAGCTTAGGTCTAAGAAGCACAGGTAAGAAGAGGACTACAGACCAGTCCTCCTTTCAAAAGCTGGGGTCTCAGGGAGCCATCGGGAAAGACTGTGAGGAGGCCAGTGGTTGCAAGGGCCTAGTTGTATCTAGGAAAATCAACAGACCTAAGAGAACTGGGCTAAGCCAGAAAAGGAAACATCAACAAGTGGAAACCTCTGTCATCCATTACCACAATTTAAAAAAGGATCAAAAGATGGGGAAGGATTCGTTCCTCTCCCAGGACCTGACTTCTCAGGCCTGCTCTTGGGTTAAAACCAAGGCCTCCTTCAGTTTGCACAAAAAGAAAGTTGTGACTGATATATCAGAGGGGTGCAGCAGCTATACCGTTGCCAGTTCTCTGTCTGGGTCCCTCATCTCAGAAAATTCAAGCCTCTCTACCATGAATAGAACAAATAGTGCTCTAGACCCTTGGCACTCCTCTTCTATGTATTTGCTAAGCCCTTTAAGGAGTCCACGTGTTGGAGACAAAAAGGCATCTGATGCTAAAAAGGTTTATGGGGAATGCAATCAGGAAGGCCCTATCCCCTTTAGTTACTGCCTTTCCTCAGAAAAACTAGAACGTTGTGAGAAGATTGGGGAAGGGGTGTTTGGTGAAGTGTTTCAAACAATTACTGATAACATACCTGTAGCTCTAAAAATCATTGCTATTGAAGGAGCAGGTTTAGTGAATGGATCCCATCAGAAAACCTTTGAGGAAATCCTACCAGAGATCATCATCTCCAAAGAGTTGAGCCTCTTGTCTGGTGAGGTGTACAACCATACAGAAGGCTTTATTGGGCTGAACTCAGTGCATTGTGTTCAAGGTTCTTACCCTCCCTTACTGCTCAAAGCCTGGGATCACTATAACTCAACCAAGGGGTCTGCAAATGACCGGCCCGACTTTTTTGAGGAAGACCAACTCTTCATTATATTGGAATTTGAGTTTGGTGGGATTGACTTAGAGCAAATGAAAACAAAGTTGTCTTCCATAGCTACTGCAAAGAGCATTCTACACCAGATCACAGCATCCCTTGCAGTGGCTGAGGCATCACTACACTTTGAGCACCGAGACTTACACTGGGGGAATGTGCTCCTAAAGAAAACCCACCTCAGAGAGCTCCACTACACCCTCAATGGGAAGACAAGCACAATCCCTACCCATGGGCTGCAAGTCAACATCATTGACTACACCCTGTCACGCTTGGAGCGGGATGGAATTGTGGTTTTCTGTGACATTTCTATGGATGAAGACCTATTTACAGGTGAAGGTGACTACCAGTTTGAAATCTACAGGCTTATGAGAAAAGAGAACAACAACTGCTGGTGTGAATATCACCCTTATAATAATGTGCTCTGGCTACATTACCTCACAGACAAGATCCTGAATCATATGACCTTTAAGAGAAAATATAACACCCCTGCCTTGAAGCAAATGAAGAAAAAAATCCAGCATTTCTATAGGACAGTGCTTAACTTCAGTTCTGCCACCGACCTGCTTTGCCAACACAGTCTGTTTCAGTAAGCAAAAATGTGTCTTACTGCCCCAAAGTCAGGGCACTGGTCTTAAAACCTCCGGTATTGTTTTCAGTCTCCATCCCTAGAGCACGGTAAAGGTAGAGTTCCCATTCTTACATGTTTCCAATCAGCTTTTCAAACAATTTTGTTTTCAAATGGAAAAAAAAAAGTTTGTTGAAATGATTGAACTTGCTGTTAATGTTCTTAAAAATAAATTACAATTTAGAGGACATACTCTAAATTGGTCTGTATCAGGTCGTGTCGCATCAGCTCCTTCACTGATGTGCTATGCATGGCACCAAAATGTTATGTGCATTATATTGTCAATACTTGTCTACATCCACAGTTAAGCCATTAGAGGAATCTTAGGTTCAAAGAAAAAAAATCAGTGAATAAACTGCATACGAGAACAAATGTTTGTGACTTACAAATCCTCTAATTGTCAGCAGGGTGCAGCCCAGGCATTAGTTACACTGATCCTGTTGCTTTAGGTTTCAAAGCTGGCTTTGGAAACCAGAGGAAGAGACCAAACACTGAAAACAGACTGTAGCAAAGCAGAGACCAAGAAAGAAACTAGAGGGATAAAAAAGCAAAGTAAACTATAAGGGTATGAAATGTCATGTTTACCAGGCTCACTCACCAGGTACATAGAAACAGAGCAGGATTTCTCAATTTTTAAAGGAGAAATTCTCCGTGGTTACTAATATTTGAATTTTTGCTTATTTTTTGTCAAGAAGAAAACCAGATCTGAGTGGTTGATATTCCTCCTAGACATGACTGGTAACTTCTAAATTTTCTCATGGTTAACCTTGTTTTTTACTTTGCTAAATGTCTAGATTTTATAGTACTGGGCCTCTTTTTAATTTGTTTTGGGACAAGGTCTCACTAAGTTAAAAATTGCCCAGTCTGGGTTTGAACTCATTACTGCCTTAGCCTCCCAGCACTCAGGAGGATCAGAGGCATGCACCCAAAGCTGTAGTTTTATACCTTTGAGAATCCATAGTTGATATGAAAAGAGATGTGATCATAATAAAGAATTGTCTTTTAAGTACCTGAATCTTTGTCAGGTTCTTCACTCTTACAACCTCAACACCTTGTAATTTAATTGGTACACAAATTTGCAACTGGAATCGAGCTCCAAAGAGGTTTTCTCCATGTATCTGCCAAATAAAAATCGGAGCAAGAAGTCAAAGCTCATGCTTCTTTGCCAAATGTATAGACGTAAATTTTGCATGGACTAAGTGCTTACATTGAAAAGGAATTCTTTATGGTCAGAAAGCCCCCGGCTTGTGTTCATGTACATCACTGATGATCTGCAATTGAGAGGACATGTGTTAGCCCCAAGGTTCTCTTCATGTTTTGAGTGGGCTTGAATGCTTCCAATTGGATACACTAGGACAAGGGTACCAGGTCCTTACTAGGGATCAAAGCTGAATGTCTAGAGAGTGGGTGAGGTGGGGTATTTGCAATGCATATAGTTGGGCAAGTTCATTTTCTAGTTAGCAGTCTTCACAGTAACATTACTTTTTTCCCTCCTTACTTCCCAATCCCACAGCCCTTCTTTTCCTCTATAGCATCACATCAATTCCCTTTTGTAGCAAGACCAGTCGGTACTGCTCTGATGACCATTATGGGGTTTCTAGAAGCAACTCATGCTCTAGCGATCAGTGTTGGAGCTTGGATTCTAAGCAGCCTCATCTTAGAGAAGAACATTGCCCATATCTACCCTGACTGCTGTTTCCTCCCACAAGAGGGACTCCCTGAAGTTGTCCTCTGTGCATGGCGGTCATACAGGTGCCTTGGGAGTACTTACTTGGAGAGAGCTGCAATGAAGGCATGCCGGAATTGAAGATTGTGGGTCTTTCTGGCCAAAGATCTTCCATTAGAACTGGAAATAAAATTAGTTCACAGCTGTATATGTAACAGTTGCTTCTATAGCCTGGCTTCCTAGGATCATGGGGACGTGGAAGGGGTGTTAGATTAAGAAAATTCTTAGATATGCAATAGAGTGCAAAATAATCACTAGAAGACCACACTTAGAGAAATGATTGATTTTTTAAAGATTGTTCTCAGACTCCACACTATTGACATTTGGGGACAGATAGTTTTTTAAATTGTCTGTACATTGTTTAGCAGCATCCCTCATCTCTATCTAGTAGATAACCGAGGCACCTCCTAAATCATGACAAAAATCCAGGAACCGGATGTGGTGGTGCCGCCTAGAAGCCCAGCACTCAGGAGGCTGAGACAGAAGAATTACCACAAGGTCAAGGCCAGCCTGGGCTACACAGTGAAACAAAAGTCTCCAGGCATTGCCTCTGGGAACAGAACCACCCCTGCTTGAGTCTTAAAACCTCTAAACGTGGAGATTTTGCAGTTATTCCAAAGTTAAATAAACGAGAACCAGAAATCTAGTTCAAAGTTCATTCCACCCCACTATACCATAGTTTTACTTTGTGTGAATAAAAGAGTATTTTAAATATCTGATAATATGATGTCACTGTGGGGATACAGAAGACTTCTGTGGACCCACTGAGGTTCCTCTTCTCCCTGTAGCTCTCAGCATTTGGTTGGTGCTGGCTGTCAGGAGAGATTTCCAAGAAAACAGCCTGTGTTTGCTGCAACACAGGCACTACTTACTTGCCGATGGTCACAGTGATGTCTGCTGTTCTGTTTGGAAAGATACTCTCCTCCAGCTGCCAAACTACTGACATATTTACCTATTGTAAAGGGGGAAAGATGGTCACTTGATTCCTCTCTTTGTCACTCACAATTACAACTGCTTAGTATTAAGTGGACATAAGAAACATAACTTAGATTCCTCACATTTCTGTAGCATAACATACTTCCACACATCATCCCATTATTTCATGTGCACTTCACCATGCAAATATGGAGTGAGCAGCATTGCTCCGCTTCTGGTTCCCCTTCTATAGTTTAGGAAACCACTGTGAAGGTTTCCTGCAGCACAAAGAATTTGGCCTGATGCCCCTCCCCAACTTCATTCTGCTTCCCTGGGATGAGCCAACACTGTCTGTGGCTCTATACTCAAACTACCCCGCTACCAATCCTTCCTTTCAGAGTAAATTTAGCAGTTCTGAGCACAGCCAGGGGTTGACTTCAGTAAAGGGAAGCACAGAGACCACAAGTCAGAGACTCGAAAGAGACCGGGATGTAGATAACACCAGCTCCAGGGTAGCGAGAAGACCCAGCAGTCAGGATAGACTTACAGATGACCTCTTGAGTATGGGGTAACCAATCTTGCAGTTCATGACAAGGACGGACGCAACTGGCTTAGGGTCAGCACACTGAATGTTTGGAGAGGGAGGCTGTTGACACAGAATAAGACACTTCTTAAGGAGCAAAAGAGCAGTTTTCTCACACCAATTCCACAAACATTCACCGATTTTTTTCTTCTCCATGCCAGATACCCTGCCTGGAGCTAGGGATATAATCAATGAGACTTGGCCCCTGTCTTTCTCAAGCTAGTCAGGAGGGCACAGCAGTAGAAAAATTGAAGAATTTGAAATACAGCCTGGGGGAGGGGGTGGTTCAAGAGAGGAACAGTGGAGAAAGGTGAATTCCAAACCGGAGGGCCCTGTAAAATCCTCACGGGAAGAGACATTTGAACTGGGCTGTGGACCAATGCAAATGTTACACACAGAGATGGAACGGAAGCCAGCATGGGCTCAAACACTGCTGTTAGCCTTTCAACCGTGGTTCTTCATCTGGACCACTGAACATAGGAAACAATTCTCCCACACATTGCACACCACTAATTCTATTCTAGATGCACAGGAGATAATTTTGGGTTTTTTTCATATAATGGATGCTATTCTAGCCCACGGAAGACAAACCTGTAGTTGCAACAAAGTCAAGTCTACTGACTCATTGCAAATGAGGAAAAGTATACTGCAGGTAGGAATTTCACCAACAAAGGAAAAGCCAGAGTTATTAAAGGATTGTCGGAGTGGATGGAGTTTAGGTGAGACTGCCCAG
>NW_022900925.1:13363479-13368533 GCF_012274545.1 Fukomys damarensis | reverse complement strand
TTTTTTTTTTTCCAGGACCGGGGATTGAACTCCGGACCTTGCACTTGTGAAGCAGGCGGTGGAATCACTGAGCTAAATCCCCAGCCCTATGATCATTCTGCCTCAGCCTCCCAGAGTGCTGGGATTATAGGCATGTGCCACCATATCTGGCTATTTTTTACTTTTTCAGTGACTTAGAGCATTTGAACTTATTTATCTCTCAAAATCCTGGTTAAGAAAGGCATCATAGGGCTGTGGATTTAGTTCAGTGTTTCTGCTGCCTGCTTGCAAGCGCAAGGTCCCGAGTTTGATTCCCAGTACCAAAAAAAAAAAAAGAAAGAAAAGAAAAACATCATCACACAAACTCAAAGGACTGGGAATTTAGCTCAGATACAAAGTCCTGAGTTTGATCCCCAGTAGCAGGAAAAGGGGGGGCAGCATGCAGAGAAGAGCGTAGGAAATGGTGCCATTAGAAGTTTGTAAGGCAGAGAATGGATCCACAGCATACAGTTGAAGTGGAGAGGATTCATCTAATCATTGATCATTTCCTGGACAGACCAGGAGGAGGCTGGAGGCATGGAGACCAGTAAGGAGGTTGTCACACACATAAAAAGAGGGTGTGTAGCCCGGGAAAGATATGAGCGGATGTTTCCAATGCTGCTGCCACAATTACCTTGTGTATTCTCTTAAATTGCAAATTTCTGGGGTAATTCAAAGCCAGGCTTGTCATGTAGGAGTCTTCCCCAGAGTTCGTTAGGCTGATGTTTATGGTCAGTTCCTTGGTGAGACCCACCACCAATTCCTGCCTGAACAGGGGAAAGATAAAAGTGTTACCAATTTCTTTAATCTATAAAACTTCAATACAGTAGACTAGCACATTCTTAACTACATAGACAAATTGTCTAAAGGATACATTTAGCCTAGATTTTCTTCCCCTCAAAAGAAGCAAACACTCGGGCTGCCACACCCATCTCAGTTGCTGGGTGAGATCATAATGGCCACCACTTAGTGCTTGCCATGTGCCAAGGCTGTGCTTCCTACCCTTCACCCCCTTAGAACCCTATGCAATGGAACAGTTACTCTCTAGGTTGTGTAAGAAGAAAAGAAATCAAGAGAGGCCAATTTGCCCGAAGTCTAGCATCCTCCAGAGAGAGTTGGGAGAGTTGAAGCCAAATCCTCTTTCTACCACCAAATCACTGTGGCCCTAGGCAAGGTCCTTCATGACACATATCCATCCTACAGATATTTTTTTCACTGAGTTTATTGGTACTTTTTAAGTGTACAGTACAGTTACATTTATCATTGGGACCTTGTACCTTTACATGACAGATCTTGGTTCTCATTTTTTCCCACACCCCTGCACTCCCTTCACCCCTCCTCCTTCCCTATTTACAAAGACTTTGTTTCCATTTGTTCCTTTTCTCATATTTTTTCTTTTCCCTGAGGCATTGTATACAAGTCAGATGCTCCACACAGCACTGGAGAGCAGTATACACAAGCCACATACGATCCTGCCTTCTTACAAAGCCCTCCCCTCTTTGAGACAGGGTCTTGTGATATAGTTTGGGCTTGCCTCCAACTCACTATGTGGCCCAAACTGGCCTTTAACTTGCTGTGATCCTCCTGATCCTCCTGCCTCAGCCTCCAGAGTGCTGAATTACAGGTGTGTGCCACCACACCCAGCAAAGCCCTCTTTCGTGGCTTCAGCTCTTCCTCCTACAAAAATCATTCAGGCCCACCTAACTAAAAAGCTATGGTTCAAGATATGAGCCCACTCAGCAGACTGCCCACATGTTGTTAAATACTTCTGAGATCTTTGGGGTAACACAGTAACAATACAAAGAAAACTTCTAAACTATCTGAAATGTCCGAAGAAGGAACGTGCAGATATGGGAAGTAATGTGGCTTGTGTTTTGTTGTTGTTGTTGCTTTGTTCTGGTTTGCATTTTATCACAGTTGAGAAGAGATAGGTTAGAAGAAACAACAGGAGGCAAATGCAGTTAGAGCCTGCTGTTGGAAATCCATTCAAGAGTTGATACATGCCAAATATACAACCTTAGTGGAAATGGAGGGTGAGGAGAGTCAGAAATGATAGAGCAATGGGCGGGGTAGATTGAGTTAGTGCTGAGCTTCCTGTTCAGGTCGCTCACTGTTGTTACTCACTGAGGGAAAGAAGACAAGGGGAAGAGCCCAGGATACAGAAAGATGAGTTCCTTCTGGGACACAAGGAGTACCTCCAGGACACTAAGACAGACCGGGCTGGATATACTGTTTCAGGGCCCAAGAGTGAGAGCTGAGCATCATCAGAATATCTAACAGGGTTTCTTAAACTAAGGCCCAGGGACAGTTTCAGAGGGCCCAGAATGCCAGGATTTATGTATGCACATATCATTTATGGAGAGGGGCCTGTAATTTTCATTTCTTTTTCAGGGGATCCCTGTCTGCAGAAAGGTGAAAAATCACTGAGTTGCTTGGACCCTGATGGTTGTACTCTGTGGTGCTTTTGAAATAGAAGCGCATGCTTGCTATGTACACTAGGGGGCAATGCAGGGCAAGCTGTGCGTGCCACATCTCTTTCACAAGGAAGTGACTGCCAGGATGCTTCTTGGCTATAATTAATTCCCTGTGGAAACAGCTGTGCCTACTTGTTAGGCTAGATTCCAAAGCACTCGAAGGTCTTGAATTGGGTCCTTAGTGACAGGCAGCACTAAGCCACCCACATCTGAAGTGCAAGTCCTGAAAATATCTGCGAAGCCTCAGGGGACAGATCCGTGCCCGTAGATGGCAACTCCTGCCAAATGGCCATCGGTATCATGACACACAAGTGGCGCTAGTGGCCAGGAAGGGCATTTGAAGACCACCAATGTCCAAAATCAAACTCCCAGTCTCAGTTCAGCTGCTGGCAACTCCATCGTGCTGGAATTCAGTGTGTGGGAACACTCCTGGCCAGCCCAGAATTTAGAGTGAAGGAACTGGTCTGTATCTGTGCTGCCCGATACCACCGGTCAGACGAGGGTATTGAGCATTTGGAATGTGGCAGGGCCTCTGAGGAACTAATATTTTAAATTATGTTTAAGCTCGATGACCTTAAATATAATTAGACAAATAGGATCGTGTGTTGGGCTACATGCCAGGCTGCGATCTCTCTCCATTCCCCACCTCCACTCTGCACAGATCCTATGGGCTTTCACTTCAAAATGTAACCTCCTTCTTTGTGTCACCCAGATCCAAGCCACCGTCATCTCTCACGTGCATCATTGCAATAGTAATTACTATCTCCTTGCTGTGCCTCTGTTCCTACAATCTATTCTCCACACATCAGCAGGAGCTATAGTGTTAAAATGCAAGATTATATCGCCATGTGGTCTCCCTGTTCACAATGAAAGCCCCTCTGAGGGCTGATGAAGTCCTGTTGGACAGCCCATATTACTCTCTCATCCCACTCTAGTCACCCTAAGTCACCCCACTGCAACCACACCGGGTCCTTGCCTTGCCTCCCACCTGCCAGGCAATGCTCCTACCCCAGGGCATTTGTAGTGCTCTTTCCTCAGACACCCAGATAACTGCCTCCACCACCTCCTCATATAGGTGTCAAACATCCAGCCTCCCTGACCTGATTTAAAGATCCATCCTCAGCCCAACACTCCCATCTCCCCTGCCTTATATATGCTCAATACAGAATTTACTTATCTAAGCCGGGTGTGGTGGCACATGCCTGTAATCCCAGTACTCAGGAGGCTGAGGCAGGAGGATCACTGTGAGTTCAAGACCAGCCTGGGCTACATAGTGAGTTCCAGATCAGTCTCAACTACATGGTGAGACCCTGTCTCAAAAACCAAAAAATGAATAAGTAAATGAATTTGCTTATCTATGATCTTCTACCGCTAAAAGCACCAAAAAGGCAGGAATTTTTGTTTATGTTCTGGAGGTTTTCACAATGCCTCCAGTGCTCAGCACAGAGATATTTGAGGAACTGTTATGAATCTGTCTAAGGAGTGAGCCAGGAAAGAGGTTACCTCTAATGGAAGTAACCCTAGGAGTGAGGATCACTGGGTTATGAACAAAACGTCATCCAGGATGTCAAGATGTGGGTTTAAATCCACCAAATGATCACTGTGATCCTAGGCAAAGGCCTCAGCTACTGTGTCTGTTTCATGATCTGTAAAATGGAGACACAAATGTCCTCCCTCATATGGTGGCACAGATAATAAGCGCAAAAGCCTTTGGAGGACCATGCCAGAAAAGCAGAAGGAAGTCAGCAATGGATCCTGATGAGAAGCTTTCCCAGGTAAATCTTCAGGAATAAGTTAACCGCAGGAACTATGATCACCCAACTCACTGAGACATGGTGGTGGCCAAATGTAACTCAGCGATGCAAAACAGCTGATTCTTGCAGGCCTTCTCATAGGGCAGCTGTAATGAGACATGGAAAGGCGAGGTCAGCCAAGGGGGCCTGACTTACCCGTAGCCCTGCTTCATGATCTTCTGCTTAGGACACCTCCTTGCTTACTCCAGAAGCTCTCAGTGAAGGCTGGCAGGCTGGGATTGAGCCTACACAGCCGAGTGAGCTATGGCTGTGACATCTCTGCTTAGGCCCAAGCCATTGGCACACCCAGAGCCAGGCTTCTGCCAAAGGTAAAAATGGTGGGTGTGGGGTGGTGGGTGTGCCTGATACATTCACGTCAGGTGAGTTAAATAGCAACATTCACAAGCAGCTCACTACTCCAAACATTTGGGGAGGAAAACCCCTTTGTGAAGGAAAACAGCCCTTTCAAGTATGGGTGGGAATAGCTGGGGCAGGAGCCAGGGCCACCTGACCAAATAACAATAGGTCCAGTCCTCGGATATCCTTCACTCCTTGGCTGTGTTCTCTGGAAATTACTATTTCCCTTGCAACCCTGAACACACACAGTAACGGAATTCAGAAAATCACACATGGTTCAATAGGCCTCTTTGAGATTTAAAAGCCCCAGTTTGATTTGAAAAGTCAAATATTCTACCAAAAAAAAATCAAATATTCTAAAATAGGTGGGTGGGTTGCAAGGGCTTGAATTTGATCCCCAGCACCAAAAAAA
>NW_022900925.1:13354727-13363160 GCF_012274545.1 Fukomys damarensis | reverse complement strand
GGGTGTATATATATATATATATATATATATATATATATATATATAGCCAAATAGCTTGTTCTAGTGAAAGGAAACAGGGTGAAGCCAGCCATCTAAAGTCCCAGTGAGAATTCATTCTGCGATAGCATCTATGTGGCCATATCAGATAATTTTTCACATCCTTTTTAATAGGTGAAATAAAAATATTTAAATCTTTCTCACATAACCATAGTAATAATTGATTAAGGTCAGACTCATAAATAAATGTGAACCAGGAAACGTACATGAGCTCAAAGCTTCTCACCATAAAATATTTATATCAGTGTTAATCTCCTGATTTTGATCATTGTGCTATGATTTACATGTAAGAGAATGTCCTTGTTCTTAGGGAGCATATGCTGAAGTATTGGGAGTAAAAAGATATAGAAACTGTAATTTATTCTTAAACCAAAAGTGTACAAACTCTTTGTGCATGCATGTGTGCGTGGGTGTGTGTGCCAGGGACTTGCTATGTTGCCGAGGCTGGGCTCAAGTGAACTTCCTGCCTCAGCCTCTTGAGTAACTGGAAGTACAGGTGCACCTGCATCTGGCCCTGGAAGATCGCTGTGACTTTTTAACAAGTTAAATATTTCAAAGCCAAGTTTTAAAAAAGAGACGATACGTAATGAATGACAATCTGCTTATCACCAAAATTCTATGACATTAGTTCTCTCAGTCTTTTCTGAATCATCTAATTTGTTGAAGGTTTGAGAGGGCCAGACATACAACCTGCAGACCCTGACCAGTGCCTGAATAGGAAAGTGCACCAAAGGACTCCCTCTTCAGCCCTCAACAGGACAGCTCCAGTCCAGCCCTGCAAGGGACCCCCATCAGACTGTCCTCAGTTACCTTTACCAAGTGAGCACCCAAGTACACAATGTATTCGCATGCTTCCTTAAATACGTGGTGGGCATCTTAGTGAGTCATAAAGGAACAAACTTTGGGAGATGGCTGGAGACCTATCACCTACCAGCGAGGCCCTAAGCCAGGTAACACCATCTCAGGGACTCCCTTTCCCTATTTGTACAGTGACGAGCCCGATTCCTCTCTGAAGACCCTCCCTGACAACTCTAGCCTTCTTTAAAGTCAGAGGAGCAGGTGCTTTTCGTGGGGTGTCCCTTAGGAATGTGGGCCCCAGCTGGGGACAGAGTCACCTGGAAGACGGCAGAGGGCTCCGCGTAGACGTCCAGGATGGGGTAAGTGTGCCTCTCCCGTCCCTCCGGAGCCTGGAGCTGATAGTCGACCTTGACACTGATGTTGGAGAAGCAGTCATCCTCACAGAGCTGCAGGGCGACCACGGCAGGTGGGGTCGGAGGCGAATATGGAGAAGAAGACGAAAGGAGAGTACTTCTAACTTTGATGTAAACAACTGGGCGGGGGATGTAGCTCAGGGGCACAGTGCCTGCCTAGCAAGCGAGGCCCAGAGTTGATCCCCAGCACCAAAAAATAAAATAAAATGAAAATCAAAGAGATGATCAGAAGTAGGGCAACTTTCTTCGAGAAAGCTGCCAGGAGCTTGGGGAAAATTGCCCTTGGTCTGCTATGGCCTTATAACTCCTTACGGTTCTCACCCTAGTCACAAAGGGGTTCTGGCCATTGGGGATAAGAACTGGCTCGGACTTTATCTGGAAGGCGGTGAGAGTGGCAGGGGGGGTGTGTGGGGAGAGTCATGGTCACATCTGAGTTTACAAAGATCTTTCTCGAAGCAGCGTGGAGGATGCAGGAGAGAAGTAGAAACTGACAGCAAGGAGAGAGCTGAGGATCCCATTTGCTGTGTTCTTTGTTCAAGGGAGCCTTTCTTCGGTGAGAGCAGCTCTGAACACGTGAAACCAAATTAGCTTGATTCCCTGGTGGAAAGTGTAATTATGCCTTTATTAAGGGAAGCCACAGATGTGCTGGAAACTCTTAAGCCGATTAACAGTCTCCTTGGAAGCAGACGTACAGTCAGAAGTCTAATTCGTGAGCTTGTTTATGGGAATACATGATTCTCATAGGCCTAAAGTTCTAATTCGTTTTAGGCCCTGAGTCCAAACAAATTCATTTTTTCCATGTTTCTGGTTTGCCAGGAGAAAACTGTCCTAAATGATAACTCTGTCTTTCCATTTCTACCTTTTAATTGTTCGATATTTTTTGATGTTGACTTGCAGAAGGATGTTCAGCCACTGGTATCAAGTGAGATAAGATAACATAATAAACATTTCTGATTTATTACCAAGACAAACATCACTGATTGAAGCACCTCCCTTTTTGCCCAGCTTCTAGGAAGGTCAGAGACAGAGTGTTCAATTTTCTTAGGCTGTGTGTGTGGGGGGGTGCTGGGGACCAGACCCAGAGCCTCCCATATGCAAAGAATATGAGCTGTGCCACTGAACTATACTCCCAGCCCTGGTCTCTCTTTTCTCTTTTTATATATAGGGTCCCACTTTGTAGTTCAGGCTGAGCTTAAACTCCCAGCAATTCTCCTGACTCAGTCTCCCAAGCGAGGGGTTTACAGACGTGCACCACCATGCTCGGCCTTCACTATATTTGGCGGGGGGCGTTGAGACAGGGTCTCACTATGTAGTTGAGACTTCCCTGGAACTCACTCTGTAGCCCAGGCTGGTCTTGAATTCACAGCGATCCTCCTGCCTCAGCCTCCTGAGTGCTGGAATTACAGGCATGCGCCATCGTGCCCAGCTGGCTCTTTGTTGTATTTTTGATGTAATTATCTACATCTTCTGTGCCAGTCGGGTTCTTGATTTGTTGTGATAATTTTAGTTGTCTCATGTGTATGTGTGGCTGTGTCTCCTATATGGTATACACTTCAAATCTTTCCTCAGTATCACAGACCCCTCACTCAGGACTCTCATACAAACTCCCTCACTCACCTCTCCCTCTGTGAAGACAAGCTGGAGCTGCTTGCAAAGCTGGGGTCCACTTCTCCACTCCAGACGGTGGTTCAGGCAGTCGTTCCTGTCTGCACACTGCAGCCTTTTCCTCTGCTTCGCCACATCCACACCCACCGTGAAATTGAGTGCTGTCTCTCCGAGGCCTGGGGGTGAAGACCAGACCTCCCTGATGAGGCAAAGCCCAGAGAGAGGCCCCCAGCCTGCCCGAGCTCCTGGTGAGCCCCTCCTGCACAGTGTTCCCAAGTGCCCTTCCCTGGGGCACTTCCTTGAAAGTTTTTCATCTCAAAAATGGGATCTGGGTCCACACTGAATGCAGAACGTTCCCTGGGCTGAGTCTACCTTTCTTTGGGAAGGAGCAATTGGGCCAGATGTTGGGACGGAGAGAGACACCACAGAGTAAAACCTGAGCATAAGAGAGCAGGAAGCACCTCAGAGATCCCGCAGGTCAGCTCCCTTACTGGGCAGAACAGAAACCAGGGCCAGAGAGAGAAAGACAACTGCCCAGCGTCACAAAGCCCTCTGTAGGCTCTCTGTGCCTGGAATTGATAGGTCAGTCACTTCTGCCCTCAGGTTTGATAATGATGCCCTGGGGACTGTTTTTGGGCCGACAGTGAGCAGCAAGCTGACTTAGGGATTTTTACTGAGTGATTCAGCACTGGGCTACTGCTGAGAAATTGTTCTGGAGGGGAACTCCTGGGTTGGCAGGAGACACCGAGGCTGAGAGCCAAGCTCAGCTCCCCTTTCTGGAAAGTCTCCCAGTGAGGATCAAGTAAGGGGATGAGGAGGCCAGGCTTCCAGCAGGTTATCCAGTCCCACCTGGGCCCAGAGACATATGAAGAAAGGAAATAAATGTATCTCAGAGAAACTCTACCCTGAAACCCTAAGAAAGAGCTCCAAAGCCCCTCTCCCACTGAGTGTGCATGTGACAGCAGACCCTCCCTTTCCTGGTGTAGTTCAGATTTAATGGAACTTAATGACAAAAAAGCTAGAATCTAGCAGAGTAATCGCAAGCACCAAGAGCTCACAGGACCCCATCCCAACCTCTTTCCCCACCTGCTACAGAAGCCAGTAAGCAATGACCACGGAACCAGAGGGGCCGCTTGGCTGCCTGTTTGTTACCTGATTCAGCTGCCTCCTTTGTGGAACTCATTTCAAAACACAAACGTCCAATCACGCTGCCGCTGCTGTTGAAGCCAATGGGCAGTGCCCTGGGGGTGAAGGTCATGGACGCCTTCAGGCGAACCACAGGTCGTGAGCTAAACAAAACATCAATGAGGACCACAAGAAGTACCCACATGAGTTAGGATCAGTGCTTGACTGCTTTATTCAAGCATTCGATGACATCTATGAACATCTCCAGTCTACCGGGGGATCCTCTATGTCCTCAGGAGACAGTGAGAAAAGAGACAAGTCCCTGCTCTAATGGAAAAGCAGACCACAAGCAAGGAACAGGGGAATACTATGTCCTGATACTGCTATGTTAAAAATGAAACAGGACAATGTAATGGAAACCGTGGGCTACTTAGGTTGAATGGTCAGGGGTGGCCTGGCTGATGAAGAAAGAGGTGCTGAAGTTCACATCTGTTAACAAGAATAAGCCAGCTATGTGAAGATCAAGGGGAAGAGCATTCTGCGCACAAAGCACAGCCATACAAAGGGCCTGTGGCAGGAATGAGCTTAATTTGTTGAGAAACAAAAAGATCAGTGTGGCAGGAGCACCATTAGTGAGACAAAGGGTGCTAATAGGATATGGGAATTGGAAGACAGGCAAGGCCTGGTCACAAGAGCCCTGTGGGTCATGGTGAGGAACTGGGATTTTGCTCCCAGGTGGGAGTCATTGAGGGTTTCAGGCAGTGAGTGAAGGGACCACTGGCTGCTGGGTGGAGAATGGAGCTCAGAGAGAGGAAGATAACTTGCCAAGACCGGAAGCATGAAGAGGCAAGATTTGGGAGAAGGAAGGGTGAGTAAGAACCAGAGCTCCATTTTGGATTGAGGAGGAGCCTGTGAGAAGCAGCCAAGGTGGGTGCTGAGCTCCAGAGCCTTATTTATAGCCATGGACTTGATTCACTTTAGGGGTGAAGCACAGGGGCCTAACACTACTACTACTACTACTACTACTACTAATAATAATAATAGCCATCACTCAGCACTGCTAAATACTCTGCATATATTCCTTCATATAATCCTCATAATTCTGTAGACAGTTACTATTGCCCATTATGTATAAGATAAGAAAGTTGGGACTTAGCATTAAATAATCTGCCCAAAGACACACTGGCAAATTAGAGCTGAGCTCAAACCCAGACGGGCAGACCCCAGAACGTGCATCCTCAACAGTCACACTTCCTCCCTCCCTTGGCACCTGCTGTCCACATGGATCCCCCAAGGGCAGGACAGGTGGGTGAGCTGGGGCCGGGGGGGTCCCAGGAGGCAGGGCAGACACCTACCGGAACACAGTTGCTCGGCCCAGTGCGGCCACAGTGATGTCAGGAAGGCCATCGCCACTGAAATCTAAGCCACCAGCCACAGACACACCAAAGTAGTGGAGTCCTGAGGCAACAGCAGCAGCTCGGATCCGCTGTAAAGGGAGAGACACAGATATGAGGTGAGGACAAGGGAGAAAAAGAAAAGTTCTTTCTTATTATAGTCAGTTCAGCATCATCCCACCTTTTTTGTCCAAAGGAAACCTTAACCTACAAACAGGGAGGATGGGAGGTTTCCCAGAGCAAGTGACAGGTGAGTGGCACCTGGGACTTGATGGAGAGATTGGGGGAACTGCCAGGGGCTAGGGCAGTGGGTGGGGTTGGGGGTGGGGAGAAGTATCTGGAGGAAACAAGGCTGATATGAGGCTGGAGCATCAGCAAAGGCTTTTCTGAATCAATGACTTCATCCAGGGTACATTTTAGAAATGTTACTGAAGGCGCAGGTAGAAGATGGGCAGGAGATGGGAGCTGGGGGATGGTGGGAGTCCAGGGCAGGGATTAGCAAGGCCAGAGCTTGGATGGAGATGGTGGGATGGAGAGGAGGAGCTGGATTGAGAGAGAGCTAGAATCATTAGGTCAGGGGGCCTGACAGGCTGTGCAGGGTGACTTCTGTCCTCGAGACCCCCAACCACCTGAGGCCAGCCCAGTACTGAGGACTGGGGTGGACATGGAGCTCAGTCATCCTTTTTGGGAGAGATCAGGATCCTAGAGGGGAGGCAGGAGAAAGCACCATGGTCACCTGTGAGGGGCTGACAGAGAGGCCGTCCTGGTGTCCGTTGTAGATGTATACACTGCCAAAGCTGCCCCCGTCATCCACCTCCAAACCCTCCAGGGGAGCCGCGATGGCCACATCTGTGAATTTATCCTGATCGATGTCCCCCACAGCCGCCACAGCAAAGCCAAAGCGGGCACTAGAGAATCTGGGATACCCGCTCAGCACGTGTGCCAAGGAGAAGGAACCATCCTGCAAGGCAAACCAGAAGCTCAGCCCTCAAGAAAGGCCTGCAGGTGTCACGCCATCACCACCCAAGGGACACGCTCACGAGCTTGTGATTCTATTCTGCAGTGAGTCTATGGCTTAGAAAAGGTACAGGACCTTCCCAAGGTCACACAGTGGGCTACTAGTAAAGCTGAAGTCCTCCTGCCTGAAGGACTGGACTTCGAGGCTGTCACACAAAGTACTGAATTGGCAATTGGAAGGCTGGGCTCCAGGAATGGCTCTCCAAGTACTCGCTAGGTAAACTCACAAGTCTCAGCATCATGGAGACTTGTGAGCCTCAGCTTCCTCACCTGTAAATGGGAGTGACAGCTACCTTCTCTAATTACCATGAGAAGCAAGTAAAATTACAGACAGCACATCCTTTGACACCCACAAAGCTATAGAGATGTTATCGTAGACAGTTGCCCTCGGGTGGGAGTGGGACAGACCTCGGCCCTGAGCACTCCCGGTCACTGCCCCCTCCACCCCTCCACAGCCAGGCAGGGCCAGGGCTGGCCCAGCCTCCACCACCTGTGGCAGCCACAGCCTCGGCAAGCCCATGGGGCCAGAGATTCTCCCACCTGCTCATGCAGACGGTATGCGTAGACTCTGCCTTCTTCCCCACGGATGTGGTAGAATGGAGCAGCCACCAGCAAAAAGTCTGTGGTCCCATCCATGTCGATGTCCATAGGGCACAGTTCAGAACCAAAGTAGGACCCCAACTATGGCCCGGGAAGAACTCAGTATGTGGGCAGTGTCAGGAAACTACCCCCACCGCCTCAGCAAGGCTGACCCCTGCTTATTCTCTTCCTGGATCCCCCAAATGAGCTCGTTCCAGGGCAGTTTGTACATTAGTGACACAGAACTTGGTGAGAGACCCAGGGCTCATAATGGGGAGCTAGCTGGCAGAAACGCAGAGACACTGAGTTCTACCCAGGAGCCTGAGCTTTGCCAAACCAGGGCCCATCCCTTTCCCCAGGGCCCCAACCCCTGGGGTCCCCAGGAGGTACCTGCTCTCCTTCCAGCACCCGAAAGTAGGCGGCCTCTCCGCTCTCCCGCTGGAGCTCAAACACAGCCCCACGTTGCCTGTACCGTGGAGCCCCCGCGAGGTAGGAGATGCCGGAGGCCTTGTGTAGCATGGCCACTGAGTAGCCTGGAGCAGAGTGGTATGACCTTAAATAGGTGCTCCCCCAGCTACTCCACTGGACCCCACCTGGTGATGCACTGTCACCAGTCACACATGCCTACCACACATATGTGATACACACACATTACTGCTTTGCTCAAATACACTTGTTCACACACATTTTCTGCTTACTCACAGGCACCCACCATTATAACGGAGAGAACGCATTCTCCCCTACAAAGCTACCCACGCCCACCCTGTGCCTACCCAGAATATTCAACCTCAGGGTCCCTATCTAGGGGCCATCCCGTGTGACCCATGTCACCAACCAGGACTCTCCTCTACCAGGAATCTCAAAGTGTAGATCAACACACAACCTCAGCACAGCAGCCTGGCCCCACGCTAGCCAGGTAGCCCACAGGCCCCAACCTCACCCAAGTAGCTATACTGCGCAGCTCCTGTGTCCGCTGGAGTCTGGTTCAGGAAGCGGCCCTGGTGGCACTTCATGTTGTAGAGCAGTGTGCCCCCAGACCAGTTAAAGGCCCCCACAGCGCCGAGGAGCACGTGACCCTGCAGAGGACAGAAATGGGGCCAAATGAGAGGTAGGTATCCAGATGTCAGTGCAGCACATCTTGCTGGAAGCAGGCAAGATTTAACAGCACAGTATGGTCTGGCCAGAACTGCAGACAGGAAGGTAGAATGGTAAACCCTGGGTTTACCTGCCTTGTACCTCTGACCAGTCATGCCAGCTGTGTCTCCAGGAGCTGACCGGGGACTCTGACATTGAGCATTTTTTAAAATGCTTAGCCTGACAAGGTGGCACTTTCCTATAATCCCAGCACACTGGAGGGTTGAGGCAGGAGGATCACAAGTTCAAGCCTGGACAATCTAGAGAGACCATGTCAGGGAAAAAAAAAGGACTGACAGTAGCTTAGTATG
>NW_022900925.1:13305377-13354613 GCF_012274545.1 Fukomys damarensis | reverse complement strand
ACAAGTTCAAGCCTGGACAATCTAGAGAGACCATGTCAGGGAAAAAAAAAGGACTGACAGTATAGCTTAGTATGAAGGCCCTGGGTCAAATCCTCAATACTGAAGAAGAAAAAAAAGAAAAGTAAAATCTGATTGAGCAAAAATAGCATTCAAGTCCTTCTCCCTCACCAGAGGCCTCCTGGGTTGGTAACTGTGCAAGGACATGACCCTATCCTTAAACACATACAACAAAATGACCTCCAGGAACAAAGATGACCATTCCTTTGTCTGTGCCAGTGCTCCAGATCGGGGAGAGCAGAAGATATGTTTCCCTTTACCCTTCAGAGGCATCGCCACAAGGCCCTGCACTGTGAGCCCCTGAATTTCTGCCTGGGCTGAGTGGGCCACAAACCTCATCCAGGATCTGGGCGCTGAAGCCAGTCTGTGCCAGCTGGTAGCGAAGGGCCTCCCCCACGGTGCCTGGAAGCCAAGAAGCCCAGTGAGACACTGCCATACCAGGGGGTGGATGTTTGGTGTACGGAGAAGAGAACCCCGCTGAGAGTGGAGATTAGATTGTTTTAACAACTACAGGCTGAGTAGACCTGGGCGGTTCACTCCCTCTCTCAGGGCCTCAGTTTCCTCATCTGTGAGTCCTAGGCGGAGGAATATGACGCCCCAGCTGTCCTTGTTTCTCCAGCACCAGCTCAGTTTATCAGAGCCTCAGGGAGATTATGGGAGGAGAGGGGGCTGGGGATACTATTGCCTTTCTGGAAAAGACCAGCAAAGGCTTGGGTGGGTGGCAGAGGGGGCTGGAGATGCTGAGAGGCTGCCATGGGGCCCAGTCCTGGACCCTCACCTTCTGTGTGGATGATGTTCTGCTGCAGCTTACTCAGCAGCCCATTCAGCGCTCTGTAGTTGGTCACCCTGAAGGCATGGGTCTCACTGGGGGGCGAGGCGATCAGCTTCAGTTCTGCTTCAGTCTTAACTTTCTCGAACGCATTTCCAACCTGCATGGAGGCCCCCAGGCAGTGGGTGCTCCGGATCCTGCCTCCCTCCTTCTCTCTTCCTTCCCTGCTTCCCACCCTCCGCACTACACTCTGGACAAAAATCCAGTTTTGCTAAAACCACGTGCTTTTCCCCCAGCAACACACATGCTGCTCCCTGTGTGCACAGAGCCCTCTCCTGCCTCCCCTGGGACCTAAGCCAGCTACTTCTGTTGGTCTCCCAGGCTCGTCTGAGGACCATCTCCTCCAGGAAATTTCCTGTGGGTTCTCCCCATCACACAGGCCAGCAAGCCGTGACTGCAACTTGGAAATGAGTCTTCCTTAGGAAGACCCACAGGGAGCACAGGACATGGGGACCAAGAGAAAGGAAAGAAGGTTTGAGTGCACTACTTCCAGAAGCCTCTCTGGAAGGTTCTCTCCATCCAGGCTGTGCAGGGTCAGGAGCCACCTTCCTGTGCCTGGCTCTTACCCCAATAGCAAAACGCTCCACACCCTGCATCTTTGGTGAGTTGATGACAGTCGTGAGGTTGAGGGGGTCACCAAATATGTCACCATCCGTGAGCACCACCATGACCTTGGATGCCTTTTTTCTGGAGCCACGGCTTGGCGTGAAGATGTGGTCTCTAAATAGGAGAGAGAATGGAGAGAACTTTGCCAGAGAGATGCCTGTGCTCTGGGAGAGATTTGATTCACTGCCACATTTCAGCATTGGAAAGGATTAAGCAGCCCTCCCCTGAAATGGAGAGCAAAGGCACAGAGAAGGATAGCTATGTGCCTGTGTCACACAGTGAGGCATCCGCCACACAGATGTTCCGGCTCCGTGCCTGATCCTGATAGAATGGGGCTAGACAGTGTTTAAATCTATCCTTTATGTGTGTGGGGGCAGAGTGCTGATGTTAAAATAGGCAGTAAAACTCACAGAGCACTTACTGTGTGCCAAGTGCTGTCATAAACATTGTGTGTATTTGAACAAAATCCATGAGGCAAGGACTAACATTATCCTCATGTTAAAGTGGGAAACAGAAACACAGAGAGGCCGGGTGACTCGTCCGAGGTCACACACATACAAGCTTGAGCCGGACTTGAACCCAGGCAGTGTGATTGCCCTCTGCTCTACTGTGTCAGAGGAAGTCCTTGGAGAGCTTCTATGGAACAGTCCCTCTTCTCTCAGATCTATTTAGCCACCTCCTCCAGGCATGACACCGCCAAGCCCTGGGAGGGCTACCAGTCAGCATCCCACTCACAGGACGTGCTGCATGGCTGAGGCAGTCTTGGTGACATTCCCCACTTGAGTGATGCTCTGGACTCTGGCAAGTGAAGCGCTCACATCCTGGCTGTCCCGAAGGTCAAACTCAGTCTGGATCACTTCCCCGTACTGCACCAGAGCAAAACTGCACTGGAGAGGAATGACAGGGGGAAGAGGTTGGCAGAGTTGCCCTGCCCAAGGCCTCCCCCGTCCCAAGATAGCTCCCCCAGGCAGCACTGGGAGAATCAGCTTGTCTATCTTGTCCCCAGGCAGAAGGAGAAGCTAAGGCAGAGGGAAATCGCCACTCAAGTAGGGGTGGAGGTGAGTATAAGAGTTGTGGCCCCCAGTGAATCAGATTTCTTCCTGAATCCAGTCCCTCTGTAGGTCCTTTCATGCTGACTACGGCATTGGCCATGTGACTTGCTGTGGCCAGTGGGACACTGGAAAACGCTTGCACTGAGTCTTTTCCTCTGGGGGTGCTGCTGCCATGAAATGGTTGGGCTGGCCTGCCTGAGACACATGACCCAGACAGGTGAGTGAGCCTGTCTTAGACGATCTAGTCCCAGGCAAGCAACCAGATGTCTGCAGCTGCAGGGTTAACTCCAGGCAAGACCCACAGAAGAGCTACTCAGTTGAGCCAGCCCAAATATCTGATCTACAGAATCATGAGCAAATAAAATGGTGGTTATTTTGAGGTTGCTTGTTGCTCAGAAATAGGTAAGTGATGGACTCTATGAGACCAGCCCTAAGGGAAACCCACCTCAAAACACTTGTCATAGAACTTCTTCATCATGTCAGAGATGAATTCTTTGGCTCTCTGGAAGTCTGGAGGGTCGATGCTTCCTGAGCCATCCAAGACGATGGCGATCTCAGTGCCTAGCCAACACAACAGAGCAGGCCAGGGTGGGCATGGGGTTCAGGCAGGAGCGAGGGCAGGATATCCTGCCTTGCAGCAGGGCACACACCTGCCTCAAGCTCCAAGGCTCATTTCAGAGAAGAAGCCATGGAAGGTCCCAAGAGTGAAGCTCTTGTTTCAGAGGCAAAGAGAAAGCTAGAACCTGCTTGGACTCTAACTTGCTATGAATCCTGCCATGAATGCCACTCATGGGGTCCCAGTCTCCCCATCTGTAAGATGTAGCTGCAGAGGGACTGGCCCGGTCCCCCAGCTTCCAGGCATGGGCACACTGCACCTCTGGAGGCTGCCAGTTGGGAGTCAGCTCTGGGAACCCCACATCTTTCCCTTCTCACCAGTTCCCTCCTCTTCTTCCTCTTCTTCCTCCATCTGATCCAGAGTCCTGGGCTTCCTGGCTCTGTTCTTCTCCTGCCCCATGATTCCTCTTCTGTTCCTGTTGCAGTCACCAGCATTCACATACACATCTGGAGCCAGGAGATTTTCTTCAAAAAACACACAGAGAAGAGCTCAAGTCAGAAGGCTCTACACTTCCCCAAGACAAGCTCACATCTAGCTCTGTGATGATTCTTTTCACATGGCACATCAAGTCTACCCTGGCCCATTCTGGGTCTCAGTGTCCCTCTGCCTCTTCTGTGAGCTGGTACCTCCTTGGAGACCCAAAAGGATCTCTTTAGAGCTTTCCAAGGCCAGAGAGCTTCCATTCCTTACCAAGGTCAAAGAAGTTGGCCTGGGCTCGGGGGCGCAAGTCAGGGGTCAGCAGGCTGCAGGCACCTGTGAGTTCTAAGCTGAGGCTGTGGGACCGCCGCGCTTGCACCTGAATGCATATCTGGGGAGAGAGGCAGAAGGGGAGCAGAAAGGATGGGTCGGCCCTATGTCCCCTAGTCACATCCACACTGTCGCCTCCATCCCAGAACTCGGTGGCTCAACTAGGAAGGGGACACCAGAACAGCTAGCTCACCCCTGGCCAGGAGAGGAGTCAGTTCTGGGATCAAAGCCGAGGTTCCCCTCCGGTGTGTACTCACCAAGACACCATGGTGGTTCCGGACAACCGTCACTCCCTGGTACCTCCTCTTTGGGATGGGGACATGCTCTGAAACAGTTCAACAGGCAAGGAGGGAGGAACACTGAGAGGCAGGGTCTGAGCACACAGGGCTGTCATGATCAGGGCCTCCTGAGCAGCCTCCAGGAGCTGGAGTTGGGGCCTTCCCGGGCAGGTCCAGACGTAGCCAGGACACAGTGCCTATCCCCTGCCTCATTCACTCATTCAGCAAATGTCTGCTCTGTTCCCGGCCTAGTAATTGGTGAGAGTGGGGACCCAGAAATGGCTACCACCTGGGGACCTTCCTCGTGAGGCTCCCGGTCTGCGGAGGGGGCAGGTGGGTAGAAAAGCACAATTAGTGGGTGTGTACAGCACCAGGGAAGTGTGCAAGATGCCAAAGGGCTGCCTGAATGGACGGTAAACGCTTCAGGCTTGAAGACCCTGGGGAAACTTGCTACCCTACTACCCCTAAACAGAAGTGGGAGTGCCACACTACCTCCCAATGGGCCTCAGGACACTGTCTTAGATTAGAATCACAGAATCCCCCAGCCCTCCCCTGGACTGTGTACTTGTCTGGGTGGAAACTTGTCTGGAAGCCCAGCACCTCTCACCAAGACAAAGGCTCTAGCCAGAGCTGGTCGGTGTGCGGCTGATGGACAGGACTGGGCGGGACGGGCAGATCTGTGGTGAGTGAATCGAGTTCATACCTCATTCGAGTGGCACATGTTACATGCCAGGCCCCGTGCTAGACACTGGGAAGGCCACAGTTAGAGGTGGACAGGTGGGGTTGAACTCCACGGAGTGGTAAGGAATTGTGTTGGGTTGGGCTGGGGTTTGGAATCAGCCTGAGTGAGGTGTGCATCTGTAGCGCCACCAGCTCGAGAGGTGTGACCTTAGTCATACTGGGGACCGAAGGACTTAACTTCTCTGAACTATAACTTCCTGTCCTCTAAAGCACATGTGGTGCCGCCACCTGCCTCACAAGTGCAAGGTCCCAAGTTCAATCCCCGGTACAAAAAAAAAAAGTAAATGAGGCACTTGGCAGAATGCTTGGCACATGGCAAACACTCGGTAAATTTTAGGCTTGGCTTCTACTGTAAGATTGCCTCAGGAGAGGTGGGGACCAAGGCTGGGGGGATGGGCCTGGGCATTGTACACAAGGAAGGCTCACTCTGGGGGACTGGAATCCAGCGGTAAATGGGCTGGGCTGGGTGTGATCCCCAGAAAGAGGGTCCTGGGGAGCACTTCCTCAAGTTGAGGCTGACTTACCTACAGGTTGGCACACGATTTCATCCTGGGTGAGGGAACATTGATGCAGGGGTGCTGAGGACCTGTTGATTCTAGGACTGGTGACCAGGAGCCTGAGTGGTAGGACAGAGCAAGACAGAGCTCTCTGAGGGCTGCCTATCCCTCCTTGCCTGCTCAGATACAGTCTGCCCATCTCAGGTCCACAGCCTGCCTATCTGGTGCTGTGGAGAGAGCCCAGACCCGGGAAAGGCAGGCAGATTCTGAGCCCAGAACCACAGCCTCGGCATTATGGGGAAGGCACTGCTCAGCCTCTGTGCACAAGCCCTCAGTGCCTGTTGCCCACCGCACAGAGAAGGCGGGATTCTGCTGGTAAGAAAAGTCTGTGCTGTCCTGTGGGGATGCGGATGGGAGACCCAAGGGGCACCAGCATTATAGTTGGTTCTTTGGAGGCAGTGCTGGCTTCCTGACAGCCACTCAGAATTCAGTGATAATATTTTCCTATCAGAAATGATACTGTGATTCCTGACTGCAAGCGTCTTATCTCCCACCCCAAGCCCAGCCTCAACAGTCTCACTAGCCATGATGCCCCCCAGGCAGGACTGCCCTACGCTGGCCAGTGAAACAGGGCAGGGAGGGAAGGGAACCTGAGACTTGGCTTGGTAACAGTGAACCACGCACAGGCAAGGCCTTTGTGCTGGGGGCATCAGGAAGCTGGGGAGGACTTCATAAAGGGGAAGCACATGATCAGTCTGTGCTTTTGAAAGGTCACAATGTGGCTCCGGTGGGTTGAGGACAGACTAGCGAGAACAGTATGAGGGACAGAAATGAAATGCGTTCTCTACTTCCCCGATTTCCATCCCTCTCCTTTTTTTAGATTATGAGATATAATATTTGCATAGTTTACAGAGTAGCACATCTAACCTGTATGTATGTGCCTATCCACCCATCCCAAGCTGGCTCAGCTCTCGACAAGGTCCTATGTCCCACATTACCAAACCCAAGGCACCCTCTCCCCTCATCTTCCTCATCCTCTCAGCAGTGGATGGACACGAGTGGCCATCCCCTCCAGGACACACAGGACACACTTTTCCTGATTGCCCATACTCCCTCATTTTTCCTCCTCAGACTTCTTTTCTGGTTCCTTCACTGTCTCACCTGCAAATGTCACCAGGGTTCTGGGCTCGGTTCCTGTCTTCCCAGCCAGCACGTTCTTGCTAGTCTCCTTCCAATCCCACAGCTACAATATGCCTGTCACTGCTGAACTTCCCACCTTTATATCTGTGACCCTGCCAGGGACCAGCCAGCCGAGGCTCTACTGACAGAATAATGGGCCCCAAGAGGTCCATGTCCTAATTGCTAGAATCTGTGAATTTGTCATCTTCTGTGGCAACACAGATCTTGAGATGGGGATGTGACCAGCTGGGTGCAGTGCAATTACAAAGGTCCTTATAAGAGGAGAAGCAGGAGGGTCAGAGTCAGAGAAAGAGCAGAAGATGTAATGGGGCAGGCTTTATTGAACACAGGGACCAACCATGAGCCAAGGAATGTGGGTAGCATCTAGAAACGGTAGAAAGGCTAAAAAACAATTCTCCCCTAGAACCTCCAGAAGAAACACAGTTCCACTGACACACTGATTGCAGCCCAGTTGGGCCTGCTTTAGACTTGTGACCTCCAGGGTTATCAGTTTGTGGTCAACTCTGATTGCTATGCAAAAAAGAGAAGATAATCTGCTCTTTTTTTTTTAGGTACAGGGGATCGAACTCAGGACCTCGCACTTGCAAGGCAAGTGGCGGAACCACTGAGCTAAATCCCTGGCCCTGAGAAGATAATCTGCTTTGTAATTAACTGTATAGTTCAATTGCATATAGGCAACATGCTATGTATGAAATATTATTAACTGAACTACAAGTATCAAATACTGAAAAATTAACAGTTCATTAAAATGTATTTTATTTAACAATCTAGGAAGTTTGCAGCCATCAGCAGTTCTGATACTATTTCAGGTGCAATGGGAAATTCAGGAATCGTTGTGGAGCTGTTAGCATGGTGAACCTTGGAGGTAAAATACATGCAGACAGGGCTGGGGATTTAGCTCAGTGGTTCTGCCGCCTGCCTCGCAAGTGCAAGGACCCGAGTTCGATCCCCGTGTACCAAAAAATAAAATAAAATACATGCAGACTTTCGAAAGCACATGAGTAAGGTTCTCTCTAAATATCTCTCTCATTGGCTTTGTCTTCAGCAAACTGACCTGGGCCACTTAACATGGCTTTTATTGTTCCTTATGTTAGTGCTGTTCTCTTTTCAGCAGTTTGACATACACAGCATCAGGGCCTTCACAGCCACCGTAGGTTTTTCTCCTCGCCATCCATTATGTTCTTACATAATTCTACTTTGGCTCCACAGGAACTTCAGCAGTTTCCTGATTCGATTTCTGCAGAAAGGCACTCAGGATCTGAGGCAGTGCTCCATCCTGGGCTTTGTAGTTTTTCTGGCAGGTCCTGTTGGTGTTTGGCTGGCTACTACAATCTTGCCTAGTTTAGAGTAACAGCTTCTTGATGCTTTTTTAAAATTTACTGTTATACTATATACCATGCCACACCCTTGCTTCAACAGCCTCCCATGCACTTAGAAAACAAGTTTAAAGCCCTGGTTGGACCAGAGCCCCCCAGCCCCCAGACCTCCCCGCTCCCCTAGAAGCCTTCCTGCTCTTTTCCTGCCTTGGGCTCCACCTTGCTCTTCCTTCTGCTTGGATCCCACTCTGCCATGGTCAGCTCATTCTCCTTCCTGCCTCTCCCTTAACCGTCACCTCCCTGTCGAATGCTTGGCCTCACAACCCAGTTACGTGGCTTCATCATCAGTTTTATTTCCTTCTCAGAACTTCTCACCACTGATAGTATCTTCTTTGTTTGTTTACCTGCTTATTACCAGTTTCCTTACGAAGCAGTGTATCCCCTACAGGCTTCCTTCAGCTGTTCCCCACAGAATTCCCAGGGCTTGGCCTATGCTGGGTACAGAGCAAAAGCTCAGTAAATATTTGTTGCATGGATTGAATGACAACCTGGGTGACTGCTGGGGGGCTGATCTGCGGTGGGGCAGATAGGTGGAAGGCTACGTGCAGCTAAGGCCCCCAAATTAGGTCACAGCTCAGCAACCCTGCTTCTCTTCCCAGAACCCCCAGCCTGTACCTTGGTGCTGGCCCTGCACTTTGCTCCCTTTGTTCTGCTCTCCACCCTCCAGGGACAGGGATCCCCAGGTCTGTTGCCTCATTGACTGAAAAAACAACTTCACTCCGGCTGAGGAGCTGCTATAGAAGACCAACCAGGCATCCACGGCAGCCTCAGGGACCCAGTTCCATGCTGGGCTGGATGCAGCCCTGGCACACCTTGTCCCTCTCCTCCTTCTCCCAGCTATAACCTGTCCCCTTTCCCAGTCCATTCGCCAATCTCGCAGGGGAGGCATCTTTATGTCCCACTCCACTGCCCAGCAGCAGCCAAAGCCCAGGATGCTGGCAGCTCTGATCTGTTATGTGCTAGGGAGAAACTGCATGAGGTGAGAGAGAAGACATTTCATCTTCGCACACTTGGGGCCCTAACCTAATCCTTTTCTAGCCTGGAAAAGCCAACTCATACATTTCCTGCCCAGCAGTGGGTTCATGGTCTCAGACTCCATCATCTGCAGCAGGAACCCAGAAGGTCCTCTGCCAACCAGATCCTTGGCACGTGCAAGTCTGAGTCCCCCCTGCATCAACAGGTGTTCAGAAACCCTCTCTGTATCAGAGGCTTCAAACACAAACACGCCTCATCAACCTTGGCCCTTGGGCTCTGAGGGACGGGGCAGTAAAATATGCAGGGCCTGCAGCTGGGAGGGACCCACTGTAATGGTGGTAGGGGACTGGGCAGGAGATGGTGACAAATCACTCAAGCTAATTTCCCCTCAAGCACAGCACACCGTTCCACCCAAAGGCCCACCATCAGTACTGTTCACGCCACGAAAAACTCCAGCAATTGTCTGTCAGGCAGCACCGTGAACTGGACTCTTAGACCTTATGCTGAGCAGGAGGATCCAGGCAGAGCACGTACAGTGCATCTCATTTACATTAGGCTCAAGCCAGGCAGAATTAATCTACAGAGGCAAAAGTCTGAAGGTCACTGTGGGTGGAAATGTGTCTAGAACAGAGTTTGGCATTTCCAGGGGCTTCTGTGCAGCTGCCACTGTGCTCAATCTGAACACTGCTCATGCCGGCAGCCCACCTTACGACATTCACTGAATTCTCTGCTTCTATAACGCATACATCTTGTGAATACCATGTCAGTAAAATTTTAACAAAACAAAGCATAACAAATACCATCCACACCCTTCCCCAAATCCCTATCGTCTCCCCAGACCTTTTTTTTATTTTTAATTTTGAAACGGTTCTCATGAAATCACTAAGTTCCCCAGACTGGGAAACACTGACTTTGAATTCATCTTCCTGCATCCCGAATCCTGACAACCATTCTCAGCTTCACACTCTCTCGTGGGGAATGAGCCCTCACCCATCTCCCCCATCTCAGCTCCTTCAGGCCACCTCCAGGCTTCGGCCAAGCCGTTCTCCCGGAGGACTTCCCTTTCTGCCCTTCTCACATCAGCTCCTACTCGTCCCCTGTGGATATACCCACCCCCTCCCCCGTTACAGATGCTGACGGACACGCCTGGCGCTGCTTCTGTCCACCAGGCCGTCTGAGCCCAGGAGCTCTGTGATGGTGGTGGCCTTGTCTCCTTCACAACCTTGTCTTCCAGCCCTCGCTTGGTATTGAGGTGCTCCACAAATACTTGCCGAATGAATGAATGAGTGAGTGAATTGGATCCGCCTTTACCACGTAAATCTACTGATTAAATCCACCGAGCAAGCCTCAGGCCCTGCCCTGACACAATTTTTGTTATTCTAGAAATGCAGGCTGGGCCAAGGGCTGACACATAATCCCAGCGTGGAAAGAGCTCATCTCTAGCAGTAGAGATTTTATGATTTCTGAAGCATTCCTATTATTAAGAGACACCTGCTATTTTCAACCTTAATATTAGTTTTTCATTTAGAGTTCTTAGTTGCGAGCAACAGAAATTTACTGAAAATATAAGCAACCAATTAAACTCTAATGGTTACCAGATTTTTCACTGTAAGATGAAGAAACCAGGGTACAGAAAGGGATCCAAAATTGCTTGGGTGGCGGGATCAAGGCCCACATCTCAGGGCCTACCCACTGCTCACCTACCCTCCACCGAGCAGAGCTGCTCTGCTCAGAACCCTGAGTGGCTCACCTGGCTCTGTCCCAAAGCCTGTCTGCACCCTGGGCTCACTGAGTAGAAGGTAAAACCTTTACCACTGACCAGAAACTGAGCAGCAAAAGTGGGATTGGGAGGGATATGGCCTGGGCAGGACCTGCGCTTGACTGGGTGTCAGGGCAAACAAAAAATGAGCTGTCATAAGAAAGAGGGAAGGGATGCAAAGGAAGAATGGCTGCTTTATATTAGACTAAAAAGACATAACAACAATGAGCAATATGGGAACCATGACCCGATCTTGGCTTTAAAACACACTGTCTAAAAATCACTTTGATGACAACAGGAGAAAATGAAATATTCCCAGATACCACCACCCTCACTCCACAGCCTCTCCAAAAGCCAGCTGTGCCCCTAAATAAATAATAAGTTGTACCACTACTGTCACCTTCCAGTAGAAGACATTTTGACTCATTGTGTCCTTGTCTATGTCCCCAGGCAACACCTTAGCTCCCTGATCCTAGGGACTTCTGTTTGCCTTGTTTGATGCTTCGGCCCCGGAGCCTGGCACATAGTAGGTGCTCCATAAATATTTGTTAACTGAATGACCACTGTATATGTAATTCCACAACTTGCCTTTTCCACCTCACAAGGTTTTGAGATCGATCTGAATTAATAACCGTTACACAAGTCTCGTTCATTTGACTTGCTTTTGGTATTGTACTGCATGATTCACACCTTATTTTTTCCAGTGATGAGTATATCTAGTCTTTCATTTTAATAAACAATGCTAAAATCAGCATTTTTACATGAGAGGTGGATGGGCATGGAGCTCAGCAGTAGAGGGTATACAGAGCACCCAGGAGGCCCTGGGTTCAATCCCCAACCTCACAGAAAAAAAAAGAAAGTGTGGTATTTCATTTTTTTGGATGCTGTTGTGAAAGTTGTTTGTCCAGTTCTTCTCTCAGTGAGTCTGTTGTTCGTGTACAAGAAGACTGTTGATTTTTGCATGTTGACCTTGTATCCAGCTACTCGACTAAATTTGGTTATTAAATGTACAAGATTTTTGGTGGAGTTCTTGGGGTCTTCTGTATAGCGTATCATGTCATTTGCAAACAATGACAATGTAATTTCTTTATTTCTTATCTTCATTCCTATCTCTTATCTACTTGCTGTGGCTAATGTTTCCAGAACTATATTGAACAAGAGCAGTGTCTCTTCTTCCTGATTTTGGCATGAAAGATTTCAGTTTTTGACCATTTAGTATGATGTTGGCTGTTGGGTTTTTGTTTGTTTTTTTTGTTTTTGTTTTTTTGAGACAGGGCCTCACTGTGTAGTTCAGACTGCTCTGGAACTCACTGTGTAGCCCAGGCTGGTGTGGAACTCACAGCGATCCTCCTGCCTCAGCCTGCCGAGGGCTGGGATTACAAGCATGCACCACCATGCCCGGCAACTGTTGGTTTTCACAGATGGTCTTTATCAAATTGAGATCAAGACCATCTATTCCAATTTTGTGTAGGGTTTTTATCATGAACATGTGTTGGATTTTGTCAAATGCTTTTTCTGCATCTACTGAGATGATCATATGATTTTGTTGTTGGCTCTATTATAGTGTATTACATTTAATGATTTGTGTATGTTGAAATACCTAGGAACCAATATAATGAAAAAAAATAAATAAAAGACCGCTACTCTTTAAAAGAGATTGAAGGGGATATCAGAAAATGGAAAGACATCCCTTGCTCCTGGGTAGGAAGAACCAATACAGTGAAAATGGCCATACTTTCAAAAATGCTATATAGATTTAATGCACTCCCAATTGAAATTCCAACATCATACTTCACAGAACTACAGAAAGCAATCCAAAAATGCATTTGGAACAAGAGACCCAGAATAGCAAAAGCAATTCTAGGCAACGAAGACAAGGGAGGGGGTATCACAATTTCCAACTTGAAACTATAGTACAAAGCCTCTGTGATAAAAACAGCATGATACTGGCAAAGAAATAGATCTGAGGATCAGTGGAACAGATTAGAAGATGCAGAAACAACTCCAGATGTGCTCAGCCACCTCATCTTTGACAAAGGAGCCAAAGATAGCCTCTTTAATAAATGGTGCTGGAAAAATTGGGTTTCAACTTGCCAAAGATAAAAACTAGACCTATATCTCTCATCCTGCATTAAACTAAAATAAAAATGGATCAAAGATCTAAATATTAAAACAGAAACACTAAACTAACTGAAAGAGAGGTTAGGTAGAAATCTTGAAGACACTGGCATAGGAAAAGATTTCATGAACAAAACCTCAGTCACATGTGAATTAGCACAAAGAATCAACTGGGATCTCTTCTTATTAAAAAGCTTGTACATAGCAAGAGAAATCACCAGCAGAGTGAAAAGAAAATATTTTACCAGCTGTTCCTCAGACAAAGATCCATTATCTAGATAGAATATATAAAAAACTTTAAAAAAGTCAGACCTCCAAAATTTAAAGACCCAATCCAAAAATGGGCATCTGAAATGAATAGATATTTCTCAGATGAAGAAGTAGAAACAGCAAATAAACATATGAAAAAATGTTCAACATCACTGGTCATTCAAGAGATATAATTGAAAACAATGCTGAAATTCCAGCTCACCCCAGAAATAATGCCTGCTATCATGAAATCAACTAATAACAAATGCTGGTGGGGCTGTGGGGAAAGAGGGACTCTTCTCCACTGTTAGTGGGAGTGCAGACTGGTGCAACCACTGTGGAAATCAGTATGGAGATACCTCAAAGAACTAGGATTGGAAGTCCCATTAGACCCAGCTATTCCCCTGCTGGGTATCAAAAGAATTAAAGGAATCATGCTACAGTGATATATGTGCATCCACGTTCATAGCAGTACAGTTTATAATAGCTAAAACTTGGAAACAGCCCAATTCCTCAAGGTGACTGAATAAAGAAGATGTTTTGTTTTTTTTTTAATAAAATGGAGTACTACTCAGCCATAAAGAACTAGAAACTAGAGTCATTTATAGCTAAATGGATGCATATTGAGGCCATACGCTTGTGAAATAAATAGGACACACGTGTAAATACCGAATAGTTCCTCTAGTGTGAGAAACTGAAAGTGTAAATAAGGATCAAAATGTATAATAGATAATGTGAAATAGAAAGAAAAGGTCTAAAGGAGTAGGGGAAGTGGGAAGGGTAGGGGAAGGGAAAGAAATAAATATGAGAAAAGGAAAGAATGGAAACAAAGTCTTTGTAAAGAGGGAAGGGTGAAGAGGGTGAAGGGAGGGCAGGGGAATGGGGAAAAAATAAGAACCAAGATACAACATGCAAAGGTACAAGATCCCAATGATAAATGTCAGCATACTGTATAGCTAAAATGTACCAATTAACTTAATGGGGGTGGTGCTCACTGGTAGAGCACGTGTTTAGAGAGTGTGAGGCCCAGGTTCAGTTCCAAGAACCACATTAAAAAAACTTTTTTTTTGCATGGACTGAGGGTTTCTCTAGGGCTGGTGTCTGAGACGGACTTGCTGAGTTAAAGGCCATGTGCATCCTCAGTTTTACCAGATATGGTAACATTGCTCTCCACATTGGCGACATCACGTCACCCCCTGCCACATACTCACAGTCATGTTTCACCACATCCCTTACCAGCACAGTACTGCAGATTTGCATTTTTTGTTTATCTAATGAGTGGGTCCAGACAATATTGTTATTTTTTCTTCATTTACTTTTTTATGTTTTTGCAGTGCTGGGGATTGAACTCAGGGTCTCATGCTAGGCAAGTGCTCTGCCATTGACTTACACATCCAGCCCAAGATGAGTTTTTAAAACATTAGTTAATGTTTATTAACCTTAATTTGACCAGAAACTACATAAAGCCCTGTAGGCCTATTATCTCAAACAGTCTGCAACAACGCTGTGTGAGACACCGTCTCCCTGGGAAAAGGAGGAACTGAGGCTCAGGGCACAGCTCCCGCTAAGGTTGCTCAGCAAATACAGGGCAAGGCTACCTCTGGATCATGACTCTCAGAAATGTGCTGCCTCCCAAAACCACCAGCTCTCAGGCTTCGTATTTTCAATTTTTCTTTGTTGTTGTTTTTGTGTGCGCGCGCGGCCTTGTGTGTGTGTGTGCGTGTGTGTGTGTGTGACTTTCCAAATTTTTAATATGGAGCACATTTTTTATAAGTAACAAAAGAGTCTTCGTGAACTTTATTTTAAAATCATTTTTTAAGTTCCCTTCCCCCAGGCAGTGGTGCAGGGGGAGCCCTGAGCGAGGAGAAGGGCAGGGACTCTGAGGACTCCACAGCCCAGCCTGGCCGACAGCCCCTCTGGCACCTTCCCTCTTGGTCTTGCACGTCCTCCTAGGAGTGAGAGGCCTTTCTGCCCAGACTGTGGTGGTGGGATGCCAAGGCTTTCTCCGGAGTGCATCTCACACCCGCCAGAGGCCTCCTCAGTCCTCACCCTTCCGCCTGCTGGGCCACACTCACCAGGTCTGGTTGTTGCTGGGATCTTGATGCAGAAGAGAGCTGAGCACAAAAGGCGCACCGCCCACCCGTGTGACCCAGGGCTGGGCCACATCCATGTTGAAGGCACCCAGGGGAGCCAGGTCTGTGGACAAAGGAGGAAAACTGGATGAAAAGAGACACAATGGTGAAGCTGTGGCTGGTATGTAAATCCCATTAGGCCATCAGACCCCGTGCTGTCATTATGCCCTGTTTCACAGATGAGAACACTGAGGTCCCCAGGGTGTTATTTCCCCAGAAGAAGAGGAACGGATGGGGTGTGCCTGGCTCAGAGCCTCTGGTCCCCTCCTTCCCTGAGCTTCCCCAGCAGCAGCCCCTGCTCTGAGAGGCCGCCCCAAGTGCTCCTCCCCCTGCCAACTTGCCCGCCACCCCAGGCGGCGCTCACTTATCCCTCTGAACCTCACCACAGTTAAAATGGACCGTGTGTTCCTGGAAAAGAGCCACACATGTGCCTCCGAATGACCCAAGAGAAAACCGATGTTCTCAAAAAGACCTGCCCAAGGATGGTTTACAGCTGTTTTACTGGTAACTGTCCCAAACTGGAAACAACATAAATACCCATCAGTGGGACAAGGGATAAAATGGGGACCTTCATCCAACAGAATATGCTACTCAGGAGAAAAAAGGAGTAGGCTGAGTGCACAGAGCTCGAGATGATTCTCAGAAATCAAGTCGAGTGAAGAAGACTCACCTTAAAATATATCTACTGGCCCAGCCTGAGTGACCTAATGACTTAGTGAGATTCTGTCTCAAAATAAAAAAGTAAAAAGCTCTGGGCATGTAGCTCAGTGCAAAGGTCCAGGGTCCAATCCCCAGCACTGTAGGGGGAAAAAAATATCTACTTGCATCTGTAGAGAAAAAATTGCATGCACGAAGAGGGAGGTGGAGATTAACTGGGAAAGCACAGGAAGGAACTACATATCTGGAGTGAAGAAAATAGCCTATAGCTTGATAGGAGTTTGGTTACAAATGCTTGTGCATTTGTTCATTTAGAACTTATGCATTTCACCATATGCAAATTTTACCCAAAACAAAAAAGAACTACAATGTTTGAACTTCACTTAATGCATATGCTGAAATGTTTAAAAATAACGCATACTGATGTCTGAAATTTAAATTTTTTTTTGTTTGTTTGTTTATTGGGTTTTTGACACAGGGTCTCACTTTGCAGTTCAGGCTGGGCTTGAGCTCTTGGTGATCCTCCTGTCTCAGCCTCCTAAGTGCTGGGATTATGGATATATACCACAATGCCTGTTATTAGCAAGCTAAGAAGACCCCCAAGCCAAGTCAGCCCTTGTTTCCCATCCTGCAACTAGGTCTGTTCACCACGCAGACTTACCTCAAATTTCCCCCCATCTGAGTGCTCCCCCCTCTCATCTGCAGTACATGAAGTTTCATTCATGTTAGGGACTAGGTGCGTGCACATAACACAGCTTAATTCTTTTTTTAATTCCCTTCCCACTAACCTCCCTCCCTCCATCTCTAAATCTCTTTTTCTCATTTTCATTCTTACTGTTAGTTTTAGTTCAGGCCTATGACATAAATGCTTATATTCATTCTGGGTATTTCGTACATATGAGGAACACATCAATTTACTTTGAGGTGCACCAAACTAGAAGATTGTTTGATGGGTGGACAGACAGGTGTGACAACACAAATAGTTTTAAAAGCTCACATTTGTAAAATCTTACTGTCCACCGTACAAATTCTCAGCTTTTTTGTGTGCATGAAATTTTCCAATAAAAATTGCGAGGGGTGCACGTGGTGAGGTCCTGGGTTCACTCCCCAGCACCACAAAAACAAACATAAACAAACCAACAAACAAAAAACTGTGGGGAGGGCCAGGGATTTAGCTCAGCGGTGCCACCACCTGCCTCATAAGCACAAGATCCCGAGTTTGATCCCCAGTCCCCAAAAAAAAAAAAAATTGTGGGAGAAAATTGACATAGATAGTGAAAGGGGGTTCGCGTGCCCTTTCGGGTGCCCCTTCCCAATTAGGCCACTCACGCACTGAGAGGTCCGGCAGGAGATCTTTACTGTAGGGAGGCGAGCAGGAGGCAGGAAGGCACAGAGAGAGAGAGAGAGAGACAGAGGAGGAGGAAGAAGCAGAAGGAGAGAGAAGAACAAAGAAAGGAAGGTCCTTTTATCCGTTTGGGGGTGGGCTATTGCTTATTTATGAGGAGTGAGCTACTTTTAACCTATCACAGGCCAGATTGCTTTTATGGGCCCAGTCCTGCAGACACAGGTTTCAACTTTCTTGGACCACTGTGGCCTTGGGCGGGGAGGGAAACCAGAGATAAGGGCATGAGGTCATTTTAGGAGCCAAGATGTACCAGGAGAATGCAGCCTGTGAGGCGGCGTCACAGCGTACTTTAACATGATCAATTCCCTAACAGATAGATTGCTCCCCAGAGGCCGTACCATTTCATATTCCAGTAACAGAATGGGAGATTTATTTCTTCCCTAAAACATTGTCATAACTGTGTGCATACCACGTTCTGTACTCACAAGGACCACATCTTTGTTTTAAGAGAATATCTCATCACCTTGCTCCAAAATTACACTTTAAGACAGGAGTGTGGCTCAGTGGGAGAGGATGCTCGAAGTCCTATGTTTGGCCCCCAACACCAAAATACAAAGAAACACCTGTTTTTAAATTATGTGAGGTTATGTCTTTTATAAATTTATTTACTGCTAGTTCATGTACATGATCCATTTTTATGAACATGTAGTTGTTATTTTTCTTGTGAGAACTTTTTCTATTTAAGAGAAATTGGCAGTGTACTCCAGATATTGCTTTTCCTTTGGCCGCTATTTGATTTACACATGATCTTTTCCCCACCTCTACATTTGTGAGAGGTCAAACTGGTTTTCCTTTATGATTTTTTTTGAGGGGGGTACTGGGGATCAAACTCAGGTCCTTGCACTTGCGAGGCAGGCAGCAGAACCACTGAGCTAAATCCCCGGCCCCCATGGTTTTCCTTTATGACTCTTGAGTTTTGTGTTGTGACCACCCAATCAAGAATTTTGTATTTTTTATTTTATTTATTTATTTTGGGTTTTTTGTTTTTTTGTTTTTTTGGGGGGGGTTTTTTGAGACAGGGTCTCACTATGTAGTGAGAATGACCTGGAACTCACTATGTAGTTCAGGCTGGTCTCAACCTCCCGAGTGCTGGGATTACAGGCATATGCCACCACGCCCAGAAAGAATTTTTTAAATTCAATCATGCTTTCTCCAATTTTTTGTTGTTTCATTTCTTATGCTTGAATCTTTAGTCTTTGGATTTTATTCGTAATGAAACCCACTTTACCATTGAGCTACACCCCCAGCCTTCCACCTCACTTTGTGAAGAGCTTATCTTATAGATCTTATAGATCTCATACTCAGAATTCTATGCACATTTGGGCCTCTGCTGAGACTCAGTTCCACCCCACTGAACCTACAGCAAAAGCTAGCTCTTGTTCGGGCACATTAGCCTTCTCGACTTTCTCCTTTAAGACTTGTTCTTTTGAATACACCCTATACCAGCTCCTAAAAAGATTTTTTAAAAGCATGATCTGACCACCTGTAATGTATATTTACATGGAAAAAAGCAAGGTGAAGTTTTGTTCACAGCTGTTCAATTACTGTTCATGGTGCCTCACACCTGTAATCCCAGCACTGTGGAGGCCGAGACAGGAGGATCACCAGGAGTTTGAGGCCAATCTGAATTACAGATCAAAACCTTACCTCAAAAAAACAAAATTACTGTTCAATTAATGACTTTTGACCATAACAACTCTTGAAACACTGTTGGGCACACTACCTTTTTATTGTATAACTTTTTCATCTCTACATGAAATAAATATGCCCTAAAGAATGACATTCTAATGCCCAGCATGGTGGTACATGCCTATAATCGCAGAATGCAGGAGATTGAGGCAGGAAGATCTGCAGGACTTCAAGGGCAGCCCAAACTACCTAGCAAGACCCTGTCTCAAAAAATAAAATAAAATAAAATAAACATTCTGACATTATACTTCCAGGAGACACACTGATCAATATATTTAATATAGCAGTTTCTGGTCCAGTGTCACAGCACAAATCCATACTGCATGCCACGTTTTTGCAAATGTGTGCCAAATGGAAGGGCTGAAGAGGTGACATCCTCTGCGACTCTGCAGTCTATTGAGTGTAGAAGCTATTTCTGTGAATTTTAAAATGCTTTCAGCTGGGTGTGGTGGTGTACATCTATAATCTCAGAATTTGGGAGGCTGAGCCAGACGGTTCTCCATAAGTTCGAGGCCAGCTTGGGCTACATCATGAGTTCACAGCCTGAACTAAATATCAAGATCCTGTATTAAAAACTGAAAAAAGAAAAAAAAAGAAAGGAAGACAGACAGACAGAAAGAAATAAAGAAAGAAAGAGAAAGAAAAGAGGAAAAAGGAAAGAAGGAAAGAAAAATGAAAGTAAAAAAGAAAGAAAGCAAAGAAGAAAGATTCAATTAGCAATAATCACATCTCAGATAAACTTCATTGGCCGCAATCCTGCCACTGCACAAAGCTAAGAAAGAGATTACTGATTTAGTATTTATTTTCCCTCCAAAGTATATTTCCTGTGTTACAACTATTTGTTTGAGTGTAAGATATCCATAAGCCCCCTAAAAGTTGAAGAAACAGTACAGAAAAGAAAGTGGATCTTTTCATACTCATTCTCCACCTCTAATCATCCTCACTAAACAAGGATGCTAAACTTTTGCTATAATAAGTTTTTAGATGCAAATTGTGTGGTTTACAGTCAAATTATTTTTATTTGCATAAACTTGTCTTATTGGTCAATTAATGTATTTTTCTACAATAAAAATTGCTTGGATGACTTGTGTTGGATGGAAGGCATCACAATTTTTCTGTTAAATTAATGGAAATAATTTTGTTAATATTTTCATTTAATATCTTAATTTAGTAGATATTTTTAGAATAAGTCAAATCATTTTACAAAGGATAGGTTTAAAATATGCTGTATTTTAAAATATATGGTGAGAAGAAAACACACACAAATGTGTTGTTCTTCATTCACTAGAAAGACATAACGATTTTATTCTTCAGGTACCAAATGACATCACTTCAAAACATATACATCAAAAATTGACTGATTTAGGGCCAGGGATTTAGCTCAGTGGTTCTGCCACCTGCCTCACAAATGCAAGGACCCAAGTTTGATCCCCAGTACAATAATAATAATAATATCACAGTGAAAAGTCTAAAATATTTCAACTGAAAGAATTAAGTTAGCACAGAGCTCAGAGGAAATGTGCAGCCCCATATGAATATGTCCAAAAGGAAGCAAAACTGAAAATCAATCATCTAAGCTTCTATTGCAAGACACTAAAAGAATAGCAAATCAAACTCAAGGAAAGTACAGGAAGGAATAAGGATATAAACATACATCAATGAAATAGAGAACATTTTTTTAATTTTTTAAAACAATTAATAAACTGAAAAACCTCTAGTAATATAATGCAGGAATTCTATTCTTAGGCACATACCTAGCAGAAATGTGTTCATGTAGTCATGAGAGACATGACCTCACTCTTCACAATAGCACCAAACTGAAACAACCCAAATACAGCTCAACAAGGAAATGATAAATAAATTGTGTTGTCGAAACAAACGGCAATGAAAATCATCTACAACAAGGGGCTGGACTCGTAAAATGTTGCGTGAAAGACATCAAGATAAGAATAGAGCACACTGTATAATACCAGGTATGCAAAGTGTAAAACAAGCAAAACATCTGTCCTATTAGGTGTCAGGAAAGTGGTGTCTTTGGGAGTAGTGACTGAGGAGGTTGAGGGGAACGCGTATTTCTGAGGTGTTAATGTTCTACTGCTTGATGTGGGTACAAGCTATGAGGTAAAATCTCCCCCAATAATGGTGAATATTTAATCTTTTAAAAAACTTGTTACAGTAAAAGACATATTCCTCAAAATACTTTTTTACTGTAATAAAAATATCTTTAAATGTAAATATTCACCTTATGTTCCATCACATCTTCATACAAGGATCTGATTTAATCTGAAAATTCACTGAACTGAATTTGTCCATTTTTCTGTATGTTGTACTTTTTAAAATGTCTATGTTAAAAATAATAATCAAAAGTGTGGAACACATTGGATATAAAAATTTTATGAGTTCATAATGATATTTAAAAGAGAGACATATATAGGGCTGGGGATTTAGCTCAGTGGTTCTGCCTCCTGCCTCACAAGTGCAAGGTCCAGAGTTTGATCCCCAGTACAAAAAAAAAAAATTAAACACTAAAAGAGAGAAATATAAAAACAAAAGAAAACACTCCACTGGTCACCACTGGAAGACCCAAGAGTACTGTCCACTCACTTTGAAAAGTATCAAAGGGAAACTATTAAGCATTTTTCTTGCCTTTCCTATATCAATTATATTTTCGTCACTGTCTTAGTTACTTTTCTCTTGTTTCTGAGACAAAATACTCAGCAACAAAAGTTAAATTGGGAAAGACTTATTTAGCTCACAGTTTGTAGAGTTTTCAGTCCTTAATCAGCTGGCTCCAAGGGAGGGTAGCATGGCAGACAGGCATCGCAAAGGAGAAACAGCTCATGGTGGGCAGAAAGTAGCAAAAGGGGCAAGACAGCCTCTTTCTTTCCCTTACACTGTATCCAGGCTACCAGGATAAGGGCAATGCCAAATCAATCAGTGGGATGATTTAGTAATCACCCATCCTTAATCCCAGCATCACACACTCTAGATTCAACCCCCTTGAAAAAGTCCTACCTATGACCTAAAGAGGCTTTGGGGAGATTTTTACACACAAACCAAAACACGTCACTAAATAGTAAGAAAAAGTTCATATCTACAGATGAATTCTTACCAATGAATGCCAGAGGAATAACACAATTATGAAAAACATCTTTGCAGCCCTCCTTAAATACAATAAATTCAGGCTACAAGCTACAATCCTCATATTTGGTATTGAAGTTTACAGTGAAGCTGACACTGCCTGAGCTCACCAGTCTACTTCAGCCTCCCTAAGAGTGGGTGCCCAGACCCAGGTGCCACCTGGTATGCGGCCCCAGGAAGGACCCAGGGCCTGGGCATCTGCTTTGCTACCGGGCTCCTACATGATACCCACAACCGCTGGCCCTCAGACACATCTCGAGTGGCAAGGTTTTCAAATATCTCCGCAGGCTGCAGATGTAACTCAGCAACAAAACACTTGCCTGGTATGTGTGAGGCTCTGGGTTCAATCCCTGGTACTGCCGATAAAATATTTTGGCAAAGGAAACTAAAAAGAAGAGTGAAATAAATGGAGAGAGGAGTGCGGCAGCAGGCACTCTTAGTCCCAGTGACCCAGGAGGGTGAGGCAGAAAGATACCTTGAGCCCAGTAGTTCAAAGCCAGCCTGAGGAGACCCTGTCTGAGAGGGAAGGAGAGAGGGAGAGAGAACAAGGGAAGGAGCTGGAGGGGGGGAGTATGACAAAATCAACAGCCTCTCAATTATCCAGTGAATGCTTGCAAAAAAATAAAACAGTTCAGCCTGACTGCGATGTAGCTACTGTACATTTCCTCCTCTTGGTGTGCTTCAGCCTTCTGTGCCCTTAATTTCCTGAAAACGGTAAGTTAGTTCTAATGGCTAGATTTAAAAAGAAAAAGAAAAAAAATACCAAATACATATTTCACAGTATCACACTAGGCATCTGTATTTTATTTTTCTGTTTTTATACCTCTTCCATGACCAGGGTAATTTATGCTCACTCATACAGATACACAGTACAATAAGATAAGAGTTATTTAAGTTATGGGTCGGGGAAAAGAAGACAGAGGAAAACAATGGTTTAAAAAACAGAAGGGCTGGAAGTGTAGCTCAGTGGTACAGCACAGGATTAGTATCCTCGAGGCCTCCATCCCCAACAACTTCCCCCCAAAAAGTCAATTTTTTTTTAATTAGAAAAGAAAGAGATACAATCACACCAGGAAGGAGGTCAGCAGCTAACCTGTATGTGTGTCAACGAGTGCTGGCACTTTCTGTGATAGGGCCTTTTGGCTCTGAACACAGCATGGGCACACAGTAAACAATAATCGCATTACACGTGTGTGTGTGTGTGTGTGTGTGTGTGTGTGTGTGCGTGCGTGCGCTGCTGCTGGGAATTGAACGCAAGAACTACATACTTAGCCCCTTTTCATTTTATTGGGGACAGAGTCTCACTAAGTTAGTTGCCTAGGCTGACCTTGAATTTGCACCTCCTGTGTCGGCCAGCTTCACAAGAAGTTAGTATTACTGGGGTGCACCATCATGCCTGGTGCTCTTTCTGTAGCTCAGGATGCTATATAAGCAACAGTTATCTGACCCTGTTTTCATCTGCCTCTGTTTTTGTCTTGTTCATCTGCCTTTCCTCAATTTAACTGGCAGCCCAGCCAGAGATCCTAGAAGGGTGGAGGGAAGCCATTTTCCCTCCCCCCGTAGGAAATTCTCCCTTCAGCTGAAGGGCTCTGTCCTCAGACTATCCAGAAGCTTCCTCCTCGACCTCTCTGGGAGAGGCCCTCCTGGCCTCCAGACCCTACCAGGTCACTCTCCCTGCCACTGGCCTCGGTTATAACATGTACCACTATCTGAATCGATCTCACTGTCTCTTTGTTGACTTAGGACTGCAACTGCTCCCTCCACCTCAGGCAGTGACTCCCTCCCACAAGGGCAAATCCTGAGTGTCTGCCTGGCTCACTGCATTCTCCCAGGACCTGGCCTCAGTGGCCTACACTTGACAGGTCTGGGGAAGTGACCCTTGAGCCTCCCTCAGACCCTAAGTGTTCTGGGTCAGGAAGAAAGCAGCCCAGTCCCAGGTGAACTTTGCCCACTTCCTGGCCGCCATCTGCACACTTCCTAACTTTGAGCCTTTGCCCGAACTGTTCCCACCACCCAGCACAGCTTCTTCACCAGCCCATCCTTTGCAGCCCTGCTCAGCCAGGAGACAGTCCAGACCCTGGGCAGAGTCACTTGCTGGCCCCTGAGCCCACGCAGCATCCTATGGTGTCTCTGTCTGGCCGTGACTGAACTGCCTGTGATTGTCTCCCCCAAACTGTGATCTGATCTGAGTCATCCATGACACCCCCGACCGCAAAGCCCAGCTCAGCACAGGGTCAGGCCCAGAAGAGGTGCCCTGGAAACATCAAATGCCCTTGTTCATCATCCACTCCCACCTCCCATGTTTGCTTTATTTATGGAGGAATCTTGGTGCAAGGCCCCTGATTGGGGTAGGAAAGGGGAGGCAATTCACAGAAAGATAACCACAGACCCCTGCCAGAGCACCTGGCTCTGAGGCCTCATGCTATAGACTGAGGCTCAGAGAAGTTGAATGATTTTGCTCAGGTCCTACCCATAAATTGAGTATTTGTGTCTGGGGCCCAGGATGACTGATTGCAAAGCCTTCGGTAAACTAGAAGCACCCAGAGGCTGGTAAACAGACGGAGACAGAGACGTGAGACAGATGGCCCAAGTTGCTGATGGCTCCCTGTTGTGCTAGCATTTCACTGGGCTGGGAGCAAGCCCCGCTTTGGACTGGAAATTAGGTCATGAGAAGCAGCTGTGCAGGCGGAGTGGCCGGAGAACCTGGGGCGGCGGTGGCAGTGGGAATCACCACGTTTTGCTGAGTTTTCCCGAGAGCCAGCTGGTTCCTGGGATCTGCTAGGCATGGCCCACCTCACTCTTGCTGGGACCCTAACATTTTGCTTTTGCTTGGGTCTTGTAGGTCACATAACACCTTCCTTCACACTGCCCATGAAGATTCAGAAAGCAGCCAAGACAGACAGACAGTCTTGGGTTCAAATCCTCACTGTGCCACAGAGTCTCTGAAGGATCTTGGGCTGTCACCTCACTTCCATTTCTGCATCTACAACATGGGGCTGTTGCCTTCCCAGGGTCTGCAGTGCAGAGGCTCGGGGTGTCAGGTGTCAGAGTGCTATAACCACAGATGAGGGTCTGTCACATTCTCTCTCACAACTTCATTATCCTTCACCACAAGCCCCTAACACACTGTCACGAGAGCCCTGCTAAACCAGCGTCTGTCACCACACCACCCACACGGCTGCTCCCTCAGGCGGTCCCCAGCTGAGTCAGTTGGGCCCCTCCATCCTGTCAGCCCTGCCACCACCGCCTCCTCAGCCCCCACACTCTCTCCTACTTCACTGGGCCTTTTAAATGCGTGTTTTTGTGTTACAACAGTCATCTCTACTCCCAATGAACGGAGGCCCGGAGATACATGTTGCCAAATTTATGAAAGGAGCGGGCTGCAGAAGTGCTCTAGACCCAGGTGTCCTGACCCCTACCCCAGCCCACACAGAAAGGGCTTGGGGCTGGGTCGTGCCCAGAGCCATCTGCAGAGAGGCTGCCCAGGGAGCAGCTCACACACCACATCCTCTGCCCACTCCTCAGTCTTGCGCGTGGTCTTGCCCACACAGCCTCATCACCACAGCCCCAGGCTTCTCGGTCGTGGAGGCTGCTCCTTCCTTGATGCTCCACAGTCTACTTAATAACAGAAATGGCCACCAGTCTTGATCATTACTTCACTAAGCACATGTGGGTTTCCCAGTTTTCATCCTATTTCCGAGTGCCTCCTCCTCTCCACGCTGGTCCCACCCAACGTCTTCGGACTGGGTCTGTACTGTAGCCTCCTCACCGGTCTCCCTGCATCCTCTCTCTGGGACTCCATCTTCCACACAACTTACAAGTCTGACTTCCAAGACCCTGTCAAGACCTTCTATGGCATCTCTGCCCTCATGGTGAAGTCCAAGCTCCTCAGCCTGCCACTCTGGGCCTTCCAAACTCCTCACACCTACCACTGTGGGCCTCTCAGGCCTGGCTGCCCCACACACCCCATAATAGCCATGCACATCACACATAGCTCATTTACATCTCCACACACCAATACCTCATACATGGTACACACCCCACATATCCCCATGTACAACTACTACACACAGCACACATGTTCCATAGACACCATACCCTATATACCGCACACACCCAATACCCACAGCTCCCATACATACCATATGCACTCCACATCCTACATACCCCCTTGCTCCATACACGTCCTTCACATATGCATTCCACACCCTATGTTCACACACACATACCCCATACATACCACACGCACTCTGGGCAAGCCGATTTCTCAGAGAAGGCCCACACGCCACCTACATGGCTCACCCAGACACTGCCGCTCTCTGACATTTCACCATCACTGGGCCCCTCTGCCCGGAATGCTCTTCCCGCCCTGCTCCAGGTCCTGGAGGAATCCTCCACAACCCCTCCATGGGTGTGCAGCCTCCTTTCCTATCACCCTGGGATGGGGTGTGCCCTCACCACCAGGCCCGGCATGTTCTCCAGGAAGGAGCAGGTGACGCCAGGGCAAACCCTACCTCCATCTTCCTCACACACCCAGGTCCTTGCCATCCCAGAAAGCCCTTCTTTCTCATCAGAGTCAAGACACCACAGTCCCCACTATCTGAGGACCACAGTGGCCCCCTTTTCTTTCCTTTCTTCCTCCCACCTCCCTCTTTTCTTTTTTCTTTTTTGTGTGTGTGGAGGGGTGGGGCACTGGGGGTTGAACCCAAGACTTCACACTGAACTCCATCCTGTGCCCTTTTGTTTTGTTTTGCTTTGTTTTTTGAGACAGGGTCTCACGAAATTGCCCAGGATGGACTCAAACTTGGATTCTTCCTGCCTCGGCCTTCCAAAGCACTGGGAATACAGGCATACATCACCATGCCTGCCTAAAGCTAGAGTATTCTCTCACAAACTTGCACACAGGTGTAGGATTGTGACCCTGGCCGAGGTGGGACTGGAGCCTCAGCCTGACTTGGTGCCACCAGCACAGAAGGCCCTGAACTCTGCTTCCTTCTTCTTCGCACAGTGAGGTTTTGCAGGTCAGCAGCACAGCTCCCTTCCCGTAAGGGACACACACTCAGGCTCAGTGGCCCAGGAGGGAGAAGTGAGCTACTGAGGCTGCCGAATGAGTGAGAGCTGAAGTCTAACCTGAGGATCATGGGGGCTGCACGGCAGCAGGCCTGGGGCTGGGGGCCGACGGGCAGCTCTTGGTTTGTGTATCTGTACCTGACTCTGCTCTTTCAAACTTCTAGGCTGCTTTCTCATCTGCTCTCACAGGTGATGAGAAGGGGACACCACCACCATAGGTGTCAGGGGAAATGTAGGTCAGAGCCAGGCGAGTGACAGTTCTGGGTTTGCCCCAGCTTGGGACGGCACAGCCAGGCACAGGGTGTGGGACCCTGGGCCTGGCCCCACCACCCTCCCTGGCAACTCCTTGCTTCCTCAGACTCCCGCCAGCCTCACCTCCACCAGGAAGCTCTCCAGGACTGGCCCACACCAGTCTCTGGCCCTCACAGTGGCGAGCAGAACCAGTACAGCATCATTTCTTCCCTCCAGAGCTGTGAGACCCGATCCTCCCCCAGCAGCCATAATGCAGCCAAGCACCTAAGTGGACGCAGGGCATGTCAGCTCCATCCTGCTCTCTGCTGTTCATCAACTCTGTTAAGTGCCAGGCCTCAGAAGGGATTTAATAAATGTCATCTGCTGAAAAAGTGCGAAGGTGAAGGGTGGTCATCCGAGGGACTGCAGGAGACAGAGATGAGCAGGAGCCCAGAGCACGGCTGCCAGGGTCAGTGTCACAGGCTGAGTTGGGAGGCAGGAAAGGGGCCTGGGCCCTTGCTTGCTAGTCTGGACAGTCACTGTCCCTCTTGGGACTTCAGTCACCTCCTCTGTGTAGGGAGAGGTGAACCAGAATCTAGTCTTAGCATCTCCTCCAGATATTCTTGGAGATGGGGCATCAAAACCTAAGGCATAAGGTGAGAGCTGCTCCATACCCAGTATGTAACAAAAATAAGGGCAAGTCTAAGTTGTAAAACATACAGGAAGTTTGACCGTTTTGATCTTTCCATAATTGTTTCGATGCTTTTGAAATATCACATATCAAAATCTATCCCCAAATATAGGCTTGGTTGGTGCCCTAGGCAGGTTTTGGCCTGCTTCTGAGTGACCTGGCCCACAATGCCGATCCCTTCCCGGCATGGTCTCAGCTTTCTCACACACTGGTGCTGACTGGCTCCCAAGAGCCTTTACACTACTGTCTGATGTCCACCAGACCAGGTGGGCACCCAGGAAGTGGCCCATAGCAGCAGGCAGGCCTCAGGCTTGGTCCGAGCAGTCTCCAGAAGCTCACCTGAGCAATGCTGTCTTCTCCCTGAGGCCTTGCAGGCAGGCTCTGGATTGACTTGCCCAAAATGCCTCCATGAGCTATGTTAAGACCAGAACGGGACCCCAGGCAGTAAGAGCAGTGAATAGGAATAGCCACAGGAATAGGAAGCTGGTCCCAACATCCTTGCCCCCATAGTCTCTAGCCAATGCTCACATTCTCACGGGATCCGTGACCCAAGGCACTCTGCTGGGTGGAGAGGGGCAGCAACCCTCTACACCCACAACTAACTCCGCACAGATTGCAGTGCCTGCCTAGAGAGGAGGCTGGCTGGAGGACAGCCTGGGTGACTTGGCCTTCAAGTCTGAAAACAGCACAGAACCTCAGAGACCTGATCCTTCCCAGCAAGCTGAAGATCTACTCCACCAGCAAGAACACTTCCCAGGAAAGCTCCTGAACTTCATCAGACTGACAGAGGCTACAATATCTAGCTGGATCTGAGAGTACAGTAGCCCCTGAAGGCAGAGTGAGGCTTACTTACTGGACATGCAGAGCAGAGCAGGGAAGAGCCACATCTTAAATGGAGCACAGGCAGGTGTGTGAGAGCTGAGCAGGGAGCTACCCATGGACCCAGTCAAGTGTTCAGCTTCCCCTCTTCAGCTGAAGTGGCCAGGAGGCGGAGACAGAGATACACACACAGGCAGACAGATGCTTTCAGAGACACAGCCACTCCTGTGTACAGCCAGATACACAGCTTCCTCAGAAGCTGGAAGCTGGGTCCTAGGGGGCTGGCTCAGCCAGCTGTCAGTTCTGCTCTGTCACTCACTTTCGTGGAATGGTGAGCCGAGGTTTGGCCAGGGCCACGGTTCTGGGTGTCTTTGGCAGTAGATGCTGGGGTGAACGGCCATGTGAATGAGTGCTGGGACCCTGTCCTGCCGCAGAACTATTACACAGCACAGCCTAGTCCCAGCCCAGGGTTTTGGGTGGCAGGTGCTTCAGCAATGAGATGGGGGTTTCTTTCCCACAGAAAGAGCCCCCATAGCCAGCAACTGGACCCACGGCCTGGGCTGCGGAGGATCGGATGTGGGAAGACCCAGTGTGCTGGCTGGAATCACTGCCCCAATCTGAGGTTGGATTTTCTTCAAAATCTGCTTCCAGCATCCTGATGCTGATGAGATTAGCCTCATAGGGCTCTGAGCTGCCAGCCTAGCAGAAGAGGTAGAATCTTTTAAGGCCTTCCGCATACTCGACAGCAAGCCTTCAGGGACTGAACCACTGACAGCTGACACGCAGTGTTAAGGGCCAACTTCCTCAGCTCTCAAATTTGCCCTTGTGACTTGGGTAAAGAAGGCTGTAGTCAGCAGCACAGCACCTGCCTGGCAAACATGAGGTCCTGAGTTCTGAGCACCACTGCTCCCGAGTAGCCAAGCACGGGGATCACGGCCCCACAGAGCTCTGCTGTGACTGCGGTATCCAGCTCAGCAGCCATTAGTCACGTGTGGCTGCTGAGCCATTAAAATGTCACCAGTGCAACCAACAAACTTGAACTTTAAATTGCATTTCATCTTACTTTAAATTCAGAAGGACAGGGTGTCACACCTTTCCCTCTGCAGCCCAGAGAGCACTCCAAAGTGTCAGCAAATTAACAGAGTAGACAATGGGGTTGACTTTATGACTACATGAAAATCAACTTTATTTTTTTTCTCACACTGAAAGCTCACTTGGCCAAAGTTCTGTGAAGATTTGATGACACTGCATATACTTTTCCACTGACTGCTTTGGTCTCACAAAATACCCATGACTAGATTTTACATGGTTATCACATGTTGAGTAGATTTTGATTTTACATGGTTGAGAAAAATTACAATTCACCATTTCCCCCTGTACATCACCAACAGAGAAAGTGAATTCCAGGTCTGATGATGTTCCTGCCGTGTCAGAATGCAGACCATCCTAAGGTTTTAACCTGTCACGGGCTGCATCAGGGCCTGCAGCCTTCAGCCCATCTTCCCACCACTCCAGTGTTCAGTGACTCCTCCTCCCCCAGTGCTTCTGCGTTCCAAGGGCGCTTAGTAGAGCCACACAGGGACTCCTCTCCCCAGCACTGGCCCAGAAGGGAAGAGAGAAGCTCACAGTCAGAGAGCAAATCCTTGGGAAGACAGGACTGTGACGCAGGACTGCAGCTTACTTGAGACAGCTGTGAGAAGCAAGGATGTGTGTGGAGTGTGAACTTCCAGGCATCTCAGGAGGCCAGGCAGTGTCAGTGACTGGACGCTGGACAGGGAGCAAGACCTTTTTCTGTATCTCCACAGACCTCTCGAATGTGGACTCATCCCACATCCAAGATGTACTAATCCAAGCTTGTGTGTGAGCAATGCAAGAGGCCCTGCAAGCCTGTCCGATGGTAACACTTTTCCTACAAACCCAAACTTACGGTCTCCAGATGATGGCCAGGCTTTGCTATATAATGTTCCTCCCTCTCAGCATCCAATACACACTTAAGAAATGGGAAAGTGGCTTCCTAATTTGTTTTAAGCAAATGTGGAGGGACCGACTTGAAGGACAACCTACAACACCAGCTGAAATGTACTCTTCAAAAACATCAATGTCATGAAAAGACAAAGAAAGGCTGAGGAACTGTTCCACATCAAAGGAGACCAAAAAGAAGCTAACTAAAGTCGGACAACACATGATGCTGGATTGTAGACTGGGAAGAAAAAAAAAAAAAAGTGGTCTGAATATCTTTACTCAAACAGCTGCTAAAACTGAAGCGTGAACTACAAATTAGTAACTGTTACACGGACTGAATATTATAGCTTTCCTTAATTTGAGGACTGTATTGTAGACACGAGTGGATGCTTTGTTCTTAGGAGCATACACTAACAGGCACTGTAGGGGTAAAGGGACAGGATGTACACCAATAACTCCCTACTGTTCATGGCTCAGAGGGGAGGGGAAGAAAATGAAGGAGCCAAGGGAGCAAAGGAAGGAAAGAATAAGTGGTAAAATAAAACGTGGCGATGGGTTCTTTGCCCTCTCCTCAACACCATGTTAGGATTTTGAAATTATTTCAAAATGAAAAGTTTTGCAAAACGTTCAGGGATAGAGAAGGTGTGTGGCACGAGGCAGAGCTGCTCTGTCTGGAGTCAGTCAGAAGCAGAATGTGACACTACGAGTGGAGGAGGCTATGCCCGGCCTCCAGATGGCAACAACCCAGAAGCGTGAGGGCTGCAGAGCAGGGGTGATCACGACCTCTGACTGAGCACTCAGCAGGGAGCACAGACCAAGGCCGAGGCTTTGCATGCAAGCCTTCATTTGAGGGCACCCGAATTTCACAGGTGTGGAAGCTGGCTCCCAGAGAGAGAAGTACTTTACCCAAAGCCACACAGACAGTCAGTGGCTGAGCAAGACCCAAACAAGTTATCTTCCCCAAAACCAGAACTCTGAACCACCACACTGCCCCCACCCCTTTAGATCCAAGGGTTGTTTTTAAACAAACATAAAAGAGCCAGGTGTGGTGGTACACACCTAATCCTTGCAACCCGGAAGCTGAGGAAGGAAGATCACTGCAAGTCTGAGGCCAGCCCGAGCTACAAGGAGAGACCTTGTCTCAAAAACAAAACAGAACAAAACAAAAAAAACAGGAGACCTCACTCCACCAATATGGACTGGCATCCTTTTATTACTGGTCTGTGGACTGAAGTACAACCTTCTCCGAATTTGTTTTGTTGATGCTCCTACCTACAAAGGTGCTGTATTTGGAGATAGAACTTTTAGGAGATGAAGCTAAAAGAGTCAAAAGGGTAGGGAGTGGCCCTAACTTAGGATTGGTGGCATTATAAGAAGGGTCACAGGCACAGAAGAATGTCAGTGAGCAAGCCAGGCAAAGGGCCCTCACCATCCGACACCTTGATCTGACTCCCAGCTCCAGCCCATGCTTTGATACTCTATCGTGCAGTCCCAGTACACTCATATACTGGGCTTCCATCCCAAACAAGACTGAATGGGGCGTGTGGGTGTAAATGTGCTGGACATGAGGGTATGTTAGGAGGAAGGAGCAAGAGAGGACCTCTTACCCTGTTGGAACTGGGGCTGGGAGGGGAAAGGCAGCACTGGATCATGGGACGAGCCTCTTGCTGGCCCCACCTCCTTCCTGTCTACTTTACACTCCCAGTGTTCCTTGGGAAAGGCAGCAGAGGTCCTCAAACACACACAATTCAGCACTAAGAAAAAAGTAGGGATCACCCCAGTGGAGCCCTTCATTTGACAGACTGCCCGGAGAGAAAGGGATGCCAGTCTTTTCCAATTAAGTACGTGAGGTAGAATGAGTCCCGATTGCTCCGGTCTCAGTTCTGGCCACCATCCTGTTTCCTTCCCTAGAAGACGTTCTCCCTGAACGAAAGGTCCCGCCAACTGTTCACAGACGCCCTGAGACACTCTTGTTCATAAGGAGAGAGAGGGGCAACACATCATGGGATCTATGACCACCCAAGGAAGAGAGAGGAAGACTGGATCTTCTGTCTCGCCAATTATATGGGCCTCTTGCCTGTACTAACCTACACTGGTCTAGGGGTGAAGGAGACACATGGTCTGAGGTAACACATGGCCTCGATGCTTAAGAACCTGGACATCCAGAGAGGGGAATTGCTCAAATGGGTGAGAACTGCCATGCAGGGTCACTACTGTGGGAGGTTAAATACCACCCATACTCTAGTGTTTTATTTATAGCACAGCAAAATCACACGTTGATGTCTCTCAACTATTTAAAACAGACTTTTGAGGCAGCATTCCCTAACTGCTTCCAGGAACAACAAAGTTGTGTGAAACATTCATAGAATTTCACTGGGGGAAAAAAGTTACAGTACTTTTTTCTAAGATTTATTTTATAAACATTTAAGAAAAGTTCTAATGTTTGTTGTGGGTCCAGTGACACAATAACAATCTGCCTTGAAGCAAATGTGCTACTCTCAAGATTACCAAGAGCATGCTTTCTTCTTAGCTCTTAAAAAATGGTTTAATTTCTAACCTACTTCTTGCTATAAAAGCAAATACTTATGCATCGACGGGCAGCAGTTAACTAATCTGCAGAGCCGTACGTAACTTGCTGTTGATGACAATCCAAAGTGCGTGTGAGCATTTTCCTGTTACCTTCACAACGCTCTACTCGGGAAGCCTGAGGAATGCTACTTTAGGCAAAAAAAGTTGCTGCTGGAAATGAGCTGTTTCTTGTCACCTGTTTTAGATGGCTGTCACATCCATCCCAGAAGGATCAGAGCCTAAGAACTGGCTCAGCAGTCTCTTTAGGGCCTCTCACCTACCCGTCAGCTTCCTTTCCTCCTTCCTTGGGGCAGATAAACGCTTTTCTAAAAAAATACTCTAGACTGCATGCTTTGCTAGCAAATCCTTTATAGAGCTGGGTCAACTTCAGTTCAGATGTGTCATGGTCATCAATGCTGGATGTTTACCGAGGCCTACCTGAGAGCTGTATCTTACATAAGCACAGTGTATGTACCACTGAAGACCCTCCTTGTGTATCTGGTGATCTCACCTAGAATTTTCTAGCTTGTAGACAATAGTGCAAAAGCAGACCCAGGTTACAGTGATTCATTCATTTCCCAAACACTTGAAGCACTCCTAATTCTGGATTGTCCTGGTGCAAGGATAGAGAGAAAACATGAAGATACCTGCTCGTTAGGAGCTCACAGGCTAGAGTAAGCCATTGTTTGTATATGGTAGAACAAGGAGGCTTGTCCTGTAATGGCTTGGGAGCTTCAGATAAAGCTGCTCTGAGGCTGGGGATTTACAAATTCCATACTATTCAGAGAGCATCTGCTAGGTGCCAGGCCTGGGTGGAGGTGTGGAGAAACCCAATGAACAAGCCAGACATGGCTCTGCTCTCATGGAGCTTACAGTCTAGCAAAACAGACAAACTAGGACTAGAAAGTTCCAGTCCAGTGTGCAGGTGCTGGGCTGATGAATACAGCATATTTGACAATACAGGTACTTCACTCAGCCAAACACAATGGTTTCAGTCTGAAAAGTTATTTAAAAGCAGAAAAACAAAAAAAACAACTTCAAGTTGCTTAGGCCATTCCACCTTCCCCACATTCCCTCTGTGAGCCCAGGTAGGAGGTCCAAGAGGAATTTTGATTATACTCAATTTTATCTTAGGTACTGACGTTACATCCGTAAGACTCCACGTCAGCAGTGGGACACACACAGAACCTGTACCTTGGCTCTGGACACTGAGGACTTCATCCTGGAGAGGCTCCTAAGAGCTCAAGGCTGAGGTGACAGGAGATGAGGACCGGGAAAATGTGTCACTGGGAATGTGTGCTGTGTTGAGTGTGGACAGCTGGTGAGATCAAGGTGGATCCAGAAGGTGCCGTGCACACCTCTGGAGACTGAAGCAAGAGGATTCCAAGTTCAAGCCCAGCCAGAGTAATTAATTTCTCAACTTAGCAAGACCCTGTCTCAAATTTTTTTTTAAATTTTAAAGGAATAAATATAAAGCTCAGTGTAAAGGGTCTGAGTTCAATACCTAGTACCCTGGCATCCCCTTCTGCAATGATGGCTCCAGGGAACTAGTGAGCAGAGGGCAGAGAAGAGCAGGCCCAGAGGCTAGGTCATAACCAGCTTTTATGAGCTGTCAAAGGAGCCTGGACTTATTCCAAAGGGGATAAGGAAGCTCTGGAAAGGTTTCAAGCACAGGAATAAAAAGATCAAATTTACATTTCAAAAAGTTCATCCTGAAGCACATGAATAGATGCCAACATCATTGAGCACTAAGGAAGTACAAATCAAAACCACAGAGATACCATTTCTTATTTTTAAAAAAGTGTTGTTGAAGATGTGGAAAAATCGGAATCCTCACACATTGCTGACAGGAATGCTAAATGATACAGTTGTTTGGGAAATCAGCCCTGAAATTTCCCAAAGGATTGAAGAGATGCTTATTAGGTCATGCTGGCATATGCCTATAATCCCAGCTATTCAGGAGGCTGAAGCAGGATCACAAATTCAAGGCCATCCTGGGGAACTTAGTGAGATCCTGTATCAAAAATTTTAAAAAGGGCTAAGGATGTAGCTTAGTGGAAGAATGGTTGCCTAGCATGTGCAAGGCCCTGGGTCCAATCAAAAAAGAGTTACCATATCACCCAGAAATTCCACTCCTAGATATAAACCCAAAAAACTGGTGAGCATGGTAGTTCATGCCTGTAATTTCAATACTCTGGAGGCTGAGGCAGGAGGATTGCTACAAGTTCAAGGCCTGCCTGGGCTACATAGTGGTTCAAGACCAACCTGGACTACACAGTGAGACCCTCACACAAAACAAACAAAACATATGTCTATAAACAAACAAGTAACAACAAACAGGTATATAAATGTTCATAGAAACCTATTCAAAATACCAAAAGGTGAAAATAACCTAAAAGTTCATTAGCTGATTAATGGATAAATAAAACATGGAATATACAATGTGATATACACAATGGAATATTATTCTGCAATTTAAAAAAATGAAGTGCAGATACAAGTGACAACATGGATGAACTTTGAAAATGTGTTAAGTGAAAGCAGCAAGTCACAAACATATAGTATATGACCTCATTTATATCAAATGACCAGAAAAGGCAAAGCTACAAAGACAGAAAGATTAGTAGCTGCCAGGAGCTAGGGAGAAAGAAGAATGAGGAGGGAGTCTTAACGGGTACAAGATTTCTTTTTGATAATAAAAATGTTCTAAAGTTGATTATGGTGATGGTCTACGGCCACATCACCCTGAACACGCCCAATCTCATGTGATTATGGTGACGGTTGCACAACTCTGAATATATAGAAAAACCCACTGACACGTACATTTTAAATGGGTGAATTTTATACTACGCAAATCATATCTCAATGAAACCGCTAACAACAAAAGTTCATCCTAACTGCAGTGTGCAGCCTGGAAGGGAAGAGTTAGGGCATGGGAGCAGGGTAAACCAGGGGTTGAACCAGGGAATGAGTCATGGGATAAGACTACGTAGGGGCGGGAGGAGTGTTAACATATTGTGGTGGGCTCTTCTAAGCTCTCCTGTGTGCCTGGTGTTCTCCCAAGAAGGAGAAGGGAAAGAGAAATGAGGTATCTGCAATTATTATCAAGTAGCAAAATAGTATTTAAAATCTCCTACCTCTAAGGACTGAGAGGAATGGTACAGCGTGTGCAGCCCTGTGTGTACAGATACGTCTGGGAGAAAAGCACGCCAAGCTGCTTGTCGGGCTGTCCTGACTGTACCCTTCACTCCTAACTCCAGGGACAAGGTAGGCACTCAGGGCATGCTCAAGATGCTACAAGACCCGAGTGGCTGAGTGCAGGCCACAGAGAGAGGTAAGGAAGGCCAACAACTTTATAAGAAATAAATTCCTAAAGCTATCTTTTTGGGTTCTGTGTTTGTGAGAACCATAAGGCTTCTGAAATGGGCATTTTTATGGTTAGACCAAAGGCCCAGTTTTGAATGCACATCACCCTTCTTCTATAGTCTTCCATGGTCTCTGGCAGGAGGTTGGCAAGTACTGAGAGGCCAAGGGGCAAATGTGCCTGAACTACTGGTGGGATAGCACCATGGCTGGGAAACAAAAAGGGAAGCCTATGAGGGACATTTCCTAAGCGCTGTGGAGACCATAGTCATTAACCCCACAGCAGAACCAGAAACTGTAATGGATTACGGATGAGTCCCCGCCCACAACCTCATGCCTGCCCTTAGTTGTCTCCTTGACTCTTTGGCCATCTGCAACAGAAAGTAGTGCTAGTCAGTCCACTGCAGCCACAGCTTCGGGAAGAATAAAACACCACTGAGCTGTACCAACAAATCCAGAATCTCAGTACCACCCCATTCATTTGCTAGCCAGGGAGACTAAGGCCCAGGTCTGTGAAGTAGGGTCAGGGATTGGCACCCACGTATCTCAACTCCTAGGCCCTTGCACTTCTCACCCTAACAAGCCCTGAGCCCTCCTCCTAAGAACCTGGCTCTGAGCTGTGATTCACAAGGTAAAAAAAGCTGAAAAATGTCCAAAGCTTTAGGTTTCAGCTGGCAGAGAAACCAATGTGACCTCTTTCTTAGAATCCTGGGAACCTGAAACATGGCATGGCGGGGGCACAAAATATGCTACAATGCAGTTTTCAATACAAACCTGAAGTCTGAGCCCTTTACTTTCTTAATTAACAACACTATTCTGTATGCATTCAGTCACACCCCAGTGTAACCAACTATCAGTGTGACATCAGCTCAAGCCACAAGCAAAGGTTCTAGGACCCAGGATTCATTGAGTGCAAAACAATCCAGTAGTGAAGAATGTGACATCACAGGGGGACAAAGGCTTACTAATATCTATAACTCCCAAGATCTAATGAATTGAAATGAAACACTATTTTAAAGCCTGCAGAACAATTAAACACTTCAAAATAAAAATCAGATGTACAGACAAAACAAAAAAACTACCTTGTTTCCATGGTAAAATTATCTGAAAGAGTTTAAACTAAAACTTTCTGACAATATTATTTGCCAGTTTTAAAGAGATCTTCAGCCACAACTTGGGAGACCAAAAGAATAAATTATCTTCACTTCTAAAGTGATAAAAAACAAGATCCCATCTCCAATGGGTTTGTTTGTTTGTTTGTTTGTTTGTTTTGCTATGTGGTCAAAAAGCAACTTGAACTCTATATATAACACATAGACCATACAATTAGGGTCATTTAAAAATAATGAGACTCTTCTCTTTTCCTTCTTCCAAAGTATATAGTATATATTTAACAGCACAAAAGAAGACACCACTTGAGTTTCCCCTGTAGCCAACAGGAAGAACTTCCACATATAAAAATTAAAAATTTAAACTTTTAAATCATTAATAATTTTAAACATAATACGTACAGACTTAAAAACTGTTCAGCATTAACCCATGACCCCAACCCTAGCACAAAAATCAACCCCATATCCTTAAGTCACAGTTTTTTATTCCTAAAAGTCCCACAGCACTGAACTTGATCTTCACATCAAGCTGACAGCCAATGTAAGAGCCCCTAACAGAAACCCCCCCAGGGAGGAATGGAAGCGCGATTGATGCTGTGTCTCTTATCTACCTGGCCAGCACTGGTGCACCTCTGAGGTCAGGTCGGTGACAGTCGCCCCCACACTAGGATCCCGGAAGGGCGAGCTGGCAGCTTCCCTCATCTTCCCCCTCGAAGTCTGTCCAATAAGCACCTGGGAATTGACTTTTCTTGGGAAAAGGGTGCTGGTAACAGCTGTCAGGGCCAAGGCAATAGTGAGAAGTTCAGTTCTCTGCTCTTTGGATGAACTGTGTAAAACATTTCTTTTAAAAGATACAATGTTAAAAATATTAAAAATGTCTACAAAATCTGGAGGGCTGCCTTTCTCGCAAAGGATAAAGCTGTGGGGCGGTGGGAAAAAAATTGAGGGCCCAGAACTAATTTTTGTATAACTGCAGCAAAAGAGAGATGCCCTTCAAAACTGGTCACATTCTTAAGATGTCTTGCTGAAGTAGCAAGAGCTGAGGGTGATGGTATGAGCAGGAACAAGAGGGGCACCAACTCCAGCAGGGGAGGTTTCTACTGTGCCCCACCCTGTGTGAGAACATCAAGGTTTGGGCAGCTGCCACAGGCCCCGGGGACATCAGGATTCTGCCTCTGAACCAGAGCTGCTTTCCCGACTAACTTCAATCTGGAGAGATGGTAAGTTATCTAACCGGCTCTTCTTTTGGCGAGACTGTTCTTTCTCCTTAATCAGAGCCCCCCACGCTCTTTGCAGCTCAGAGTCATCTTCCTCCATGCCAGGCGCCCTGTGATCCACTTTCTTCATATTCTTTTCTTTGGTCTTGGGTGTAGATCCTAAACGAGTCCATAAGCTACCTGTATGGGTAAAAAGGCATTTCAGTTTGGTAGCCAATACTGAGAACCAGGTGGTTCTGAGGCTCTGCGCATGACATGCAGAAAACATCACTGGTCTGCGGCACTTACAACTACAGTGCAGCCTTTGGTAGATAATCTCATTTCCCTGGCTGTTGCCCCTGCCTGCATGGAGGGGTCGGGACTTAATAGGAGATTCTCACTGCTGGGGCAGGTGCACCCACGCTACACATGAGAATCTCTTAAGACGGTTTCCTGTCATACCTGACGCTCCCTCATGAGTCTTATCCACACTGAAGACCACTTCATTCTGCAAGGAAGCTGCCAGCTCTAACATTCTATAAATTGAGGGTTCTGTTACACTTTAGATTTCTGTCTTACCATCCTTTAATTCTTTAAGTATATTTTATTAACAAAAGAGAAATATATGCTTAGAATTTTGTGATACAGGCACATACAGTGCCGACTCAGTTCACGAACAAATAATCCTACAATTTTGGAAAAGATGGCCACACTGGGTTTGTACAGGAAAGATGGCCACAGTCACATTTACCACCCAATATGGATTTGCCAAACACTTCTGTTTGCAAACCAAACTGTTCACAAACAAAAGCGTTTGTGAACCAATGGTGAACCAATGTACCACTGTATAAGGCACTTAAAAGTTTTATTTACGAAGAGTACAACAATGTGGAAAAATGACTATGGTAAGATGCTGTACAAAAAGAGTAGACTGTGCATACAGAAAAAGACTGAAATACATACGTGAAACTAGAAAGGATTTGTGCTAAACTGAAAGAAACTTACTTCCTAAGTTCCCTTCTAGCATGATGATGACTATGGTGACAAGACCAAGATAATGAAAGAGGAAACCTCATTTGTTTGGCCTGTGCCTCTTCCAGTCTATACTTCTAAATTCTTCCCATTCCCTTCATTTTAAAGTGTTACTCACCTGACTTCTTCTCCCGAGTATCTGAGTACAGGCCTTTAACATCTTGCCTGGGAACACCTAGTCTACTATGTACATCTGAAGAAGGCTCTCTCCGAACCACTGGGACACTACTAAAAGCCTTCTCTGGAGAATACGGTCTTTTTCCTAACCGCTGGCGTATGTCTGGAAAAAGAAAAAACTGCTTCACTAGTCATACTGTCAAGCTCAGATCTCTAAAGGACCTGAAACCCTATTTCCCCAAATGAAAACAGAGGACCTGACATAACTAGGTCTCTAAAAGCCTTTTATCTTTGTAATTGGTCTGGACTCCCCTTCGGAAAGGAGATACCAGGGCTATCAGGAGAAAAAAAACAAAAAAACCTTGAGCCGATTGCTTCAGAACAGAATTCCTGAAGCGGAATCACTTTTTTTTTTTTCTTTTTTGGGGAAGAACTAAACAAGACTAAGCAATGTAAAAACACTTCAGCTTAATAAACAATACCACAAGATCTCCAAGGGCAGAAGCAATCTTTGAAAATATAAATAGTTCTCAATAAACCTAATACATTTAGTCAGTAGCTACAATGAGAATGGCAAAAAGCAATGTCCCAAACCAAATTCCACAACCTGCTCAAAGAGCTGCCTGTCCCTGAGTACCCCTTAACAGCAGCAGCAACACATTTATTAGCAAGGCCTTGTGCTGGGGCTCTTGCTCATCTCATTCAAACCCCTCCACGGCTTCTCTGCATTTCCTCCCTCACTTTCCAGCAGTCTTTCCTTCCCAATACATCCCATTCTCATTCTCTCTGCTGCCTCTGATCTAGATGGGCACTTGTCACTTAACGGAACTCTCTATCCCATCCCACTCTCCCCAGTAGAATGATATTTTATCATTCTAAAATAGCTGATTAGGTTACTTCCCACCTCAAAAAATAAGGTTTGTCAGCTGAGATCCTATTCTCTTCCAAAAGCCCAACTCTAAAGCCACTTTCTATAAGAAGCCTTCCTTGCACAGTTTTCCTGGTAGACCTACAGTTGCTTTGTAGCCCTACAAAACCTTCTCACATGTCAGCTCCTGGCTTAAGGCCTGGTACACAGCAAGCACAGCCATACACCTGCCATATCAGAGTGTGCAGGCATAAATGATCTAGTCTGAACTCTTAACCATTTATAGAACCTCCCAACTTAATTTCTATTATTCTCATATATAAAGCATACCAATGATATACAGAGTAAAGCAATGGTTCAGACAATATACTGAAAAGCAGTTTTGCCTAAGTCTGATTATTTTGTCTAATCATGAAATTCCAATACCTAACCCAAAATTTAGATGTGATGAACAGGGACAATTAAATCAATTCAGAATACCAACATGTTATCCAAGACCCCAGCCCTGTCCCAATTTGTTCTCTGGATCTTGGACTGAATTTCAGGACCTCAAAAGAACAATACCTGATTTAGTATTGCTGACTGGTGGCCGTGGACGTGAGTATTGACGTTTTTCATCTAAGAGGTGTCGGACATCTACAAATTTCTCAGGTGGCAATTTGTTACCGATTCGGTTTTTGATATTACTTGTGGATATACTATCTGCCCTCATGGAATTCCTTTTTAAAAATAAAAAAACAGTTATTCAACTTCAACTGGAAGACAATGTTCAAACAATAATCTTCTATTTTTGAGAAAACCCAATCTAACAGTTTGCATTCACTTAACAAACATTATATACTTTCTTTTCTTTGCTTTTTTTGGGTGGTGCTGAGAATTGAACCCAGGGCCTTACACATGCTATGCAAGTACTTTACCACTGAGCTACCTCCTCAGCCCCAAGAATACCAGTAATAACTTGCTTAGTGAAACTATAATCAACAAGACTGGACGGCAAGCAGGTATTGCTGTTTCCCAGGATGGTTTCCACACATGATATACATATATAATCACAGAGCTCCTAACTACAAGTGCCCCCTCCTCCTGAGACAAACACGAGGTAGAGGCCTGCAAAGAGCTTGGGGCTCTCTGCTCACCCAGGGCACGATCTGGCTAGCCTTAAGACACAGGACAGTGTACACTACCCTTCTTCAAAGGGCAGGTTTCTCTGCCAAGGAGATCTGCTATCATGCTGTCAGCACACTTGCTAGAAAGTGCTATGAATACTACAATTAAAGATGCAAACAAATCAAACAAACAAATCACTTTTAAAGGTCCTCTCTTTTTCCCCAAATACATGACCAAAAGCATCTCTGGACGTCCCTAAAATCCATCTCTTTGAGAGTTATGGATATACTCTGTTCTCATGGAATCAGCTCATCCCTACTCCTAATCAAAGAAATTCACATTAAAATAACTACATACTTTTTGTTCACGAAATCAGCAAAGATTAAGAATAATGGTAATACCAAAGACTGATGATGATTTGGGTAATAAGTAGTAATGTGAGTAAAACTCTCTGTAAGGAAATCACCAATATTCCAGATTTTACTTTCGAACAATGGATTACATATGGTTGAAAAAAGTAACAGATGTTTACAGTTTATTAAATGTGAAAGCACTTTGCAGAGAATATAAATAGCACAGTTTCATCTTTATACAAATATATATTCCTATATGGTTTCTCCATACATTATTCATATGCATAAATATAACAGGAAGACTATTCACCCAATTACTAACAGTTGTCACTGTCAGAAAAGGCTGGGAATTTTTTGGTACCAGGGATCAAACTCGGGACCTTGCGCTTGCAAGGCATGGTGATTTTTGCTTTCTTTGCTGTTTACAGTTCATATAACAAGAATCAATGCTTGTACAGAGGAAAAATGAGATGCTTGTATTCAATTCCTACAAAGGACTGAAATTAGAACAAATAAAAGTGATTATAAAATTAAAAGGAATTAAGTGTACAATTACTATTTAAAATCAAATTAAAGGGCTGGGTTTAGCTCAGTGGCAGTGTTTGCCCAGCAAGTACAAAATTCTGGGTTCAATCTTCTGTACCACATTAAAAAAAAAAAAAAAATTAAAGCTAGCACTGATGAAAGTTTTTACCTTATACTTTTCAGCTGAGATTCTACTTCATCAGCATACATAGTCATTTTCATGCTTTTCTTTGGAGAGGGAGTGGAAATCATTTTCAGTTCCAGATCATAGTCCATCTCATCTGAGTCTGAGCTGCTGGCGCTGGACCGCCTGGACGTGCTCCGCTCCCGAGTCTGCTTGAGAGCTGGGAACTCCTCGTGGTACTCTACCACCACCCGGTCATCTGCATCCATGTCCTGGTCTTCTTCTTCCTCTTCTTCCTCCTCCTCCTCCTCAATGGGTTCCTCGGGAACATTCACTAATCCTGAAAAAATTTAACCAAAAAACAGGAAAAGCTTAGTCTAAAACTAACAAGTATGACTTTCTATTCTACTGTGGTGAAAAACGAAACAAAACAAAAAACAAATCCAGCCCCAAGATTCTAGCGAAGCACTATATATAACAACGACAAGCCAGATACCATCCTGATGCTTGTAACAGAATGGTTAGGGACAGTATGGTCTAGCAGCCTAATGGAACATTATTAAATCATTTAAATTATAAATCATCTTCATTATTCACAAGATTTATAAATGCAAATTTTCAAAATTCATCTGTAACTCCTAAATCAATACTCACGGTAGTTTCAAGATCATTTGTGGACATGCAGAGCAGCAAAAAAAACTGTGTCCTGGATGAACTTGCTCCAGTGGAGGTCAAGCAAAGCAACACTCTACCTTCCTGTCTCATCTCTCATAGTGCTAAGAAAGTGTCCTTTTCACTGCCTGTTGACTGTCACGTTTTTCATATTTTTGTGCATTTTGTTGATTTCATTGTTTAAAATGACCCCCAAATATAGTGTTAAAGTGCCGTCTAGTAATGTTAAGTGCAAGAAGGTTATGAGGTGCCTTAGAGAGAAAATGCATGCACTAGATCACCCTCATTCGGATTTCAGCTATACTGTTGTTGGCTATGAATTCAATGTTTGCCAACAATATATATTAAATAAGGGATTTTTAAAACAGAAAAATAAAGTTACATTTTGATTAGTTCATAAAAACAGTGTGACCAGACACTGTGTAGTTCAATACGTCTTAATCCAATGTCCACAGTGACTTCATAGCACCTAACCACACCACACAATGGAAAATCAACTCTTAATATTAAAGTTCACAGAAAAATGCTTGTAAGTAGAAAAAATGAAGATAAAGTATATAATTATAAGAAGTATAATATTTATTATGAAAGCAGACAAATGAGAAGTTGAAATCAGTTATTTCATTAGGGTGCTAGAATTATGGGCATTTGTTTTTTTAATTTTGTTAATATGAACATAGAGAACAGATGACAAAAGCATCTTAAAATAACTGAAATCGAAAGTATAACTATGTAAGAGGATTAATATGCAAATTTTAAACATACAATTCTATACATATGCATTAAATAAAAATGTATAGACTTCATCTCTTCCCGCCCCATTCCAATATTTGTGTGTGCATGTTATTCTGTTTATATGCTGACTTGACTAGTTCTATAAAGCATGTAGAAGATTCCACACATTAAGTTCAAAATAAAGACCTATCATTGTAAAATATAATGAAAATTATTCTTTTATATGCACGAAAGACAAAAATCCAAGTCATGATAGTCATAATATCCCACATTTCTGAGGTATTCATGTGCAAGACAATAAACACTAAAGCATTCAAAACAGCAGCCTTTCATTATCAGAAAATGAACAATAAAATCAGTCCGTTTGATAAAATAACTAAAATGTTTTACATGCAGTTGTTGATATTAATAGAAAAATTAGGTTTTCAAGAAAACTTTTCTTTTAATTTGCCCTATGTCACATTTGGCCTTTGTTGCTATAATAGCTTTAATAAAATCATTGACCTCTTTGCTTGGGCAATTTAAAATTAACTGTGACTTGACTTACTTTCCTATATGTTGGCAGAGGGTGAGGGCAAGGAAGAGAGGATGATAAAGTTTGGAACCTTAAAAGACTGCATTAAGAATAAAAATATGATTTCGAGAGCCAAACATGTGTCTACCCAAGAGCTGAGCAGGCAACTACCAGAATGTCGGTGCTTATATGACGTCAAGCCAACATCATCCCCAATCAGAGCTCTCTTCTTAATCACATCCCGCTGAATGCGACGGGAATGATACCTTCGCTTCCTGCAACAATGCCAAAGTAAACACATAATCAGAAACCAATAGGAAGCGTCTTGAAATCCACTAATTCATTTCTATTACATACTAACAAAGTGCTAGGTGTTGAAACACAGCTTTTCAAAGAAACTGAAACATATTCCTATCATTTACCACATTTAAGAGTCCTGAATTCTTCCCTCTTGTCTTTTGACATTCTACTATCATATACTGATTGAAGGACTATAGAAAACTTAAGTACTATTTAAACTTGTAATTTAAGGTTTTGGACTCACCAAGAATTGCTAAGAATTCCTTTCATGCCTCCATAATTTGGATTCCCATATTTCATGTAATACTGACTTCTTCTGGCTGCTCCAAGTTCCTTTTTGTCATCTAAAAATTAATTGTAACAGTTACCTAGGATTTCCTGAGGATGGGAGACTCCACAGCTGGGATCAGTGTCTCCCAACAAAAAGGAAAGAAGCACTATAAATATTCCTTCTCTGAGTATGAAGGAAGTAGAGTAAAATGCAGAGACGAATAAGGTTAAGCTGCTGTTTAGGGGTCAACTAATTTTAACACAGGAAATACTACTAAAAATACGCAATACAGAGTTAAGATTCTAAGAGGCATAACAGAGGTTTTTAGAAGAGGTGGCATTTTTGCTGTCCTCTGAAAGATGGTATTTCTTTCTTTTTTCTTTTTGACAGTGTCTTGCTATGTGGTTCAGGCTAGTCTCAAACTCACAGTGATCCTCCTGCCTCAGCCTCTTGAGTGCTGGGATTACAGGCATGTGCCACCACACCTGGCTGAAAGATAGTATTTCTAAATAACAAACACTTCAAAAACACAGAAAAAGGGTTAAACAATCAAACTATACATAATTCCATATTTTGGTAAATATTTTTCTAGTTTATTGTGATAACCTTCAAAATGGCTTGAAGAAAACAGCATAATTCTGTAATTCCAAAACACACTCAAGTAGTCACTGAAATGAGTACATGTGGAAAAGATCATAGCTGTCATAATTAAGTGCCAGTTAAGAAAAAGGACAGGTGATCACACATTTTGTCAAAAGCAGGACATAAACAAAGGCCTTAAGCAGCTCCTTGGATACCTCCGACTGCAAAGGATAAACACAACTGTAAATGTGTATCCAGTCAGTGTGTGCATACCCTCAAATCTCGAAAAAACAAAAAAAACCATGCCTACCAACTCCTTGAAGAAATGGCTGATTCCAGATCTGGGGCAGATAAAGTACAAACTAAGTATAGAAAAACAAGATGTTTTGTGTGCTACAAAGAAAGTGCTTGAAGAATCATGGGGCAGGTCAAACACAGCTTGAAGGGGATTTATTGTCAAGACAGTTTTTGAATCAAAATAATGACAGTAATGGAGAAGAACTCACTGAATAAGAATCCACAAGTCTAAACTGATATAAATAAATAAGTAAACAGGTAAAAGAACAAAGTTCTTCCCTAGAACAGGCTGCCAATTGATAAATGATGGAGTCAGAAAATCATTAATGGATGCTAAATCTATTATTGCCTGTAAGTATGATAAGCAATAGATATTCACATAATCTCTAAATATCTTGCCACCATTTTAAAAATTACAAATAGCAACTTAACAATGGGAAAAAAATCTAATAATCATTACCTTAACCAAATGAAGTTAACAGCCTCAGAAATAGGATTTCATGTTCCTGGTATGGTGCACTGAAAATGACCCATTATCACTTCTGGAGTATTCTTCTTTTATTTTCCCCCGAAACAGGATCTTACTGAATTGCTCAGACTGGCCTAGAACTTGCCATCTTTCTGTCTCAGCATCCCAGTAGCCAGGATTATAGGCGTGTACCACAATGCACAGCACTTCTGTAGTAATCTTGCCGCAAATTTACAATGTAAATTTAATCAGGAGGAAACATCAAACAAACCCAATCTGAGGTATAGTCCATAAAACAACGAGCCTATATACTCTTATTCAAGGTGTGATTGAAAAATGCAATGAATAGGGCTGGGGATTTAGCTCAGTGGTTCCACTGCCTGCCTCACAAACACAAGGACCCGAGTTCGATCCCTGGTACCAAAAAAAAAAAAAAAATAAAAAAAAAAAAAAAAAAAAAAAAAAAAAAGCAATGAATAATTATAGTTTTAAGTTTTAAGAATATATTACATATTGCCATTAATTCCCCTCAAAATACTTGTCCTCACTTTGAACCTACTTACCCTTTATTCTTGGCACTTCTGAAGCAGTTCTGGATAAAAATACAGTGAATGCTGCTGCCAAATGCCATCCAATAAAAAGGCAGGCTTGCAGAAACATTACTGTGTCCTCATCCACCTTATTCACTGAATCTGGCATTGTGCAACTTTTGGCTCTTCCCCAAAGTCAAACTGACCATGAAAGCTAAATGTTATGAATTTTCAGGACACTGAAGCAGCCAGGACAGCACAACTAAAGACACACATGATACCAGGCATGGGGGCACATGCATGTAATCCCAGCACTTGGGAGGCTGAGGCAGGAGATATCCATGAGTTTGAGGCCAGCCAGGACTACATAATGAGTTCATGGCCAGCCTGAACTACATAGCAAGACCTTGTGTTTGTTGTTTGTTTGTTTTACTGGGGATTGAACTCAGGATCTTGAGCCTGTGGGGCAGACATGGTGCCACTGAGCTAAATCCCCGGCCAAGACCTTGTCTTAAAAAAATAAGGAAAAAAAGCAAAGACACACATGAAAGAGGACTTCCAGAACTGTTTCAGAAAGTGACAAGAACAACAGGACAACTGTATTGGAATTGAGGGGAATATTGTGAGGGACATTAATGACAATTTGTCTTTTATTTTATTTTTTTGGTAGTACTGGGGATTCAACTCAGGCCTTTGCACTTGGGAGGTAGGCGGCGGAACCACTGAGCCAAATCCCCAGCCATCTCTTTTAAATTTTTAAAAATTTAAACATTCACTGTAATTTTTTAACACCTCATTCATACATACAAATATACCCATCTAACTAAATAAACCTTAATAATCACCAAAAATCAGTGCACCCAGTCTTATGAGGGACCAGACCTGAAAACCATATTCAGGAGGACATTTCTATAATAAATATAATTTTTTTCTTTTTCTTTTTTGAGGCAGGATCTCACCATGTAGTTCAGGTTGGTTTTGAACTATGTAACTCAGGCTGACCCAGCTAAAAGTGTAATTTAAAAAAAAAACAGTTCTACTAGTTCACAGGATAACTGGATGAAAAGCACATGGGCAAACCAGATCTAACAGAAAATAATTTACTTCAGCCAGAATAAACAAGAATATATAAATGGTTAATCTGCAATTTCAAAGTCAGAATTTCCTTCTCATTCTGTAAGCCATTATTTTTCTCTTTATTTATCTTTTTAAGACAGAGTCTCACTTTGTAGTGTAGACTTGTCTTGAGGCCTCTAGGTAACCCGGGCTGGCCTCAAAATCCCAGCAATCCTGCCTCAGCCTTCCAAGTGCTAAGATTACAGGTACATATACCATTACACCGGCTTAAGCCATTACTGTATAAACACAGAGTATTACATTTTGAAGGCAACTTTGGAATTCTATTCAAAAGAGAAAAGTCGTCACTCAATAATTATTTTCATTGATTATAAAAATTAATACCAAATATCAAATTTACCTTTTGTAGCAAATCTCATGAACAATCTATTTCCTTTAGCAAGTTTGTTAGCTGGACGAAGGTCATTTCTTAACAGAGACTCTTCTTCTACTTGAGATAATGTGTCCAACTTAAAAAAAAAAAAAAAAAA
>NW_022900925.1:13283311-13305348 GCF_012274545.1 Fukomys damarensis | reverse complement strand
CATTTTCAATGTAAAGATGAAAGCTTTTTTTTTTTTTGGTACCAGGGATCGAACTCAAGTCCTTGCGCTTGCAAGGCAGGCAGTGGAACCACTGAGCTAAATCCCCAGCCCTAGGATGAAAGCCTTTTTAAAATTTATTCAGTAGACAAATAGTAGACCTTTAATACTCACCAGCATTACAGCACTAATTCTGTAAAATTTCAAAGCCAGAAGGCTTCCCTATCTGCTTTGTCTAAAAGAATAATCTCCATCATTCTTTATCCCTTTAAACCTTCTTGACTTTCCTTGATAGCACTTATCACCTCCTAACATTATGTATCTATGCATCTGTGTACTGTCTGTCTTTCTCATTAGAATGCAGGTTCCAAGAGGGTAAGGACTTTGTTTTGCTTATCTCTAGTACTTAAGAGATTGGTTCATAATAGGTACTTAATATTTAGAATAAGTACACTCTAATATTTCTAACAATAGTACCTAACCCAGTAGGAAATGTCATTACTTGTCCTTTTTTGTTTGTTTGTTTTTGGGGCTGGGGATCAAACACAGGGCTTCATACATAGAAAGAAGGTACTCTACATTGGACTATATCTCTAATTCTACTTGCTCTTCCTTAATCTTATTAATTAGATAATGCCTTTTTTAAAAAGGCTAAATTAATTAGATAACACTTCAAAGTATTTCTCAATAAAGTCATCTTTTATGCAGAAGTATGAGTAGTATTCTAACATCTCAAGATAAACTGTTACATTCAGGTTGAGGGGGTGAAGAGAGGGCAGGGATATGGGTAAAAAATGAGAACCAAGATACATCATACAGAGGTACAAGATCCCAATGATGAATGCAACTATACTGTATACCTAAAAAGTACCAATAAACTAAAAACAATAAGATAAATAAAAATAAATGATGTTACATTCACACAAGCTCAAGATCAAGAGCCGGATGCACCCTCAGAAGATCTCATGGAAAAGACAGAGGAAGAACACAACTTACTAAGTCTTATTTAAGCCATATGTTTAAAAAGAGAGTAAACAATATTTTACCAATAAATTGTTATAGATATTTCTTCCCTAGTACTAACCTCTACGTCACTTGGGTTCTCATCTTCAACTTCTCCTTCTTCGGCCTCATCATCGTCAGAACTATCTTCCTGCTTGTCTAAAATGGAAGATGAAGGGTAAGATGCACCTTAACATAACTCCATTTTATAATTTTATTCATTTTTTATTTATTTTTAGTTTTAGTTTTTTTGAGACAGGGTCTCAATATGTATTCCAGGCTAGCTTTGAACTCACTATAGCCCAGGCTGGCCTTGAACTCATCTTTGCCTCAGCCTCTGAGTGCTGGAATTACAGGCAAGTGCCACCACGCCCGGCCTCATAGAATTTTAAAAGTCCAGTATTTTCTACTTCTACTTACTAGTAATCCAAAACGTCATAGTTTATTTCAAAGACATCTGATGATGAGATGCTATCTAATACTCTGCTTAGAAACATAAGACTCCAAAAAAGATTACGTAAAGAAAAGGACTTTCAAGCCAAAGGTCCCTTCTTTGTGTTGTTACCTTTTTTACTTTTCTCAGATGACTTGTCTTCAGAGGCATCCCTGCTTCTTATCTTATCCTGGGCTGGCAGAGAGCTCATATTGATAAGGGCTCGTGTGGCTGTCATTTCATCCAGCCAAACTACATTACCTAAAATAAGATGTAAAATAAAATCACACAGTATGCAAACTGTGACAGACTTATCTAGATACAGACTGTTATCAGTAAGTGTATAAACCAGCTAATGAGAAGTATGAAGGTGGTGGCAAAACCTCTTTGAAGAACTCAGTCTAGAACTACATTCTCAAGCTAAGTTCCACAAAACAGTCGTTAAGTATTCCAGAAAAAAGATTCTATATATTAAAACTAAGAGATGGCCGGGGATTTAACTCAGTGGTGCCACTGCCTGCTTCACAAGCACAAGGTCCAAGGTCCTGAGTTTGATCGCCAGTACGGGGCGGGGGGAGTAAGAACACAGAGAGTGCTAACACAATGTTAGCACTTCCTTCCTTCCTTTCTTTTTTTTTTTTTTTTTTTTTTTTTTTGGTACCAGGGATGGAACTCAGGACCTTGCACTTGCATGGCAGGCGTTGTGCCACTGAGCTAAATCTACGGCCCCTCCTTTCTTTCTTTTCAATGGAGTCTTGTGATTTTGCATAAACTGGCCTCAAATACCTGGGTTCTAGTAATTCTCCTGCCTCAGCCTCCTGAAAAGGTGGGACTACAGGCTCAGACTATCATGCCTGGCAAAATATTAGTAGTCCTTGATTATGACAACTGCTAAATAAATTTGGATTATTATATTACTGCCCCCTGCAGGGGAGCTCTCTGCTATTTTTCATCATCTGACACACTAAACGATGTTCCCATATCATAGTGTGGTCAATGAAGGTAATCACAGGATATGTACAATGGAGACAAAATAGCTACTTGGCTTGGTAGCAATTAATTTAAGTTACCCCTTTAGGGAAATGAAGTAAGAAAAAAGATCTGAGAAGTGTTATGGTTTGGGTCTACATATCCCCCCAAAGCCTCATGCAGTCACAGGTGGGTGAATCTGGAATGTGTGATGCTACGATTAAGGGTGTGTGATTACTAAATCACCACACATGAGTGACTGGCTTGGCACTGCCCTAATCCCAGTAGTCTGAGTAAAATAAAAGGGGCAGAAAGATGCTGTTAAAGTCTCTTGTTGCTTTTGCTGTGTTCTGCTGCCATGAACTGTTTGTTGTACCTCTTCTACTCTGCCTTGGAGCCTCCTGGTTATGGACTGAAACCTCTATGTATTGTAAGACAAACAAACCTTTCCCCCTTTAACTTTGGGTGTCAGTTTTGTGTGTGTGTGTGTGTGTGTGTGTGTGTGTGTGTGTGTGTGTTTGTGTGTGTGTGTGTGTTTGGTACAGGGGATTAAACTCAGGACCTTGTGCTCACAAGGCAGGCATGGTACCACTGAACTAAATCCCCAGCCCAGGTGTCAGGTATTTTGTCTCATCAATGAGAGAAAAGTAACTAACACAAAAACTCTTGTAGAAAAGAAACTATTTTATATGACATTTCTCAAAATAATGTTTTCCTTGGACCTCAATTTAAGGAATTTTACTTCTTTTGTTAACATGCTATGTAGTGATAGCCAAATAATTTTCCTTCTGTTTTTCCAGTTTCATTTTTTCTCTTTTAGTTTGTGATGTAAAATATGAGGAAGTTGAACTGTATAATTCTAAAGGACCCTCCAACTCTTTAACATCCCTTAGCAATAATTTTAATATCTTAAATCAAGGGCTAGCAAACTATAACCCACAGGACAAATTCAGCCCTTCACCTGTTACATATCTTTCTTGGTAACAGATTTACAGCAAGTCCCTAACTTATTAGTATTCAAGTTGCAAACTTTCAGATACTAACAAACCTTGCATTACAAACATTCATAGATGCAAACAAATCTCGACAGTAGCTCACATGCCTGTCAGACACCACAGTTGTGTTGCTGAGTGCTTACTGTACAGTGCCACAATGTACAGTAGTACAGTGTTCGATCAGGATGTCCAGAAGCAAGAGGAAAAGCAGTGGTGATGTACAGCGAACTGCTAGAACTCCCAAAGCAATATACATCGAATATCTCTATCAAAAGTGTTTAAGACTGACTTTGTGAAACTTACCAATGAATTCCTACTCCCAGAACAGAACTCACTCCTAAGTTGGGGACTTAATGTATTTAAGTATAAAGCCTAAAGTATTTGCTATGTGGCTCTTTACAGAAAACAAATTACTGACCCTTGATTTAGAGAGCGTAAGTTAAACAGAAAGAAAAATGGAAAAAACCCTTTTATTCAGTCATGTTTCTTCTTTCAATGAAAACACTAAATCAACATCAAATCAGCTGCTATTGAGGGCACCACCTAGTAGGTCAGACAGTTGGCAACAAGTAAAGTCAGGCTACAGGTTAATCAAGACAAGAAGTAAGCAAAGTGGTAATCAGAGATCAGACCAGACTGAGTAGAAGCAAGTCAGATATTACAGCTGGCTCACAATGGACAACTCCCAGGTTAGAGCAAGCAGATGATGTCCCAGAAAGCAGAGTGCAAGGCAATTAGAGATGAGCAGTCTTGTACAATGTTAGAACACTCCGGACTAGTTCTAGATCAGAGACACTGAGGCAGAGAAAACCCTCTTAATAACTATATGGGAGGCCGGGGATGTATCCCAGCGGCACAGTGTGTGTGTGGCAAGTGCAACATCCTGAGCTCAATCTAAAAAAAAAAAAAAAAAAAAAAAAAAAAAAGCAACAACGAAAAGACCCCAACTAAATGGGAAATCACAATGACAAAGTCGAGAGGCCTAAAAATGCAAACAAAAATCTGCATAGTTGGACGATCACTCTACGGGGGAACTGTGGATGTTGAAAGAGCCCTCAGTAATGTACACAAGACCCAGATGCCAGTGACCAACCTCCTTAGAGTCTGGGGAATTACCTCTGAGCTGACCTGGAATACCCACTGGGTATGAGTTGGCAGACTAGTTAAGGCATGCTGGTTCTCATCAATAAGCAATGTTTTGTTTTGTTTTGTTTTCTCCTAGGGTAAAGGTTAGGCATAAACAAGTAGTTTAGGCTATAATTATTTACCATTTTGGACAGTAAGAACTCTTTGAAAGTCATAAATAAAGGTACAGTCAACAGAAAACTTAAGTATACTTACAGGAGGTATCATCCAACCATTCAATATGAGCTGGAGGATATTCTTTAAAATAGGAAAAGATATCCTGGGTACTCATCTCATCTACTCCACAAATATAGATTGTCTCCAGTCTCACTTTGGGAATTGCTAGAAAAACAAGACATAGAAAAAATGAGAGAATTTCCCCACTTGCTACTGTACATCTCACTAATACACCTTAATTAACAGTTCAAAGAAAACTTATTTAGAAAAGAGATATGTCCAAAAAAATGAGTTATTTCAAAAGAACATGAGAGACAGTCATTAAAACTTAATTTTTATTACTAAACAACATTAAAAATTTCTTAATTCAGAACAATCATGGTAGGCTAAGAAAGATTAAACAAATGGTATTGGTAAAATACCTCTCCCCATGTTAATCTGTAGTAGTAATCAAAGTAATATCAAACTCAAAAGGATTATTTTCTGAACTTGACAAGCTGGTTCTAAGATTTTTTAAATACCTGTCAAAGAGAAATGTGCAGTAAGTGGGGATGATCCAAAAGAAGAGATGCCGTCCCTGGGTATATCAAAGCATGAAACTAGTATAAAGAAACTATAGTTAGGCACGGTAGCACATTCCTGCAACAGCTACTCAGACACTGAGGCAGGATGATTGCCAAATTTAAACAGCCTGGCCAACTTAGTGAAACTGTCTCAAAATAAAAATACAGGCCGGGCATGGTGGCTCACTCCTGTAATCCCAGCACTTGGGAGGCTGAGGCAGGGGGATCGCCGTAAAAAATATACTGGGGTGGAGATTGTAGATCAGTGGCAGAGAAGCCCTGGGTCAAAAAAAAATCCTACCAATCAATAAGAAAACAACAATCCGAAATAAAAATAAAAATGAGCAAAGGACAAAGAAGGGCAATTTACACAAAAGAAAATACAAAAGGCTAATAAACAAATACATGAAGAGAAGGGGACTGACCTTCTTACTAAAAATATACTGGGGTGGAGATTGTAGATCAGTGGCAGAGAAGCCCTGGGTCAAAAAAAAATCCTACCAATCAATAAGAAAACAACAATCCGAAATAAAAATAAAAATGAGCAAAGGACAAAGAAGGGCAATTTACACAAAAGAAAATACAAAAGGCTAATAAACAAATACATGAAGAGAAGGGGACTGACCTTCTTACTAATCAAGGACATTTACATTAAAATAAGAAGATACCAGTTTTCACAGAGGAGATTATCTTTTAAATTAAGTGTTGGCTGTGTGTCGGAAAAGTTACTCCCACTGCCAGCAGGAGTATGAACTGTGCAGCTACTCTGAAGGGCAAACCAAGACAGAGCACACAGGAACAAGAACTCCATTCCTCAGTATCCACCTTAAATCACACACAGAGGTTCACAAAGTAGCTCACAAAAATGTTGTAAACCAGGTATAGCGGTGCATATCTGTAATCTCAGCACTCTGGGAGACTGAGGCAGGAGGATCTCAAGTTCAAGCCCAGCCTGGGTAATTCCGCAACTTAGCAGCAACTTATGTCAAAATAAAACGTTTTTAAAAGGAATAGAAATGTAGTTCAGTGAAAAATCCGAGTTCAATCTCCAATACAGGGGAAAACAAAACCACCACAAAGAATCCAAGTTGTAGAAATTACATACAATGTAATGGCATTAAAATAAAAAACAGAACAACAAGCACTTTGTAAGGGTATGTATTTGTGTACACAACCTAGAAAAAAGGATGGAACAGTATCATACTACATTAACAATAGTTGTTACCTCTGGAAAGGGAAAGAGGTTGACAAGCTGTGGTCAAAAAGAAACCTTGCCCAGGGGCCAGGGATTTAGCTTAGTGGTGCCCACGCCTTCCTTGTAAGGGCAAGGTCCCGAGTTCAATCCAGGTACAAATAAATACATAAATAAATAAACCTTGCCTTATCAGGACTGTGTTTTTACCAAATAACTTAAAAGTATGTTATCTCATTTAACCTTTTAACTAGAAAAACATGCAAATATATCAAGAAGAATTTTTAAATGCCTTAGTTTTATTTTTCATTCCTTAAAACATCTCAGGCAAATAAAACATCCCATATAAAACTAGGGCCCCTGTAATCTCTCCATGTTCCCATCCCTTCCTTTTCTGAAGTAATTCTGTCAAGAATTCAGTGTCCATTACTCCCAAACACGTTTTCTTTTTAATTGTCTCCTCGAATATCTATCATTTTTTAATGGTGAACACATTCAAATCCTTTTCATAACTTAGCCTTTTGAAATATACAGCACATAATCGCTATCTACAGTACCCTGCAGTACAATACCACAGCAGAGCTTGCTCCTATTTATCTGTGTATCACCTGATCAGCCCCTCCTCTTCTCCCTCTCCTCACTGATCTCCCAGGCTCTGGTAACCACCATTTGACTCTCTACTTCTATGAGTTCAACTTTTTTTTTTAGATTCCAAATATGAGTGACAAATAGCTGGGCATGGTGATGCACGCCTGTAATCCCAGCACTCGGGAGGCTGAGGCAGGAGGATCACTGTGAGTTTGAGACCAGCCTGGGCTACATAGTGAGTTCCAGGTCAGTCTCAACTACATAGTGAGACCCTGTCTCCAAAAAACAAAACAAACAAACAAATATGAGTGACATCATGTGGTAGTTGTCTTTTTGGGCCTGGCTTATTTCAGTTAACATAACAACCTCTAATTACATCCATCCTGCCTCAAATGACAGAATTTCATTCTTTATATTAATGGCTGAATAGTATATACATTTTCTTTATCCATTCATCAGCTGATGGACACATAACTTCATTCACATCTTAGCAACTGTCAACAGTTCTGCAACCAACAAGGGAGTACAGATATCTCTTTGACATACTGATTTCATTTCCTTCTGGTGTATAAAAAGTAGACAGATTTTTAATTTTCTGAGGACCCTCCATACTGTTTTCCATAGTGGCCATACTAATTTATAGTCCCATCAATGGTGTACAAAGATTTCTTTTTCTCCACATCCTCATCAGCACTTATCATCAACTCAAAATGGACTACAGACTTAAATGTAACACCTGGAACACTGACACTATGTACTAGAAAGAGGAAAACAGGGAAAACACATCAGGATACTGAAATGGGAAAAGATTTGTTGGATAAGACCCCCAAAACATAGGAACCAAAAACTAAAATAGACAAGTACGATTACATAAAACTAACAAAATTCTGCACACCAAAGGAAACAAGAATGAAGACACAACCTACAGAATGGGAGAAAATACTTCTAAACCAATCTCAACAGGGGAAAAAAAAAAAAATCAAAGTGCAAGCACCAGGACCCAAGTACCAATAAATAAATAAATAAATAATCAAATAATCCAATTAAAATATAGAGAGACCAGAGATGTGGCCCAGTGGTAAAGCATTTGTGTCTGGTATGTAGTAAGCAGAGTATGATTTCCAACACTGTAAAATCAATGGGGGAGGGAAGTAAAAGACCTAAATAAAGACTTCTCAAAAGAAGACATACAAATGGCTAACAGGTATATGAAAAAAATGTTCAACACACTAATCATCACAGAAATACAAATCACTCCTGTAAGAAAAGCAATTACCAAGCATATTTTTATTTGCTACACATTACTTTTATTTTAAAAAAAACACATACAAACACTTAAAAATAAGAACAATAGTAAATGGTTGTACTGTCATTCCATTCTGGAGAATAAGAGGTGGGTTTCATGGAAGCCCCTGTAAGTACAGCCAGAATAAGTCAGGAGACTATTTCCTTGACAGTCAGATTCATAAAGACGAGACACCCTCACAACACGAACCCTACCCAGTCCTCCTCACTCGTGATGCGTGATGAGCAGAGATGGAAATGCAGAATGGGAAACAAGATTTGAGTCAGCACAGGGGGACACCTTAGTTCACTGAGCTGAAAGCATGATTTTGGAAGAAAAAAGAGCCTATGAGAAGTCAAGAGATGGTTCCACAGAAACCACAGAATGGGAAGTGACATGGGAGGAAACACACTGAAAATTTGAAAACATCATGTAAGAAGATAGAAGACTTGGGGTTTGGGTTTTGGTTTTGGCTTTGCTCTGTAGTTCAGGCTGGCCTCAAACTCACTGCAATCCTCTGGATTCAGACTCCCAAGTGCTGGGATTATAGGTGTGTGCCACCATCCCTGTGACAGAAGACTTACTGATCGGATAAAAAGAATTTAAATGAGCAGGCAAAAAAAACAAACACCAAACAAATGACCCCCCCACCAAATCAAGAGCTTAAACACAGAAGGAAAAGATTGTAAAGAACAAGACTTCTGGCCAAAGATGTTTATTTTAATTTAGACAGAATGGTATACATATCAAAACTTAGGTAATGTATAATTTTGTTCAAAAGAAGCAGGCAAAGGCACAGGTTAGGGATGGGGGAGAGAGAGAGGCAAAAGCACTATCACTACAGAGATAAACCAGTCTCAATTAGCTGGTAGAAAAGAAGGATCTTTCTCAAAAGAACCAAACCAACAGTACAAGAAAGATCCAGTACAGTTGGGAACTTTGATAAAATCAAAATGCAGGAGAAGACCACTGAAGGAGAAGACCTTCACCTCACTGATAGCGTCACTGTGATATACAACAAAGCAACAAAGAAGGCTGCAAGGCTATGCCCAACCAAGGAGAAAGGGCCAGTGCTGAGGGGGTAGTAAAATAGATCTACTGGAGGATGGGAACTGCACAGATACCAAGTGCCGAATGCATGCCAGGGGCTCTGGGTGTCACCCTGGATGTTCTAACAGGAAAGATGACAAATGACACACAGCAGAACCCAGAACTCAAGTCTTTGGGAAAGCAGCTTTCAAAAAATCTAGAGAAAAAAAATAGTCAACTCGAAGGCCTTAATTTAGAATGAGTAAGTGAAAAGATACTAAATACAATTACTCAATGTGAAAGGTGACCCCAAGAAAAGAGAGGGCAGCAAACTTAGATGAGCCAGGTGTGGTGGCACATGCCTGTAACTGAGCACTTGGGAGGCTGAGGCAGGAGGATCACCATGAATTCAAGGCCACCTGGGGCTACATAGTAAGTTCAAGGCCAGCCTGAGATATATAGCAAGACCCTGTCTCAAAAAATAAAACAAACAAACCAAAAAACAACTTAGAGGCACACCCACAAAGAACAAACACATATGGGAAAGGGATAAAGAGTAAATAATGATGGCAGAGAACGAGAATAGCCCAAATCTGAAAGACTGACCTCAGTCTGTGTAGAAACATGGAAAAGCTTGGTGACAGCCTGTGAAATACAAAGGAAAAAAGCAGCAGGACTACAAAAGGAAAGACAAAAAGAAAGTCTATGTTCAGAAAAGGATTAGAAATAAATACACAAAATGTTGGCAGTGTGGTGTTACTGTGGGCAACTTTTCTTCTTACTCTACTTTCCAAATTATCTTTGGTGAACATCAACTGTTTGTAAAACCAGATTGAAAAGTTTACTGTCAGTCCCTGAAATTAAAAAAAAAGAAAAAAAGTAGCTCATTACATAGAATCTATAATCCCTTAGAAGAACACATCCTTCCCATAGGAAATGACACAAGTTTAGTAAGAGAGCCACACTAACCTCATTTCTTTCTTTCTTTCTTTTTTTTTTTTTTTGAGACAGGGTCTCACTATGTAGTTCAGACTGACCTAGAACTCACTATATAGCCCAGGCTGGTCTCAAACTCACAGTGATCCTCCTGCCTCAGCCTCCCCAGTGCTGAGATTACAGGTATGCACCACCATGCCCAGAGTCATTTCTTTTTTGAGAGGATTACTAGGTAAAGAAAGGTATAGATCATGTTCTATCTCAAGTTCATTAAGAATCATAATCCAGTTCCTCCAGACAATAAAATGAAATATGGGACTGATAACAGAGTAAGACGTATATGATACGTTATGATAAGGTAATATACTGTTCAACACTCACTGACAACAGGAGAAGCAGCAGAAGCCATGGCTATTAAGATGGAGAGGACACACAGTGAGGAATATATCTAAAAGGTAAATGGTTAAGAGTTAAGATAAACTAAAAATGGAGGCTTGAAATCAACAAGATATAATTTAGTTGGGGTAAATTAAAAGTTAATTTTAAAGATAAGAAATTTTAGGCCAGGGATTTAGCTGGGGTTCTGCCGCCTGCCTTGCAAGCACAAGGGCCTGAATTCGATCTCCAGAACAACAACAAAAAAAGATAAATTTTGAGAAGGAATCTGGCTAAGTTGCCCAGTCCAGCCTCAAACTCATTATTCTCCTATGGCAACCTCCCAAGAAAGACTGTTTCAGTACGCCCAATTCCTGGAGAAAAGACCTGGGTGCTGTGACCACAAGATAAGTACAACACTAAGAAGTGGCTGGCCAGAGATGACAGTAAGTAGTATTGACACTCTCTCCATGAATACAATCATATCTGGAATCTACACCTCATCTTGGGGAAGGACATTTAGAAACTGGAAACAGAGGGAGACCAAAAGCCAAGACATACAGAAGTTTAGGGAAGAGACACTAAACCTGTACTTCCATTACCTGCAGGGTTATATAAAAGAATAAAGAACTTAACACTGTTGTTCTAAGAGTCACACAGCAATAATCAGATAGTAACTCCTAGAAAGCAATGCTTAACTCTAAGGAGGTATCCAAAGACAAAGCTAGCTGTTTCACAAACAGTTCTTATACTATCACTACATGTTCCAGCAGGGGCCAAAGCACCCAAAGGGTTTTCAGAGCTCAGCAGGAGATTGGTCTAGATGACTTCTATTATCCCTTCAAACCATGAAAGATTTGATCTTGGAGATAAGGCTATAGAAGTTGTGTGACACTAAGTCATTCAAAAGTAGCAAGTCTCTCAACACAGAACAGTCTGATGTACCATGTTCCAAACTGTGTCCCTGAATGTTGGCAGGGCAAACAGAAACACAGGCTTCAGAAACATCAGTGGGATCGTGGGCAAGTCTCTCATCCTCTCAGCAACTTAGTTTTCTTATCAGTAAAATGTAAATGATAAATACCGTCCTCTCACAAAATTGTTGAAAGGATAAGTTAACCACAAAGGTGAGTAACTGGAACACAGCATTTAACATTAATTTTTATTATAGTTGTTGGCATTAATAATAAGAAAAAATAACTTGATGCCTGGTATAACTGCAGAAGTCCAGATGTCTTTTCCAACTTCCTCATTAACCCAAGAAGTTGTGTCAATTAGATGACTACTTACAGGGAGAAAATGCCAGATAATGATAAGAACTAATATTTACAGGGCAACTACTATCTATCAGGCAGTATTCTAGGAACTTAGGACATTCTGCCTAAGGCACATTTTAATATTGCTCCTCAAAATGAGCAACCTTCACCAGCTGACATCCCAGGTGAGCCTATTGTCTTTTTCAGAGTATCTTCAGAATGATGAGAACAGAATTGCTTTTCCAAACTTTCATTCTCTAAAGAATCATTTAAAAATTAAAACCACCCCCCAAATGATCATATTAATTATCACAGTCCCTTTTTACAGACAAGGAGACTGAAATGTAAAAAGATTTAATAATGTGTCCCAGTCACAAAAGATTCCAGGAAAAATTGCCATTCTAAAGAGTTCCAACAAAAATGCAAAAGAATTATGACTGTGATCAGGGATGCTGCACTGCAAGAAGTGATACCTAAACCAGGTGAGACAAGGAAGGGCAAATGAGCAGAATGAAAGGCGTGAACAGTACCAGAGGTTGGGACTGGAAGTCAACAAGTGTGGTGGAATTATAGGGCTGGGAGAAAACACTCATAGGTCTGCTTAGTCTAGATCGCACAGGCACAGGGATGCCAAGTTGCACAGCTGCCCATAGTTTTCACAGGACTATTCCTGAAACAGAAATCCATTCAGGAAGACGCCGGAAACCTCAGCCTGCAGGGAAAGCAAGCTTATGTTCCCGACTTGAACTCACAAAGGAAAAAGAATAAAGCAGCTTCCAGAGTTGAGCACGAATCCAAGCTACTCTTTCCCCTGTGCTCAGATGAGGAGGGACACAAATGAGCCTACAGCATCATATTATATATTATTTAGTAAGAGAGCAAAGGAATCAAGACCAAGGCTTTGGAGTCAGATAAAGTTGGGCTGAAATCCTGATTCTACCTTCACTAGCTGCATAACCCTGGGCAATTTAGTAAACTCCTGGATCCCATTTCCTTCTTAAAAAATAATGAAAAATATACATATACACATATGTATGTCCTTCATAGGGATGCTGTGAGGAATAAATATGTAATATGCTTAGCAGTGTTTGCTAAGAAAGCAAGTTTATAACAAATAGTAGCTATCCTTCTATTCATTCAACATGTTTACTTTTTGTTTTATCAAGAAGGCAAGTATACATGAACTCACACACTAGCACACACCTAATGTGCATTCAGAGGACAATCTATTGAGCACCTTTGTAAACAAATTTGCAAATACAACAGAAGGAAGACTCCTGCATTCACAGATTCATATCAGAGTGGAAAAACAAGATGCAGACTCACTAAAATAGAGTAATTTTCCCTTTTATATATAAATTGCTTAAGTAAGACTAGAGCAGATTACTAAAAAAATAATTCAAGATTTCTAAAGAGCACAATACCCTAATAAAACAAAAAATAAAAATAAAATGAAATCGCAAATCCAACTGCAGGGGCAAGTTTAAAACCCAGGGCAGGATTAATTTAGCTTTCTCTGACAATAGGATATTATTGGGTGGTTTGTATTTACCACACATTCATATTATCAATAAAAGTGTTAATAGCTTTCTTCCACCAATCCCAAAATTGCTCCAACTTTCCTAAAAGGTCTCACTGTGATACATTATTACTACCTTTAAAGGCAAGAAAAGTTAAAACCTCTATGATAAAAGGAGAAAATGAGCTAAGAGACCACAAAAAATAGGTTCCCATCTCATCTCTGCCACCAACTGGTGACATTCTCTGGGGCACCTCAGGAAAGACAATCTTTTTTTTTCCAGCTTTAATATCTGAGACACAGCTGATAGCATCTTAGACTTTACACAGATGACCTAGGAACGGGGGCATCACAAGTCCCTTCCTTTGGGACACCTGGATGAGGACAGAATATGCAGGGCAAAGGCAAGCACGAGGCAACGTCTCAGGGAAAAGTCACTCTTCTGGGAAACGTGGAAAAAGTTCCTGCAAAACATCCTGTACCTTTCTTCATCATGTCTCGGTCCAAGGCTACATTTCTCTGAGCAAGATTTACTTCTGATCGAAAATGGAAGCGTTTGGCTCGCTGTTCTTTCTTTTCAATTGCTTCCTAGAAAGTACAGAAAAAGTCAGAGGTAAAAGCATGAAGGAGAGGGAGGAAGAAAGTTAAATCATAAACACAGTAAGACATAGCAGTAACAACCCTAAAATAATCAGAAGAAATAAGGAACACTGCAATGTGAATGAGTTTTACAAGGAATTGGATATTTACATTTAATGTGGATGTACACTACCACTGCTATACTCTGTAATTATCTCCACCCAATCATGGCCAATCACTGTGCTTGGGACACAGAAGGAGTGTAACAAGTGTTTATGAAGTTTTCTGACATTTATTATCAGCAATTGCACCAACAAATTACAACTAAACAATCTCATTATCTCAATTTTCCAGGTATGGCAAATGAAGCACAATAAAGTAAAAAAAAAAAAGCGTTGCTGAAGGTCCTTTGAGGGCAGATCTTCCGATTCAAATGCTATTTCTAGGAGCCTCCACCACCACCACCACCACTTCACACTTCTGTGGCATGGTAATCACACCTATCAAGCGCTTTCACATTATATCTGCCTGAACAGGCCACCCTACAGCTAGTTCCCCATTTAAAAATAACACTAACACAAAGAAACCCTCCTCTATTCTATGCTTAAGTCCACAGAATTGCCAGTTTTCATTTTTCAGTGACACACATTGACACTTCACTGAAAAAATAATCAGTATTGTAAGTTTCTTCTAAGAGCTAAAATAAATCCAGGTCCAATTGTGGCTTTCTGATAGCTCATAGGAATCCTTCACTAATTTTATATTGACTTGACCAGACTAATTTGAGTGTCTGACTCTAGAAAGTTTGTGGCAACCAGTAAAGCAACAACACTTCAGTTACTTCCAGTGTTATGCTAATTTTCTTCACTGAAGTATTCCTAGTACAAACAATAATCTATTTTCCTTTAGTACAATTTAAGTACCAACTCTGGACTCTTTCTCCCATTTACCTGTTTTATATAATAGCAAATGACATAGGTTTAGGAAAAATCTATTCCTTTTTCAATTATAATTGTCTTGTATGTCTAGAAAATTATCAGTTCTTTCTTTTGACCTTTAAGAAATCTGAGACAAAGCCAGGCATGATAAAATGTGCCTGTAATCCCAGCACTCTGGAATATTAAGGCAGAAGAATCACCAGTTTGAGCCTGGTCAACTTATTAACTTAGTGAGACACTATCCCAATTTTTTAAACATTTAATTTTTAAGCCAGGATTTAGCTCAGTGGTTCCACCACCTGCCTTGCAAGCACAAGGTCCCAAGTTCGATCCCTGGTAACAAACAAAACAAAACAAAACAAATTTTAAGGGGTGGGGAATATAACTCAGTACACAGGTCCTAGATTCAACCTCTAGTACTATAAAGAAAAAAAGACAGACAAACGCACACACATTAAAATACAGATGAAATATAAAAAAGGCCAGTAGGATATATTTTTATTTTTGCTTTTAGACATCCGACATAGCAATACTTACTATTATTCAGAAATGTAATTCAAAGTTGTATTCCAAATTTAACTATGCACATTTAAATAAGGGGGAAAATGTCTAACCTGGATTAAAATGACATATATTGACTGTTATAAGGAAAACAACAGGTTTGATTCATCCTGAGGTGTTAAAATGAAAGTGGTGCTATGGTAACAGCAATCACTAGATAAAAGGGAAAATACTCAGGTACTGAGAATAATTCAGTTGACTTGGCCTTCAAAGTTTAAACAGATACACAATCAAGAAATCCTATTTTCCTTTCTTTTTTTTTGGTTCTGGGGATTGAACTCAGGATCTTACATTTGCAAGGCAGGCCTGGTGCCACTGAGCTAAATCCCCAGCCCAAGAAATTCTATTTTTCTAAGTCTGCAACTGGTAAGGAATAAAAACATTTACTAAGGGTCAATCATATACTAGGTGCTTTCCATGTTTTGTTTTATTTGAATGGAAACAAAATACATTTTTAAAGAATGTCTATAGTATTTTCTTTTGTTTTTGTTATTGTTGAGGCAGGGTCTCACTATGTAGTTCAGGCTAGCCTTGAACTTACTGTAGCCTAGGCTGGCCTCAAACTCTCAAAGAACCTGCTGCCTCAGCCTCCCAAGTGCTGAGATTACAGGTTTGAGCCACCACACCAAGCTACACATAGTTTTGTTTTCTGGTACCAGGAATTGAACTAAGGACCTTATGCTTGCGAGGCAGGTGGTGATACCAGTATACTAAACCCCTGGCCCCCACACACAGTATTTTTGTTTGTTCATTTTTTTGGTACCGGGGATTAAACTTGAGACCTTGCCTTTTCGAGGCAGGTGGTGGAACCATGAGCTAAATCTCCAGCCTCACAAAGCATTTTCACAAAGCATCCTTGTGCAGAATTCTTTCTTAGAAATGGCTGAGTAAACGCATCTAGGTATAGTGATTTTATCTTTTTGTGGATGAAAAAATACATAAATGGTGCCTGGATGTTTTCAGAATACATGAAATATCACTGTAGAACAAGAAATTTAAAAAACATTTTTAAATCTGGCAACAAATACAAAAAGAGATAATGATTATTGTTCTGCTAATCGTAGGGACCAAGTTCATTAAGTTCACCAGCTTATCAAACTGAATAATTCATGGTATGTCTTACCTTGGAGGTGACATCAATTCCAGTGATGAAGCTGCCAGCCTTGTTTTCATATCTTCTGCTTGTGTCCTAACACAAAGAGGAAGGGTGAAAAATTCTGACAGCAACTGAGGAAAAACCCATAACAAAAGGCAGTCCAATAACTGGTTCTTTTTGAATAGTCTTATTCTTCAGCAACCCTTCTCCACCTGTGACAACCGCCCATTAAGAAGTCCATCCCCATGAATCCATAGTAGCAATCAACCATTCTAACAAGAAGTCTTTTTCTAGACAGGAGCTTGTCTAAAATGTTAAATATTCCAACAACCGAAGTATCCATGTAAATGAAAATCTAAACGATTTCATGAAAAATGTCAAAGATGAGGCATAGTCATTTATTATCCCCAAATGCAAACTGGACAAATTGCCCATGCAAAGCCACCAGGTGGAGCACAAGCCTCCATCAAAGTCCAGCCCACCTAGAATTCTCCTGGGGGAAACACAGCGCAGTGCAATAAAAAAGAGATATGAACATGGAGCGAGGACCAAAGTCTCAGTTCCGACATATACATTGCATGTACAATTTCTTGGACCTGTCTGGGCCTTGGCTGCCTCCGTGCTATCTGCTTATCTGCCTGATCTTTTATGCTGCTCTCTCAACAAAACAATCTTGATCCCATCTCAGAGCCTCTGTGCTTGTTGTCAGTGCTGGGAACATTCCCATTCCCTTACAATCTGCACCTGGTTGTCTCTTTTGTCATTTACAGTTCAGTTTATATGTCACTCTCTGAGAGGACTTCCCTGCCTATCCTATCTCCTTCTACTTGATGCTCTGCACACCTACTCCACCCCTGTAGCTTCTACTCAACATTATTTATCTTCTTCATAGAACTTAACACTAATGGAAATCATTTATCTACTGTGTCCCCACTAGAACATAAACTCCAGGAGGGAGTTTGATCTTGAGGCTGATCAGGCATGCAGAGCTTTGCTTACATACACTGGGTGATGGAATACATATATATGTTGGAACTCACCGAAAGGTTGTTTTTTATGTCACAACTGTGGTGGTATTTAAATGACATAATGTAGCAAATGGTAAAATGTAGGCATCCTAACTTAGCCTTTTCCTATAACTTCAGTTTAAAAGCAAGATTTGCTGACGTATAGTTGTTGTTGCTGTTGTTTTAACTTATGTGTGAAATTGGTGGCCAAGCCTGACTGGACATAGAACTACCAAACCACAGCAAAACATCCCTCATCATTGGTGCTGTGGTAAAAGAGAGAGGAAGGACCATGGGGTCCTGATACTTTGATTTCACTGCGGGTCAGATGCTAGTACCATGGTGCAGGTGCTACACAGCAATGGAAATGCGCGGAAGCAAGACTACCCCTTAAGTCAGAACAGTAACACAGTGTCTGCTGCTGTCAAGTCCAGCTTGCCCAAGAGAAAGGAGTGCCATGTTTAACAGACACAACTCCACCGGTGCAAGGAGACTTGGATGCGGGCGCCACCGAAGAGCTTCTTCTGGGCCGCTCCAGATTCTGTTCCCGCCCGGGGCTTCCCCTTTATCTTAACCTGAGCCCTTCCTCATTCACTCCCTGGTACAACCCGGGTCCGAGGGGTAGCGACGGGTTGTTGTCCTCAAGTCTCTCTCCGATCTCCCCACCTCCAGCCCTCTCAACACCCATTTCCGGCGCCCCGGCGTCCTTTATCCCGCTCGGGGTCTTCCTCAAGCCTGTCCCTCTGCCCCCGGCGCCCGCGCCCCCTCTCCCTCCCCGACTTCCCGGGGTGGGACGCCGGCCACCTCCCCTTCCGGCCCCCGCCCGCTCAGGCACTCGGTCCGCAACCTCCTCCTTGCCCCCCTACCCCCGCCCGTACCGGGATCAGTTCCTTTAGGGAGCGCCGCACTGGCACGATCTCTAGCTCGCCCTCTTCCACCTCCATGGGCTCCGGCTCACCACGCTCCAAGCCGGACTCCACCTCAGGGGACTGAAGCCCCAGAGCCGGACCCATCGGGGCCTCTGCCTTCACCGACACTCGCAGGCCGCGTACGGCCGCCATAGCTGCCCGCCGGCCGCACCACTGAGAATTTGCCCTGCACAATGCCTGGCTAGAGCGCCGCCGCCACAGGCTAGGGAGAAGCACCGCTGCTCCTTAGAGCGTCACCACACCGGCCAGAAAGCCGCCGTCCGCACCACTGCCCCCTGGTACGCGGGAGGAACCCGAGCGGGCTTGGGGTAGGATCTGGTGAGAAGGCGGGCCGAGTAGGGGCAGGGGCGGGGCCAGGAGGAACCCAGTTAAGTCTGGGGTTGCAAAATACCCGCCCCCCCGAGGACTAAACCTGTACTCAAAGCTACCTTCAGTGGGACGCTATGTTCCAGACATTTTCAAGCCTTTGAACCCTTACAACAACTTATGAATCCGTTCTTTATTATTATCCTCATTTCACATATGAGGAAACCGAGGCATAGAAATTTACCTAAAGTACAAGCTGTTTAAGGAATCAAAACGTGGATCTGAGTCCAGGTAATCTAGCTCCAGAGCCCAGAATGAGCCTTGGGCTATCACCTCTTGACAATCCATAGGTTAACAAATAGTTAATTATCTTGTAAACCCTGACCCCTTCGACTTTTCCAGTAATTTACCCATTTTATATACTTAAGAAGCGAGGCTCCAAGAGAGTAGTGACCTGCCCAAAAGCTTAGACCCCAGTTTCATGATTGCTGGGGCCTCCATCTAGCACAGGTCCGTGAGCTTGATTTTCTTCCTTTCTTTTTTTTGGTACCTGGGATTGAACTCTGGTCCTTACGTTTGCAACGTGGGCATAGTGAGCTTGATTTTCTGCAGATACTTCTGACAAGAGCCTGGTTGGGAAAAGGGAGTGTCTAGGCTTGTGGTGTGGGGAGGCATCCCAGTCTACTTTTGCTTTGAGTCCTAATGTTGCATCTTTCTGTGTAACCTTGGGCTAGTTCTAGACCCTTTCTGGGCCTGTCTTTCCACCTGAGGAAGAGGAAGGTGGGTCTTTGAGGCCCTACCAGATCTGCTTATGGAGGAATAAATAATTAGAAATCAAGGAAGACCATGAGCAGAATCAGATGCTAAGAGTAATCTTGGGCAAGTCATTTAACTCTTTAAGCCTCAGCTCCTTCATCAGTAAAATAGAACTGTATTACATATCTGCAAAGAAGGTTTTGAGGGTTAAATGAAATTATATGTAGATGCAGGAGCCAGCAGAAGTAAAGCAGCATATCCTAATTTTTCTTATAGTGGGGCTAAACAAAAAGACAAATACAAGATGGAACTTATTAGAAGGCTGCCTCTGCTTAGTGAAAGGAATATAAAGTAGTTTCAAAGTTGGGTTGAATGAGTAGAGCGCATCTTTTAATAAATCATTGCAGCCGGGGATTTAGCTCAGTGGTTCTGCTACCTGCCTCGCAAGTGCAAGGACCTGATTTTGATCCCCAGTACCAAAAAAAAAAAAATAATAATAATAATAATTAATAAATAAATAAAAATAACAAATCATTTCAAAGAATGTGCATGAGGTGGCTATGGGTGTGACTCATGGGCCCCATTATTCCACTGGTTTTTTAGGCCTGTAGGAGTTGGGGATGGAAGAGGAAGAATCATTCCCCCTCTGCTATGAACGTCAGGAGGCCAGTCCGGAAGGCTGGGCAGGCTCTTCTTTGTGCCCAGTAGGAACCCTGCTGCTTGAGGATTTAATACAGGGAGGACTCTACATTGCAGCTCAGTGCAGTTCAGAGGAGAACAACCCTCAGACCTGGCAAACCAGAGAAGTCAAACACTAGGGGTCCTGTCAGGAAAGCCCTTTGTGCCTTTCCCTGTTTAGTTACTGTTGTGGTTTATATCTGGTTGTGTCCCTGAAGCCTCAGGCACTCATGGGCAGAGCTTTTGAAAAGTGATTGACTCACAGGGGCATTACAGCTGAGTATCATGTTAGGAGGTAGGGCCTGGTCTGAAGAGGCAGGTCACTGAGGCTTGTGGCCTGGAAGGGTGTATCTTCTCTCTTTGCTCTCGGCTTCCTGCCTACTTTAATAGGAGCAGCTTTTCCTCTGCCATGCCTCTCTGCCATCTTTTGGAGCCAGCTGATTATGGACTGAGGGGTAAGCAACAATAAACCTCTCCCACTTTAATTTGTTAATGTTGGGTATTGAGTCCCAGCAACAAGAAAAATGACTAACATGTCACCCAACTCATCCCTAAACCCATCCTCAGTTTAGTCTGCTGAAATGGAGCCATGGAGAATTTAAAATACTGTGAAGAATAATTTTCAAAAAGTTAAAAAACATATAGCTCAGTGGCACCGTGCCTTCCTCACAAGCGCAAGGTCCTGAGTTCCATTCCCAGTACTGAAAAAAAAAAAAAGTATACCCAAGTTTTGCTTTTGTTTTGCAGTACTAGGATCAAATCTTAGGGCCCTGCACATGCTAGACAAGTACTCTACCACTGAGTTGCATACTCAACTTTCAAAGTTTTACCCATTCATTGAATAAAAAAAAAAGTAAGATATGAAGACTAGTTAAAAAGAATTTGAGAATGAATGTTGAATTGGTTGGTGAAGGGAAAATCAAAATGATTTCACAAGACAGGTGAATGCCCTACAAGGCAAGAAACCCTAATCTCTGGGGTTCAGTATTCTGTCACAGAAGACATTTTCTTTGCCAACAATTATGTACTTGTTATGAAATGTTTATAAATTAGCTTCTACTCTCAAGAGCTGTAAAATATTCTAATCAATAGTCAAAAGGGGGCCAGGATTTAGCTCAGTGGTGCCTTTGCTTGCCTGCCTGGAAAGTGCAAGATCCTGAGTTCTAAAAAAAAAAAAAAAAAAAAAAAAGAAAAAGGCAATAGGAAATCAAACAAAGACTTCCCCCTAGAGTATTAGATGGTCTGCCACCACCTATAAACCCAGTACTCCAGTGGCGGAGGCAAGAGGATTGAAAGTTCAGGGCCAGCCTGGACTACATAGAGTAACCCTGTCTCAAAAAGCGAAAGAGAGACAGAGAGGATGAGATGACCTCCTAGGAGGAATGGGCATGTTGGGTAATACCAGGCACTACTCGGTGTTGTTTTAGTTCCAAAGTCTAGGTGGTTTTCCTAGAAAGAGGAAACCAGGAGAGTGAGACCTTGGCACAGTCTGGGGAGAGTTTTAAGAAGGAATTGACAGATTGTCAAAGGCAGCCACAAGTTCATGTCAGAACTTGGCTTCGAGCTGGAGGTTTGTTGGCCATTGGCAACTTTGAAGGGAGCAGTGTTCAGATTAGAGTGGGAATTGAGGCAGTGTGTCGAGCTCTTTTCAGAAATTTGTGAATGAGAGGTTAGGGGGCAGGGGAGGGTATTAACAGGGTCTTCTAAAAGGTTCCTTTTTTTCCTTCTTTAACTATAATCTAGCTA
>NW_022900925.1:13226977-13283239 GCF_012274545.1 Fukomys damarensis | reverse complement strand
AATAAATATATATAATATCTATTATATATTATATATCCTATATTATATATATTATAATATGTTATATGTAATATAATATAAATACATATATATGATAATAAAAATAATAGAAGCCCTTGTCCCCCGGGGTAACAAAAGGCAGAGCCAGCAGAAGGTAATATATGCTTCTAAGGTGAGATCAGATGCTGCGTAAGGGTTAGTAACATTGTCCACTGGCCTGAGGTGATGCCCTGCTGATTAAAATAGAGATATTCCTTTTTTTTTTCATTTTTCAATTTTTATTTTTATCAGTACATGTTTACAGTATGTAATGATTATATAAATTCATCATGGAGAGATGGTACGTGTACGTAACACATCTTAATTCTTTTTACTTTCCCTTCCCCTCCCCACTCCATAAAACAGAGATGTTCTGTAACACAGTTTGAAATCAGGCACACAAAGCCCCCTCACCAGATGCTGTATAGTTCCTGTCTGTCCTTGGGACACAAACAGATCAGTAGTTAAAAAGAAGGCCATGGGGCCACAAGGCCAAGAGGCCCGTGGACACATACTGAAGCTAAATTCTCACAAGGCCTCTTCCCTCAGTTCCTCTCCCCACCACCTCCCCTGACTGCTCTGCAGCATGGACACCGGTAGCCACTCACAGTTCTGGAAGCCATGCACGTCCTTCTGTAATAACGCCACACTCAATTCTCCTTTGACCTCCTGCCCACTCCTGCCCGGGTGCTTTTACAAGTTCTGTCGTCCCCCAGCAGTGACAGTCTTCGGTGCTCACCCCATGCTCACTCCCTAACCTATCTCAGCGCACCCATGGCTTCCCACTCCACTGCCATCAACGCCCTGAGGACCCCCAAGCTTCCATTTCCTGTTCTCTTTCCTCTGAGCACCAGACCCACCTGTCCTGCTGCCTATGGATAGCTCCCCCTGAAGGTTTCAAGTCACCTCAGCCTCATTCTTCGGGGTCCATTTCCTGTTTCCTGCTTCCCTGATAGCCCAGTGGGCAGGCTGGAGCCGAGAGCCACCCTTGATCCCTTCCTCTCCTGCCCCCACAGCCAGGTCACGCATAGTTGTGTCAGTCTGGCGTCCTGCATATGCCTCGTGTCCATCTGCTTCTTTCCATCCTCTCAGCTACCCCTCAACTTCCTTCCACCTTGGCCACCATCATATCATCTCTTGTCTGGCTACTACAGTAGTCTGCTAATGGGTCTCTCTGTTTTTCTGGCTCTTCCATTCCCAGCCCTCTTCTTCACTGTAACCAGAGTGATCTATGTAGCACACATTATCAAGCTCTTATCTACCCTCCACCTCATCTTGCACTATTCTCTTCTCATTCCTAACATCGTCACTTCAGCTCTTGGCAAGCTTTGTGATTCCTCCTGCCACAAGGCCTTTGTGGCAGTCTCTCTGGAGCTTTCTACCCCTACCTCCATCACTGATGGCGTAATAAGATCTTCCTCAACTTCAGATCTAAACCAGAGACTTCTCTGGGAAACCTCCCCAGCTTCTCTCAGCTGCTCACCACGAGCCTTTCCTATAGTGCATCGGTGTATGTTCAAAATCATCTATGCCTGGTAACTTGACCAGTGCCTGTCTCCTACAATGGACTGTAAGACTCTTGAGAGCAAGAACTGTGTTGTTTGAGTTCTCTAACACAGTGCCTGGTTACAGAAGGCCCTGGACAAACATTTAAATGATGGATCGAAAGATGCGTGCATGGGTGTGTGGATGGGTGGGTGGGTAGATGGATATAACAAAAGGAAATGAGACCTCTACTCACACTAGATTTAGGAACCTAGAGCACCAGATCTACCACTCCTCTTTACCAAATCTTACACCAGAGCTATTCATGTCGGGTCTTACTGTTCATTAAAATTAGCTGGGAGTGGAAAGGATGCATACTGTATGATTCCAACTATAGTGGAAAAGACAAATCTAAGAAAAGGATCAGTGGTTGTTGGGAGGAGCAGGAAGAGGTGCATAGGTGGAAAATAGGATTTTTAGGCAGCAAAGCTATGCTGTTTGATATTTTAGTGGTGGATACATGTCCTTATACATTTGTCTAAATGCATAAAATATAAGCACAAAGAGGGAGCCCTAAAGTAAGCTGTGGATTTTAGTTAATTATAATGTATGAGCCTGGTTCATCAACTGCAACAAATGTAGCACACCAGGCAAAACAGTAATAGGAGAACCTGGGGGCAGGAGGCAAGAGGTTGAGGAGCTATAGAGGAATTATCTGTATTTTCTGCTTAATTTTTCTGTAAACCTAAGTCATCTTCAAAAGACAATAAGTTTATTGATTAAAAAAAAAATTCTGGGCCGAGGATTTAGCTCAGCGGTTCGGTGGCCTGCCTTGCAAGCGCAAAGACCCAAGTTCAATCCCCGGTACCAAAAAAATTCTGATACCTAAACTACATCTCACACCATTTTTTGGATCAGTCAGGAGTGGAGGAAGGTTGGCCTCGAGATTTTTTAAAAGCTCTGGAGGAGTACTGGGGATTTAGTTCAGTGGCTCTGCCACCTGCCTTGCAAGTGCAAGATCCTGAGTTTAATCCCCAGTACAAAAACAAAACAAAACAAAACAAAACAAAACAAAACAAAACAAAACCTGGAGATTTCGGGAATCTGCTTCTGATGGAATGGGGATGGGGAGGGAGCCAGGCAGACCACAGAGGGCGCCCTTTCTCAGCATAGGGTTGGGGTTCCCAGGGAGGCAGGAAGATACTGGCACAAAGGGCCTTGAAGGAGAAAGGAGAGACCCAAGAGCAAGGGGAATCTTCTCTGTAAAGGCTCAGGCTCCTCGGGCACTGGCCGCTCTGGACTCTGGGTGAAGCCAATGGAGGAAAGGTGGAACCAAGTGCCCTACTGTCTTGACCTAGTTCCATCCCTTCGGGGTAGACCCAGGCAGTTTCTGAGTGTGGGTGTATGAGTGTGCAGGTGAAGGGGTGTGTCCTGGGGACACCAAAGGGTACGGGGCTGGGGTCAAAGGGCAGAGAACATCAGTAACTGCATGGACCATGGCTAGGACAACCAGTGACCAGTCCTGTTGGGGATGGAACACCATGAGCCCATGCAAAGGTCATGTGAGCCAGAACACTGTGCCAAGGGTGGGGCAGCTACTTTCAAAACAACCAGGGCCACTACCACAAAGGCCTGTGCAGCTATGTAGGCTGAAGAGCAAGACACAAAGGACAAGACAAGGCCAGGGGTAAACAGGCCAGAGAAGGGACCTACTGGGGACCAGGGGACCAGAACAGGGACCCAGAGAGAAGACCTTATTTGTGCTTCACCTGAGATGCTTGGTCCCTAAATGGTCTTCAGTGTGATGGCCCAGTAAGTGGGCAGTTGTAAGTCATCAAAGCTAGTGGGCAAAGCTGTGGGAGATGGGCCAGGACATTAGGCCAAGGGTGCCTCTGGGGCTGTGAACCGAGGAAGGCTTCCTAGAGGAGTGAGTCGGGGTCCAAAGGAAGCTCCATGGTGGGGAGGGCAAGGAGGCTGACCACGGAGCTGGGACGGGATCATGACAAATTGGTAAGCACAGCTTGGGTGCTGTCGTCTGCAGAGTGAGAGGACCCTGGCCTCATCGTTCTCTGAGGTCATCCTAGCTTCTGGGGAGATGGACACAGCTGAGCCCCAGGCAGCATTGGGTATGTGCGTGTGTGGCGGGTAAAGGGATGCTCATTAAAGCCTGCAACTGAAGGGTATGGATGCCCCAGGGCCAGTCCAGTAGGAGGCCGGAGTGGAGCAGGGAGTCCTCACAGGCAGGGATTTGCTGTGCAGTAAAGCAGAGGACAGGCTCCTCTCTGGATCCTCCTGGCTCCCCAGCACACGGCTTCTCAGAGGGCCATCCTGGTGGACAGGTCTGCTCGTTTGCCTGAGGGAAGGCAGTGCAAGTCTGCCCAAGTGTGGTAAGGTGACCCTGGAACCTGAGGGGCATTTCTATGGGTCCTGTATGGGACCCCTGGAAAAGTTGGAACCCTCAGTGGCTCTGAGCACCCTTCCTTCCACTCTCAGCTGAGACCACAGTATAGGCTGATGGGTTGGGGGAACAGAGCCCAAGTAAAGGACCTGTGGGATCTGGAGCCCAAAGGTATCCTGAGACACCAGATCCACCTGGGGCACTGCCTCCCATGCCTTCGGATGGACCTTTTGTCCCCAGGCTTAGCTCCTTTGCATGGTGACATTGGAAGGAGTGGACTCCATCTCTGATTTTCCCAGATGTCCTTCCAGGTGAGGCTCCCAGTTTCCCTGGCAGCTGGTATAGATGGGGTGGGGGTCACAGATGTGAGCTCTAGTCCAGCTCATCTTAGATGTGCTGTGACTCTGGGCCTCCGTTTCTCTGTGACTCCTAGAGGGGTGGTCTTCATGGGAAAATAACACCAGGCAGCTGTGGTCCTTTTCAAGGCTCTCACTGCCCAACAGGCCTTGAAGGGTAGGGCTGCCTTTGCTGAGCAGAGGCAGGGGGTAGGGTGGGATGCCAGTGCCCTGGAGACATGGGAGGGCCTAAACTGCAGTGAGAGAGGAGTGGGCAGAGGTGACAGGTGGAGCCCCAATCAGAAGAGCACCCAGGCCTTGAACACCAGGCTGAAAGGATGCTTAGTTACTGGGGCCTGGCCAGGTGTGCTCAGACAGATCACTCTGGTGCTGGTGAAGGTAATGGCTGGAGACCAGTGAGGAGGTGGGATACAGGTGGGGCTGATATTGAAAGGCTGCAGGGGCAGGAAGGAAGTGAGAACAAGACCCATTTATTGGTCTGGTCTTTGGGGAACTTCTGCCAGGTGGTCAGCATCCCTCCTGAAAGGTCCTGGTGCTTCACAGGACAACCAGGATGCCAGCAGGGGGCAACCGGGTCTCTGTTTCTCAGGTAGAAAACCTGGGCAGCCTCTAGCCTTGTCTCCTTCCTGGTCTTCAGTGCCAGGTCCTCTGGTTGGTCTCCAGCTTCATCCAGCTGGAAACTCACAGCTAGGCAAATACCATCATGCAGAGTATGTTGAACCCAGGACCTCCATGATTTCCTTCTAAAAGCCTCATTTGCTGGCTGCTTACTATGTGTCAGTCAAGCCTCGTGCTTGACAAAGTGACTTCATATATTGTCACAGAGCCCCACGAAGAAGGTGCTCATATTTATTCGTTATACTAGCAAGGAAATTGAGTTTCCTCCAGTTACTCACCAAAGGTGCCATGGTCCTTATTTAGCAAAGCTTGAATTCAAGTACAAGGCTGTCTGACCCCAGTGGTGACTTTTCCATCATTGCCCTGGCCGGGTCTTCTATGGGTGGAATACCAGTGTCAAGGGGAGGGGCAGGGCAGGTACTGAGCCCAGGCCACACCTACACCAGACCTCAGCCTTCCTGTGCCCTGTGTGTGCAGCCCACCTGCTCCCAAGCACTCAGTCCTTCCCAAGGAAGGGCTGTCAGATCTACCCAGGAGCCCCCAAGGTTCCCTCTTTTTCACCTCCCCAAGCACCTCTCTCGCTACTGCCCTGCCCAGGGACTTATGATTGCCTCAAACCCTTCTAGAAAAGCAAGCCAAACCAGCTGGTCCAGCTAATAAGAGCACATATCCAGATAGAGAAAATGTACACATAAAGCCTTTTTTTTTTTTTTTTTTAAACTCAAGAAAGGGCTTTTATTTAACTCACTTCCTGGGAAGTTAATTTTTAAAACACTCTTATGGAGTTTGTCATTTCTGCTACATTCAGAAACAATGATGCCAACCAACACCCTCAGTAGTGAAGTGGACACTCCATCCAGTCTCTGTTACAGGCAGTGAAGCAGAGCTATCCACCTCTGAGCTTTTTTCAAGGCTGGCTCCAATCCATGAGGCCCCCCAAAAGCCCTGGCACCTACATGGAAATGCTCAGGAAAACCTGCCGACCAGTGTGATTGGCTTTTAACTTGTATCCCTTTAACTCTATAAAAGTGTTCTTAAAGATAGTAGTGAACTGTTGTTTAAGCCCTGGGTCACAGACTGCCTTAATGCAGAGAAGCTGGGGAGAAGTGTGGGCCCATTGACAACGGGCCACATTCCGCTCCTAGCCTTAAATAGACATAGAAACTATGTTACAGATGCATGTACCAGTGCAAGACATGCAAGTGTGCTGTGTGCAGCAGATGGGCACGCACATGCGTGTGTGTGGAGGCGCAACGTACACCCACAAGCACAGAAATGCAGCAGGACACGGGCCTCCTCCCACTGAGCTCCTCTCCACCGGACAAGCCCTCCTGTGCTATGCAGCCCTTGTGGCCCATGTGTTCAGGAGCAGCACGAGCCCCATGTACTTCCCTTTGGAGGGTCCACCTCGGTGAGCATTTGGTCAGTAAGCATCAAGCCAGCCAGCCACTCACTGATCCCAGAGAGATAAGAAGCCTGCTCCAGAAAGTCCTGCCCACATGCATGTCCCAGTGCTCCAGCTCTGAGCAGACTGGCTGGTGACTGTCCAGGGGCAAGGCAGTTGGGGTAGCCTGTGTGCCAGTCTGCATACCCCTTCCAGCCAGGCCTCTGAGCCAGACAGTTTCTCCTTCATTGCAGATGTGACAGCAAAGCCAGTGTAGGATCAGAGATTGAATTCCAGTTGTTTCAGCACACTCAAGGCCATATCCTGAGTCCACAGCCCTTGGCCAGTCTCACCCCTGGTGTGGTCTTCAGAGCCATGAAGGAGGGAGAAAAGCGGGCAGGGAAAGTGTGCTGCTCTAGGCCCAGGCCTGTGCTCCCATTAGGATTCAAGGCAGCCCATTTTCCAGATGGTCAAGCCGGTCCACCTGGCTGCTGAATAATGGTGGATGTGCTGGGAATACCCGCAACGCTGTAGAGAGGTTCGTTAGATGTTCCCAAGTAGGGTTTTCCCCATTTCTCAGGTTAGAATCAAAAGTAAAAGACAGCAAAAATGGACTCTGCATTCTCCAACACGGATGTCTCTCCCCGAGGATCAGGCACACATGGAGAGGTCAGAGCCTCCGTACCAGCATTCTGAAGACACAGTAGCTCTGGCACCTCTGCACCCAGGTGGGCAGTACTCCCCTTCTTTTGTGGCAGCTGAGCTAGGCCTCCCGCTGCCACCTTGGTCTCTTGCCCCCTCCCTGGGCCATTCCTACTAGCCAGGTTCCCCGGACCCCTGGCTTCCCCACGGGCTGAGTCAGACCGCACAGAACTAGGACTACGAGGAAGGTGCCGTAGGAGCCCTCCCCCAACCCCAGATGATACGCGTTCCCATCCGGTCCCTGGATGTGCCCGCGCAGAGATCATGCAGTACGGGAGGGGAGGGAGGCCAGGAGAGGGGCTTCCGCCTCCAGCCCCCTGCCTGCAGGAGCTGTCACGTGAAGGCAGTGGGCCTCTGGAGGCATGGGATGAACGTGCTGCCTGGTGGCCCTGGACACATGCAGGGAATCAGGATGCAGCCTCGTCTTCTTGGACACCAGGGAGCTCTGGGCTTTTGACCCCTTCTTCACACCCTTCTTTCCTATTCAGATGACACCAAGGACAGAAGGGCCTCAGAGTTCAGAGTGTGTATTTAATCTCTCCGTCTCTGTCTGTCTGTCTGTGTCTCTCTCTCTCACTTGCACACACACACAGAGGCATCTGTATCCCAAATCTCTGAAATACCTCCCCCCCTTACTGGCCTAAGTGTGGCCTTCATCCCACTTCCTAGTGGTCTCCCTGCGTCAGCCTCAGCACGCAACCCTTCTGTGGCTCCCTACTGCCCTGAGATGAAATCTAAACTTCTCTGTCTGGCTTCTGGGACCTCTTGTAGTCTGACCTGGCTGACTTCCCTGTCCTTGGAGTATCAGCCAGGTCAAAGACCTTCCACACTGACCTTGACCGGCCCCCAGCAGACCTGGATAGAGAGGCTCTTGTTTTGCATGTGCTTTGCCTTGATCATAGGGCAGAGCGCCTATCAGTCTTGGGGTTCTGTTACATATTCAGTGGGTTGGGCCAGGGATTTAGCTCAGTGGTTTTGGCGCCTGCCTCGCAAGCATAAAGCCCCAAGTTCAATCCCCCTTACTGAGAGAGAGAGAGAGAGAGAGAGAGAGAGAGAGAGGAGACATATTCAGTGGGTTCCTGTATCCAATCTCCCTGTCCAAGAACTCTTTTATTTTTTTTCTTTTTCTCTTTTTTTGGAAGGAATTGAACTCGGGTCCTTGCCCTTGCAAGGCAGGCCACCGAACTGCTGAGCTAAATCCCTGGCCCCCAAGACTTCTCTTTTTAAACCAAGAAAAGATCATCCTATTTAACTCTTCTACAATGTAATTATCCTAAAGTATGAAAAACAGGGTCTACCAAGGTCAAGTGCTGGAACTTGATAATGAGGCCAAATCTGTTTTCAAAATTAAACTTGGGCCCCAAATTTATAGAATTTTATGCCTGGAAAAATATCCAGCCCAATCTCCGTATCATCAATCTGCAGTGCACAAACTAGATGTTTCTTTAACCAGTAGGGGGCGCTGGCCCACCGGCACTGAGCTGGTGAGACCAAATGTCTAGTTTGCTGGGCAGTCCTGATTTTGCTTCTCCTGGCATAATTATTAATATCTTCCCCTTTTTCTCGCAGAAGTGGCCTCATCTGAATGTCAAATTCTATACAATCCCCCTATGCTAAGCACAATTCCAGCATCAGGGCCTGAGACTTAATGAGCTCAGCCCCAAGTGCATCATTGAAGACAAGAAAACTGCTGCCCCGAGTGGGAGCCCCACAGTAGGTAGGTGTGACTTGGAAGGACACAGGCGGAAGTTTACCTCCGGGAGCGTGCCTTGCCCACCAAGCAAGGGGGAGAGACAGCTCCTGCCACCCCTGCCAGAGGAAGTGACTGTCAGCCAGCATCACATTCTGGTCCAGGTCTACATGCAAACTCCAGCAGGCCACACTGGCCTCCAAAGCTGACGCTGACCATGGTGGCAAAACCGAGGACCAGGTCTGCGGAGGTTTGAGGAGCTGCTTTTCTGGCCTCTTCTACAAGGTGGCAGACTCACATGTGGCTCACAGTAGGGAATCCACAGCAAACGGGTTCCTCTCCCCTGGGCCAGTCTACCAGCCTGCCCACGCTGACTCCCAGGACAGGTATTCTCAGAGCACCAGCTGCATGTGGCGTGGGTCGCTCAGGAAAGCAGCTGACACCCACTACCGGAACAGGGAAAGTGCCTGTCCCTCCATGGGCCAGCTGGCCTTCTACAAAGAGCAGACTGAGCCTGCCTGCAAACCTCTTCCAGGCTGCCAGAGGCTGAAGGGGCTGCAGATTTGAAGCCAGAAGCCTGAGCTGGACCCAGTGGTGAAGTGTGACAACATCAGGCTGCCAAGAGAAGGAAGGGTCATCCTGTCCCACAGAGGGGCCAGGTGAGCCCCTCATCCCTGACAGAGTGGAGGGAGGGCATCAAGGCCCACCCTGGAGCAGCCTGGCCTAGGAAGGTGTCTTCTGGCCCAACTAGCCTTGAGGACAGAGGTGCAAATGGGGCCCTCCTATGAAACGCGGCCGATGTGTCCCAGCCTCTGGCTCAGCCTGCGTGGCTCTGCCATAGCGCAGGCGAGTGTGCTGTGCCTCAGTCGCCCACTCCATCCCCGGGGAGTACCCTGCTGGCACTTACATCAGTAAGTTTCCTGGAACAGACATGGACCGTTCTTCCCTCCGTGCCTGGGGCTCAAATGGGTTCCCAAAGGAACGCTTTCTCAGCATGGACTTGACCAGGATCTGGGGAGCACACATGAGTATGAGGAACACAGGCCCCAGCTGCTTGGCTCCCTCAGAGGGCGGCTGCTGGGGTGTGTGCCACATGAGGTGTCTGGAGCCACTGCTGCAATTCCAAGGCCTCCACGATTTGCACTATCATGGCTTCGGCTTCTGGTGCAGCTCCTGGGAACAGCAGTTCCATAAATGTTTGGAAGGAAAGAAATGTTCTTCCAGCCAGTGAATGCTGCTAATGGTGGCAAAGACAAGGCCTGCAGAGGTTTGGGAAGCTATTTTCTTTCTTTTCTTTTCTTTTTTTGGCATTGGGGATTGAACTCAGGACCTTGTGCTTGTGAAACAGATGGCAGAACAACTGAGCTAAAGCCCCGGCCGGACTTTAATAAGGGTCTCTTTAAATCGCTAACTTGTCCAGGCTGGGCTCAAACTTGAAACCCTCCTGCCTCAGTCTCCCAGAGTGCTGGGATTACAGGCCTGCACCACCACGCCTCACTCAGTATGCTTCTTTTATTCGTTCTCCTCCCGGAGGTATGGTCTCCCATGAGGCTGAATAACACAACCTCTTTCTCCACAGGCTTCCAGCAAGCTGGTGGGCTCTGTGGCCCTGCCCTGTGCTGGCTAACCAGGCCAAAAGTGACAAGCACAGAGCAAGGCTCACGCAGTGGACATGCACTCCTCCGGTCCTCCCAGGACAAGGGCGCCTTTCACCCCTCACCCTCTTACCACCGTGGTCCAGCTGGGGATGAGCTTGACCGAGTTCTTCACCTCCTCCTCAGTCACCTCCACCACACTGCAGTGCTCCTCCTCCGAGGGGAGGGGCTCTTCCCCATTCCTGGTCACCCAAGGGTGCAACTGTGAACACCAAAAGGCAGGGAAGGCTCAGGGTCCATTCAACAAAAGACTCCAGGCATCTCACCAGCAAGACCTTGAAAGGATCCAAGAAGCCCACAAACCCAAAACCCAAACACAACACACAGGTGTCCTGGCACAGGTCTCTCCAGAAAGGGAAACTGAGGCCTGTTTTCTACGCCCCAGCCCAACCCAGCCCAAGACCTTGTTCCCCCACCTTGATGTCTGACACCCCAATTCTTGTTTCGGGATCCTTGTCTAGCATCTTCAGGATTAGGTCCTTGAGCTCCTCACTAACCTCTGGCCTGAAGATGAGAAGGAGAGAGTGGAGGATGAGGCGGATGCTGAGGGCCACCTTCTAACCCACCTCACCCCCACCACACCCCGATCACGGACATACCCAACCCTCAGTCCCCATGTGGGAAGAGCAAGAAGACCCCAAGGGACCGGGCCAGAGGCAAGAGTTTCAGGACAAGCACATGGATCTCCCTTCCCGAGTGGGAGTAAAATAGTCTCCCTTGGGGCAGAGGCTACAAACAGAGTTCCACAGAGGCTGGACCTGCCCTGGGTGGCAGGATAATGACCGTCACATGAGAAGAACTACTTTGTAGCCTTCACTCCCACTCACTATCATATCCTTTCCCCTACCTGGCAGGTGGCCAGGAAAGAGCTCGGAGGTCCAGGGAGGTTGGAAGGTTGGTACCTTGCCACTCTGAAGAGTGTGGGACAGGGACAGGAGACTCGGGAGCAAGAGCACTTATAGATCCACAGCAACTGGGACCATCCTCGCTTAAACTCCAGCCTTGTTGGCTACCAACATTCTTAGGTCTCTCATCTGTCCAAAGCTGGGGAGGAGGAGCCCACCCACTCTTGGGAATGTTGAGTGAGTTCCTTCTGCTGTCTCAGATACTTAATCTCTTTGAAAACTCCTGGGCTAGAGAGGAGGTTATCCTGGGGAGGGGCAGCAGGAAGAAGGCAAGAAGCCCCCAAATTAAAGGAAAAATAGGAAATGAACCAAATCCCATAGGCTAATGCTCAGGTGGAGGAGAGTGATGTGGGAGAAGAGCGGGTAGCAGAATCTGGAGGCCCTTGAATGCCATGGCCAGAGACTCTGTCCTGAAAGCTTTGGAAAGCCTCAGACAAACCTTAAGCAGGAAACAGGGTAGGATCTGTTGTGCTTTATCAGGGTCACCCTGGCCTGATTGTATTGGCTGCAGGAGGGAGGCTAGAGAGGAAAAGGCTGCACAAGTCTGGGGAGGCCTAGGCCTGCCTGAGGCAGGAGGCATGGGTGTAAGAAAGGTAAAAGATAGACTCCACAGGGCTTGGGCATCAGACAGGAAGCAGGTGCAAAACAGCAGGAGTCTGCAGAGTGGTGGCACCTGCCTGTAATCCCAGAATTCTGGAAGGCTGAGGCAAAAGTGTGGCTAGTTTAAGTCTAGCCTGGGCAACTTCATGATTTAACAAGACCCTGCCTCAAAATAAACAGAGCTAGAAAAGCGGTCCAGTGCAAATATTCTGGGTTCAATCCCAGTACCACCAAAAATAAAATAAAATGGCAAGAGTCATGGAGGACAACCTGATTCAGTTTCTGTCCTGCCCCAGCCACTTGAGCAGATGGTAGGAGGGCCCTGAAAAGGAAGAGCCACAGCAGCCAAGACCATAATTGGAAGAACCAGAGACAGTCACGGACGGAGGCCTCCCAGACAGCCCTCCTGAGCTCAAAGCCTTCAGTCACAACGGGAGGCTCAGAGAGAAGACAGTGGCTCCAGATCCCAGCCCCGCTAGCAACTGTCCTCCAGCACTTCCACTCTGTCATCCATGAAATGGGAGGGACACTGGCATCTCAAAGACCCTCTTCCAACATGGGGAAAGCAGAAGTCCCCCTTGGGCCCAGGGGCTCTATGGGATGGGTGCTGCCAACCCCATGCTGGCCTGCAACAAAGGAGTGGTGTCAATGGGATCATCTCTGCCTCAGTGGTCCCATCTGTACAAGAAGAGCCAATCTTCATGTCCTGGAGACCCTCAGCTTCACAGATCCTTCCCTCCACCTGCTCAGCACCCCTCCCACAGAACAACACCCCCACCTCCAGATCTGCAGTACAGAGGGGTCTTCAAAGGGTAGAAGCTCTGCCAAGCTCTGCCACCCACCCCTTCCTGGGAGTGGATGTGAGCCCCCTTGGTCCCTGAGGGGATAACTCACTCCTCAGGAAACACCACAGCCTCATTCTTGATCTTCCTGTGCAGGGCCAGGATGTAATCATCGATGAACGGGCACTGTGGGGGAGAGGTGAACAAAAGATGCAGGCTCAGGGCCCTGATCCAGGAGCAGGGGATATGGTGCCCCCCAGAGTGGCTGAGGGAACTATGAGGCTGCTGTCCCCACTGGTACCACCCATCAGAGCCACCCGCAGCAAGGCCTCCACTCCCAGGGCCTGGCATGGGGGAAAGTGGTCCCCGAGATGCCTCCTGCTCCTTGGTGGTCAGTAGTGCAGAAGCCCCTGTGGAGAGCATCTTAGTCACGTCAGTGCCAGATGTCCCCAAGGCCCAGTCTGACCCAAAGCAGGAAGGAAGGACAATTTGTTAAATGCGTAAGTGACGGACTGAAATGTGGGTGAATGAATGAGTGGTGTCAAGGGAGAGAAGGACAGGGAGCAGTCTCGTCAGAGAGGTGGTACCACCGACACCTCCGCCTGAACCGCCTGCTGTCCTGGGACCCCTCACATCAATCCCTTCCAAGGACGTGAGAGAAAATGGAGGAAAACCTCGTCTTCAGCCTCCTCTGAGCCAGGTGACCTCTTTCAGTTTTTCTTTCTTTTTTTTTTTTGGTACCAGGGATCAAGCTCAGGACCTTACGCTTGCAAGGCAGGCACAGTGCCACTGAGCTAAATCCCCGGCCCCAGGTGGCCTCCTTCAAAAGTTACTTTATTTAAAGGCACAAACAAAAGAAGGGCCTGCATCAGTCCCCCACGCCTGGCTCACTGTGCCCAGCCCATGGTGCCAGCCATCTGGGCTCGCACCAGCTCTGTGCCACCTCCCCACCTCACCCCAGCACTCACCTTCCCATAGACAAAACAGTACAGCGTGACTCCTGTGGCCCACACGTCCAGGGCCTAGAAAGGAACATGTTCCCATCAGTCCCCCGGGAGGCCCCACTGCCCACTGCATACCCAGCTTGAGGTGGGAGAGGTTCTGCAGAGATCCTCCTTCCCCAGTCCTGTATCCACTCCACAAACCTCCACAGCGCTTGCTCCATACTGGACTCTGCTAAGCGCTGGGATGACCCAGTGACCACAACAGAGCCACTGCCCTCCAGGGGTCTCAAGTCTCCTTGGGACGAGTCAAAACCAGATGTGTCCAATTCAACAGGTGGAAAGCCTCCTTCATCCACAGGGGTCACACTTGCTGCCTCAAGATGCAGCCCAGAAATGACAATATATATTGAACTCACACTCACCAAACCAGCTCTGGCTTCAAGGGATGGCACCTTCTACTGCTCATCCCCTGGAGAAACCATGACCCCCACCTTTCCGACACCCATCTCCTTCCCCCAGCAAGGCTCCAGCCACCCCACTCCCCTGCACTGGTATAGGACAAGGTGGGAGCGAGTGCCACATGCCAACCCCTCCCTGCTCTGATCCGGCTTTCCCTGCCCTGGATTCTCCCGTGAGCTCTCTCTTCCTGGACCCCCTGCTGTCCCCCCTCCCCCTCCAGTATCCACTTCCTCTCTAATGTGAGCGCCCCTCAGATCTCCGCCTACACACTCCTGCTGCCGATGGACACATCGCTGAAACCCAATCAGCGAACACAAATGCAAACTGACGCGTTCCACAAATAACAGCCTTGTTCTCTTCAAAACTGTCAAGGTCAGAAATGGCAAAGAAAAGCGAAAGAACTCTTCCAAATCAGAGGACACCAAAGAGACACGACTGGTGAATGTGGCCCGCGGCCCTGGATTGCCTCCAGAATCGGAAAAAGTTACAAAGGACAATATTGAGAAAATGGACAAAATTTAAATATCAGTTATAACAATTTAAACATATACATTATATAACCACCTTACCAATGGTAACTCTCCCAATTCTGATCGTTATACTAAGGTTGTGTGAGAGAACAACGTCCTTGTTCCTAGGAAATAGCCACTGAAGTATGGAGTGATAAAGGGACACAGATGTCCAACTTCACTCTTGAATGGCTCAGAAAAATGTGACATAAACACACACACACACACACACACACACATAAACACAAATGAGACAAAATGTCTATAATTGGTGAATCTGGGTAAGAAGTTACATGGTCTTTCTTCCTTTTTTTTTTGGTACAGGGGATCGAACTCAGGACCTTGTGCATTACTGAGCTAAATCCCTGACCTCAAAAGTTACACAATATTTCTTTGTATTATTTTTACAGCTTTTCTGTAAACTTAGAATTACATCAAAATAAAAAGTTATTTTTGATTTTCTGTTGTTTTGCAGTTCTGGGTCTCAAACTCAGGTTTCCACACAAGCTAGACAATGCTCTTTCACTGGGCTATATCCCTGACCCAAAATAAACAGTTTTAAGGGCTGGGGATTTAACTCGGTGGGACTGTGCCTCCCTCCCAAATACAAGGTTCTGAGTTTGATCCGCCGTACCAAAATATTTAAAAATGAAAAATAAATAAATATATTTTTTTAAAAAGTGCCCTGCCCTCTGAGCGCTAGGCCCCTACCCACATCCAAATGCCTTCTGGCCCTGCCCTCTGTGACAGTGAGAGCAGGCATATACCGCAGGGGACACAGTGGCCATGGTAACCCTTACTCAGAAAGCTTTTCCTACTGCCCCTGTCACTACAAAAAAGTCCAGACTTCCAGCCCTCTAAGCACCATGCCCCTCTGTCCTCTTGCATATCCTCTGGGTTCCACCTCTGGCTCAAATCCTCCCCATTCTTCAACCCTGTTCAGACCCTGCCACATCGAAGATCAGAAGAAGCCTTCACCTTCCCTGACCATGAGCTCCTGCCCTTTCCACCAGGCAGAGAGGTGGGGGAAAAGGACTCTTTTGACTCTGCTTGTTCCATAAGCCCAGCCCAGAACCAGACACAAGATCAGACGCAGTGAATATCTGCAGAGGAGGTGTGCGAGGTTTTGTTGGAAAACGAGAGGAGGCCAAGGTTAGGGAGCATGTCAGGCTCCTGGACATCACACCCTACATGCAAGAACCTGGCATCCTCTGCTTGAAAATGGTCCCTGCTGCAAGATGTTCTGTTCCCACCTGCCCAAGCCCTGGGAGTCACCTTCCCACTGAAGCTCTGGCCAGAATCAGAAATGGCCTCAGGGGCCATGAATGCCGGGGTCCCCGCCGTGCTGGACAGCTGAGCGTCGTTCCCCTCAAACTGGTTGCTGACGCCAAAGTCGGCGATCTTCACGTGCCCATCATCCCCCAGGAGCAGGTTAGATGGCTTGATGTCCCTGTGGATGATCTTCTGGCAGTGCACTGCAGAGAGAGGCAGCTGGGGCACCGGTCTGAGGACCGCTGCCCAGGACCCCTCGCCTGCCCTCGCTGAGCCAGGGAAGCCTGCTGGCACATCCTAGTCCACACACACTCTTGTCTCATGAGGGCCTTAGAAGAGAACATCAGGATCATGTGCTCAACACAGTGAAGACACTGAGGCTCAGTGTATGTAGGCTGTTAGCAGCAAGCCAGGATAGAATCTTAGGTATCTTGGGATTCCAAGTCCAGTTGCTCTCTCCATGGCAAACAAGGCACCTGCTGCTGAGAGCAGAAGGCAGAGGAAACTGGGGGAGAGGATTCTCCCTAGGCCACGTCTTCCCTTCCCACATGAGCGCCATCTGCAGCCCAAAGCCCATCCAAACCTTTTCCCAGTTCCATTTCCTGCCCAGCCTGGTCAAAAATATCCTTGCTCCTAAGACTAAAGGATTTGATGGTGGAGACAGTGTCTCTGCCTTCTGCCTCCTAGGTCCAGCCCTGCCAGGACAGGATAGGTGGCTCAAACTGAGATGACCAGAGATGTCCCAGTTGAGCAGTCACCCACCCCACAGCCATCCACCCATGGGCTCCTTCCTCAGCAACTTCCTCCTCCTAGACCCACAAACCCCGGGATACTGGACAGGGGAAAACAGAAAGGGAGGGAAGACAGGGGAAGGGAACAGCGGAGAGGAAGGCGGGTCTAAGGAAGTGAGTGCCACACACCAATAACCACAAAAGCATTGCCCTTTACTAACTGCCCACTACGTGCCAGGTGCACACAAGGAAATCTGACATTTCCATCAAGACCAGGGAGCTGGATGTTTGGCCACGGAAAGTAGTCTCAAATTCTTTGCAGTGCTGGGGATCAAACGTAGGGCCTCATGCACGGCAGGCAAGTACTCTACAACTAAGCTGCATACCCAGCTTAGCTGCATACCCAAATTCTTATCTCAAACCCTAGCCTTGCCCCAGGCTCTTCCACCATTTGGATGTCCAACAGACATCAAGATGGATGGACAGATAAATATCAGTGTATCACAACACGTCTTATTTCTCTACCTGCAATCCCCACAACCAACAAAAGCAAACAAAATCTCCTCTTTCCTAGACTGTTAAAATCATATTACCAGTTGCCCAACCTTGGGGCCATTCCTCAACTCCTTCTCCACTCAGACCTCTTCAGCTGGCCCCAAGTACAAAGCAGATTTCTGACCCCACTAATGTCTCATCATCCAAACTGCTGCACCTGCCCATCTGCTGAGACTTGGACTTGGCCCTCTCTGACCACAGAGCACTCCCAGGCAACCCCAACTGTCCCTTCTTAGGGACCACAATCACAAGACCTGTCTTCAGGGCTCCAGGGCTGCTGGTCATCCATGTGTCCAGCCCCTGCCGTCAACCTTCCCCTCCAGGAGGCTTCACTGTAATCAGCTGGGTCCTAATGAAGCTTCCTCCCTCAGCCTTGCCCCATGGTGGCTGTCACACGAGGCCAGTGTCGCCCTGGCCAGGCCTTACTAGCAGGGTGTCCTGCCCCTTCCAGTGCTGAGTTTTGTGTCTGCTCTTCTCTTTGTGCCTAGGGGGCTGCCAGCTGTCGTCCCCACCTTCCTGGGATGTCTGCAGTCCTGGCACTCTCCAGGTAGGTCTGTCCCCTGAAGGACAAGGCTGCACAGGAGCTGAGGGGAGGCCGCTGAGGGCAGAGCCAGTGCTCCTGGGCCAGGGGCCCTATCCTCATCTGGTCAGGAACTAGATGAGATCAGTACGCTTGGGGGGAGATAGGGAAGGGTAGACAACAGGCCCTGTTCTACGGAAAAGAGCCCAGGATAGGAAGAGGGTAGAGCCACGCTTGCCTAGGATTGTGCCTGCCACTGACCATTCTTCCAGAGAAATACCCCTTCCCATCCTAACCCTCCTCATCCCTGCTAGGGATTCTCCACAAAAGCCTTCCTCTCTGTGACTCTGTTTTCCCAAATGTTCAAAGACAATATTAATCTGACAGTATTAGAGAAGCTCAAGAAAGATAAAGGCAGCCCTGTTCCCGTCACGTCAGGTCACAGCTCAGCTAGGTCCCCCGCCCCCACCCAGAGAATATATTCCTAACAAGCCAGCCTAAAATTTTAGAGAGATGGGCAGCACCCCCGGTCCCTAACCCAGGGCACAGCCCCAAGTGTCCGAGGGCCCTGGTCTCCCTAGACCAGTCACCCTGTGCTGGCTGCTGCCTCCTCCACACCCCTCCCCATTGCCACTGCCCTAAGCCCAGCCCCGCCATCTGTCACTTTGGCTGTAGAAACAGCTTCCTCCCTGGCCAACTGACCAACTCTCACTCTTGGATCTAACCACCAACAGCTGCCAGACAGAGCTTTCTAAGACACAAATCCGATTCCACCCCTGCCCACTCAGAGCCCTCAGGGCCACACAACAGTGACAGGGTGAGGTGCTAAAGGTCCTCTGTGGAGGAATTCCCTGCCCAAATTTTAACATCGTTGTCCACTAACCACCTCCTCCACATCCCCTCCGTGCTTCGTCCAGATTAACTTCCCATCCTCAAACAATACAGCCCCTCCCGTTTCTGCCTCTGCCTGGAACACTCTCTACTCTCATCACCCCAAAACCTGGCCAGTGAACTCCTACTCATCCTTCAGAACCCTGGTCTTCCAGAACCCTGTGCTTTCCCAGCCTTGGCAGGCACCACCCTAAGGTGTATCATCTGCCTGCTTGAGTTCCTGTCCCCAAGGAGTGTGAGATTCTTGGGGTCAGGCCTGGGGCTTTGACATCTCTGGCCAGCACTTAGTAGGGACCATGAATAAATGAAACGAAAATAAATGAATTCCAGACAGAGGCTGAGCTAACATCCTCCCTCCTGAACTCTCATCACCTCAGGGCCCCTCACATCTGAACCCACCCTGCCACCACGCATGGTCCCCAGCTCCTTTCCAAGCTGCTACACATCTCTTGAGGCCTTGTGGAAAACAGTTAAAGACAGCGATGGAACACCCAAAGCACACAGTGGAGGACCTGGCGCATGCCCGGTGAGCTCGGCACAGGCCCCGCCCAGAGATTCATGTCCCGCCTCCACTAAAGCTGATTGGCAAAGCAGTGTTGATTGACAGAAACGGCTCAGGGCTGACAGGCTGGGCAGGCTCCAGATCCCCTAGCCTCAGTCCCAGGGGTCAGGCAGCCGCTCACTCACAGTACTCGAGGCCCAGGATGACGTCCCGAAGGTAGAGGCGAGCTTGCTCCTCAGGAAAGGGCTTGTCGCAGGGCACTTCCATGACCGGCCTATGGGAAGGAGGTGGGGGCGGTGTTCAGCCTGAATCAGATGAAAATCGGAAGGAGCAAAGGGGGCTGCAGGGGAAGTGGGACGCAAACACGGAGTGTCCACGCAGGTCCTGGGAACTGCAGGGAGCCCTGGGCTCGCACAGATCCCAAGAACCCTAGGCATTCGCTGCTTCTCACTCGTAGACGCTGACACACATTTTTAATCATAATTCCAAATCAGCTTTATCTTAACTTCAGTTGGCTTGGATTTCTTCTAAGTACTGCATTATCGATAATCAAATAATTACACAGATGCCACGTATTGCAGAGCTTTTCAAACTGTGGGCCTAGATCCAATAGAGGGTCATAAAATCAACTTAGTGGGTGGAAATTGTTTTTATTTTCTTTTTCCTAATGCAGTACAATGTATTACATGTAAATAATATTCCTTAAAACTCTGGTTAAAGATGTAGATAGCATTATAAAGTTAAAGATATAGATAGCACCCTAAAGATGTTTCTCGTTTTGAATGGAGGTAAAAACATTTGAAAGGGGCCAGGGATTTAGCTCAGTGGTGCCACACTGGCTGCCTCGCAAATGCGAGGTACTGAGTTCGATCCTCAGTACCAAAAAAAAAATTTTTTTGAAAGCCCTTGAGTCTTAAAGAGATTCCACTTCCTCTCCACATTTGTCTTTAGGAAAGCCCCTAAGCAGAGAGCCATGCCACAGCCTGCGTTCAAGGCTTTGGCAGTGAGGGTCCCTGTCCACCAGTCCCATGCCCACGACTCTGTGTGTCAGCTGCCCAGCAAATACACTGAAAACTCAACAGAGCAGGTCCTGCGTTCAAGGCTTTGGCAGTGAGGGTCCCTGTCCACCAGTCCCATGCCCACGACTCTGTGTCAGCTGCCCAGCAAATACACTGAAAACTCAACAGAGCAGATATGTTAGAACCCTAGGCTCCATCAGTGGCTAGATTGTAAGCTCCATCAATGACTTACTGTGCAGCCTTGGGCAAGCCATTCACCCTCTAATCCTTGGCTTTCCCTCTCACAAACAGGCACGGAAGGAGTCCCACCCACTTGCTTCACAAGTTTGTTGTAAAGCTGAAAGAACCCTTTATGATTTGAATACAGGTAAGAATGGAGTCCTATGTGTGGTGGCACACACCTGTAATCTCAGCAACTCAAGAGGGAGGCTGAGCCGCGAGTAGCGCTGTGAGTTCAAGCCCAGACTGGGTTATATAGGGAGTTCAAGGTCAGCCTGAACTACATAGTGAAATCCTGTCTCAACTCCCCTCCCCACCCTACCCCAAAGAAATGGAGTCCTGCCTTACACTTTTGCATGAAGAACATTCCTTCCCTTCCCCTCTCTTCCATCCAAATCTTACCATTTTTTCTTTCTTTCTTTTTTTTTTTTTTGGTACCGGGGATCAAACTCAGGACCTTACGCTTGCAAGGCACACAACAGCACCACTGAGCTAAATTCTCAGCCCCCAAATCATCCCATTCTTCAAGGCCTGTATCATTCAAATCACCCTACATACACACCAGGCCTAAGTGACTGCTCCAGCCTCAGTAACCCCCAAAAGCCTTCAAAGGATGGGGCTCTTGATCTCCACCCGCAAGACTAGAGCTCCTGAGGTAGGGCATAGATCTCTGATTCCTCCTACAGTAGCTGACCCTTGAGCTGGGGAACACAGGGAAGGAAAAGGGGACCTGGATTAGAATTGACCTGCCTGAACAGGACAAGAAACTCACCCCTTTCTCAGGAGGTCAAACACTGAAAGAAATGGAGAAAAAAGAAAAAAGAAGGTAAGGTGTATACAAGGCTGGCAAAGCACCCAATGGTAGCTCCCTGCTCTGAGGGCACACAGGAGGGGGCAGGCATGCAGGCAGTTTTCCTAAAGGTCATCACAGGCAGGCAGGGCACAAAGTAGAGACATAAGCCTCTAACTCCTAAGGTGGTTCTCCTGACCCTTTCGCCTCCTCTGTTCCCCGGCCTACATCAGGCATGAGGAAGTTAAATAATATTAACAAGGATAAAAAACTAATGTGTTCTGCATGCAGTAGTTCATTTCCTCCTGGTATTAACCCTATGAGGTAAATGCCATTGTTATCCATTTTATATTGTCTGGGGATTTAGCTCAGTGGTTCTGGTGCCTGCTTCACAAGCACAAGGACCCTAGTTCGATTCCTGGTACCAAAAAAAGAAAAAAAAAAAAGACAGCAGGAATTTTATATTGTCTGTCTGTCTGTCTATCTATCCATCTGTCTATCTATCTTGTGGTGCAGGAGATGGAACCCAGGGCACAAGCTGGGCAAATGCTTTACCTACTGAGCTACAGCCCTAATCCTATTATCCCATTTAATAGATAAGGAAACTGAGGCACAACACTACCAAACTAGGTCCAAAAACCCACAAAGCCTGTTTCCTGCATCCACCTGAGTGCAGAACCCAGACTGGCCCACTGTCTTGCCAATCAGTGGGGAGCAGGGAGTGGGGGCCTAGAAATATTTGTTGACTATTACTGATTCTTCTGGGCCTAGTCTGGCGGGGCTGGACAAGGGAACCCAGGGCTTCCCCTCTCTACTCCCAAGAGGTCAGTGCAGTCAATCACACAGCACCTGAAGTTCATGCACATCCCAAGGGAGTCCTTGGGACCACCCTATGTGAGCTGTTGTGGGAATGAGCTGGGTCACTCACCCAAATACAGATTGTCCTCAGCGGGGTCATCCAGGACCTGGTCAGAGCGAGCAGATGTGAGGTGAGGCTTGAGAAGGCACAGAGTGAGGGGCCCAGGCCTCCTTATCCTTGCCAGCCCCAGGACCCCAGGATGTTCAGTAGCCACCTGACATGGAACAGGTGCTGGACAGATGGGGCCTCCGCAATCACTGACCCAATCCTGCCCACCCAGCCCTTTTCCCCTCTGCCCAGGCAGAACTGGGGCCTCAGCTGTGTCTGTGCAGCTGCAGAGTATGCTGGGTGTCACCTGCTCGCTACTCCCTCCTACCTCAATCAGTTTGACCACATTCACATGGTCCAGCTTTTTCAGGATGGCAATCTCCTGGTATACCCGCTCCAGGGGCAACAGTTGCTTGGCTGGCCCTCCTTGGGCAGCCTGTGATCCTCTTGGGGGAGGGCGACCTGGGGTCAAGAAAAAGATTCAAGGCCCCATTCCACAGCTGGCCTCCCGGTGGCCCTGCAGCCAGCCTCAAGCACAACTCTTGCAAGACCACGATCCTGTCCCAAGCCACCAAGCACATTCCATTCCAGGCCTTGGCTCATCCTGACTCCCCTGTAGCCCCAAAGTAGCCAGGGACCTCTTTTCCCAGACCAGGAGCTCCCAGAGACAGGACAGATAAGTACATACGTGGAAAACCATACTGCTTCAGTAACTTCTTTTTGGAAAGAACTTTCATTGCCTAAGGAGACAGGGAGAGAAATGTCACTTGTGTGCAGCCACTGGGGGCCAGAACAGGCTGGTTACATGTGGACTGAGTTCCAGAAAGGCACACAGGCCATCTGCCTTTGGCACTGAAGGTGTGGCCCAAGTATGTGTCAGGCTGGGCTAGAAGGTGGCTTCTGCCTTCCCTTAGTTGCTCCAGGGAAGATCCAGACTTTCTGGATCTCTGCCTCAGAGGAAGCCAGCCTCTGCTTGCATATCCCAAGGGTCAAGCAGCTCGTTCCCTTTGCATATCCCTAGAGACAAGGTGCTCACTCCTTTAAGAAGCACCCTGTCCCCTGGCCTCCAAGCACTTCTCTCCTGCTCCCTAGGCATCTAGGTCCCAGCCTGGCAATGCCTCCCTCCTCCCCCAGACTCACATAGTGTCTGTCTTCGCTCTCGTTGTAGGCCAGTCTCACCACACCATAGGCACCCTGCAGATAAGCTCCAGTCAGCCTCATAGGACAGGACACCCTCCCCGAGGACCAGCTCGAGACAGCGCTATCCTTGCTCTTGCATCCATCCCCATCCCCACCCCCAGCTGGCTCGTGGGCACACACTTCCTACAGGCGTGAAAGGGTCTCCTGTGCCCTGGGAACTCCTCCTACCAGGATGAGCACAGGGCCCACGCTTTCCTCTGTCCCTCTTGGCCATCCAATAAGAACCCTAGGGAAGCCAGGCGTGGTGGTGAATGCCTGTAATCTCAGCACTCAGGAGGCAGAGGCAGGAGGATCAATGCAAGTTGGAGGCTAGCTTGGGATACATGATGAGTTCAAGGCCAGCCCAAACTACATAGTGAAACTCTGTCTCAAAACAAAACAAAAAGAACCCTTGGGAGTCTGGAATCAAGAGTCATCTTCTAACCTTCCCCTGGGTGCTTCCTCCAGAGGACAAGCCTTTCCTCACATTTATGGTAGGATATTCCTGCCTCTGCCTTCCCATTCCCACCCTCAGAGACAAAGAATGTCAAGAGGAGAACTCTGAGCCCCCCACTGCTCCTGACCTGCCCCAGTCCTACCTTGCCAATCTCACTCTGCAGCTTGTACTGGTTCAGCTGCACACAGTCCTGGGAGAAAGAGGAGGAATCAGGTACAGCTTAACCCAGAGGTGACACTGCTCCCAAGTCAGGAGCTTATTCCGGGTCTGAGCCTGGCCCCAGGCCCCTAGCTCTCCTCTCCTTCCTGTTTAGATGGGAAAGCTTGGTGGTGCTACTGCCACCATAACTGCGAGAGGCCTTGTGTGAAACATGAATGGTGAAGCCCTGGCTATGCTTTGCTCCCCAAGTGGTAAAGGAAAAATACACTAATTCCTGCTAGGACAGTGGGGTCTAGGAGACCACAGTGTGTGAAAAACCCAAGAGCAGGGATTTCCAGCCACAGAGGAACGAGATGGGCCGGAGTGCTGGAGCCAAAAAGATAAGGGAGGCTTGGGAGAGAAGACTGGGCTCTGGTTTAAACAGAGTTCAGCCTTCAACATCTGTAGGCCTTTCAGTACCCAAGTTCAAGATCAGATCTGAAACAAAAGTTTATTAACAAATATATTTTGTGCATACATGGGGGACAATCAGGGGAAAATGAATAAATCTCAAAGAAGCGATTTAAAACAAAAGATCAGATCTGAGTGGCAAGGTCAGGGGCCGCAGAACCACAGAAGCTGAAGGCTCATGGGCAGTTTCTGAATCGCAGACTCAGAGGCAGGACTAGAGGTGGGACGAGGGAGGCTTCAAGCTGGGAAGACTAGGGCCTAGGGTGTACATCATTTATTTTCAAATCTCTAAGAGGACATTTCAGGGAACAAGGGAGAGACCTATTTCCTAGGCCTGGGGTGGGCTGGGGGTGAGGGTATGATGGCAGGAATCACAGAAGGCAACTTTTGGCTCACCTGAAACTTCCCTGGATGGGAAGAGGTGATGGTGTTAGGAAGTGAGCTCTCCAGCTCTGAGGGTGTGTAAAGCAAGGATAGGTAACTATGTGGCACAGATGGGGGCAGACAGAGGCCTTCCTGGAGGCCTACTAGAGGGCTTATGAGCAACCCCTAACTGTGCCCCACCAACCTCTGCATCTGAGATGGCCACATGGTGGGACTCGATGGTGGGCCTCCGCCAGGCCCGGGGGGAGATGTGGCTGGCTGGCCCTGTGGCATAAGGCCCAGCCTGGGCCCCCAGACAGCTTCCTGTTGGCCGCTCCTGCAGGGAGAACTTCCTAGTCGAGAGGCTGGGCCGTGCCGGCGGGGGTCTTGACACACTGCTGGGAATCACAGAGGCAGCCCTGGCCCGTGGCAGAAGGTCCACACCGTTTCTGGCAGGCTCAGGGCCTGTGTCTGCCTCTTCCAAATGGGCCACGTCGATGGCTGCCACCCGTTCTACCAGCTCTGCTCGTGGATCCTGGCAGCAGATGGCCGGGCCCCCCTCCATCGCCCCAGACACAGGGGTCCTAGTCTATGTAGTCTTGCTGGGCACCTAAGAGAAAACAGAGAAGGCTTCACTCTTGGATATCACACTGGCCAGGGGCAAGGGGGTGGGACCAAGGCCCTTATCCCACTGTGGCTGGCCATAGCCCCATGGGCCCCACCTCCATTCCTGTGTTCACTATTCCCTCTTCCTGGGTTGCCCGCACCCGAACTCAGGTCTGTCCCCACTGAGTGAATTCCAGGACCTCATCTGGCTCTGCTGCACACCAGCCCTCCAGCCCTCAGCATCCCCACCTGCAAAACAGGCAGTCACTTCTGCCATGCTGACTTCCCAGGGAAGCAGTGTATCTGGTATTGGGAAATCAGGACAGACAGGCATTGCAGAAGACTGGAGGCCAAGCAGCATGGAGACAGAGTCCAGGCTCAGCTCAGCCTCGCCCATGGGACACAGGCCCAGTGACTCCCAGTCCCAGCTCTGATGGCAGAGGATCCAGGACTGCCTTCTGGAGGCTGGGCTGGCCAATGGTAACCCAGAGACCGCCGGGCCTGCAGGCCTAGCCACCTCGCCCACCCCCATTCCTCTCATACATCTGGGAAGATGTCCCTGGGGCTCCAGCCTCTCTCACCTCCAGGACCACTGAGCGAGACTGGTTCCCCTTTCCCTGGCCCAGCAGAGCCTCCAGACCAGGAAAGGATCCATTAGGGGAGGAGGCTGTCCCGTCGGTGGCTGTCACTTAAAGGTCATTCCTTATTTCTCCTGGGTTTTCATTCCAGTGTGTTCAAGAGGCCAAAATATTTGTCACACCTACTTAGGCCGAGATGTTCCCCTGTTCTGATCTCCCACTCACCCTGGACCATCCATCAAGAACCCCAGGGAGTCGGAAATCTCCCTCTGGATGCTTCCTGCAAAGGACAAAACCTTACATCTGAGCCCAAACCAGGGCTCAGGCCAAGTGTAGCCCCAGCTTGAGCCCTACCCCTCACTCTGGCTGTGACCCAGGGTCACACCCTGATCCAGTCTGAGCTGACTCTCACTGGGACCTATTCCCCCCAGGATGCAAGCTGACCACACTCAACCCAATGTCCCCTCCTTCCTGGGCTGGATCCCTCATCTTCTCAAGAAATGGAAGCAAGTGGACTCCTGACCTTCTTCCCTTCCGGACTGTTAGTAACTTCCTGTGTCTCCACACAGTGACTTGGAGACTACAGGTCTCATGGGTGTCATCCTAGATCCCCCCACCCCACCCTGTCCCCTTGCTGTAACAGATGTCGAGGAGGTGGGGCTGGCTGGAGTCCACCAATATGGAGGATCTGGGGCTAGGTTCCAGTCCTGACTGCCAACCTACTGCAGGGCACAGAGCCAGCTCCTTTCCCACTCTGATCCCCAGTCTCCCCATCTGCACTGTGGATGCTGTGCCCTTCCAGAGTTTCTAAGCCCACAGCAGGGCTTGTAGGCAGGCTCGGGTGAGGATGTGATAGCTTGCAAGTAGCCGAACTGATGCTGATGTGCAGAAAGGAAGAGGGAAGAAGATACATACTGGCAAATGCAAAAGACATGGAGGCCTCACCTAGAGGAGTGGCAGGGATGCAAGGATGGAGCACCCTGGAGGGAGGGGAGGCTCAGTAAGGCTCGAGTATCAAGGAGGCCTCCCTGGAGGAGGGGAGGGGAGCAGTGGGTGGAGCTGGAGCTGGAGGGAGGCTGTAGAAACCAGGCCGCTTGTAGGAAAGAGGGGGCCAAGGCTGAGAAGAGCCTCGAGGCCCTGTGAGCGATCACTGTACTGGCCCCCTGAACTCCTCAGGCCTGGCCTCTCCACCAGAACGTAAGCCCCACGAGATTAGGGCTCCTGTCTGCCTTGTCTCCACAAGATCCTGCTGTCTCCATCAGTGCCTGGCATATAATCAGTGCTTGATAAATATTTGTTGAATAAATGAGTGGTTGCCATAGTGATCATTGCAGCCCTGTTCCCATTACACAGACAGGAAATCAGCCTCAGCAAGGGAACCCCAACAAGCCTCAGGGATGGAGCACAGAGTCAGAAGCTCCTGCCTGTGGTCCCAGAAAGGGACTTAGGGACTGAGGACCACCACAGGCAGAAGCCACAGGATGCCCTGACCCGTAAGATTTGCATACGATTCCCCTGCAATTGTTCTCCCCACAAGGCACCCCCTCCTTTAGCTCCCTTTACCCCTTTACTGGGATGGGGAAAGGGAAGCTCAGCAGGGACAGGGCACAGCAAGGGGGTATAGAAGCCTTTCAGATCCAGACTGGGCCCTGTTTCCTGGTTTGTACTCAGGCTCTGAAGCCAGGCTGCCAGGCTGCCCCCTTCCCTGGCTGTAAATCAGGGGGCAGGCAGCTGCACCTTAGATTTTCTCATCTGGGAGATGGGACCAATAGAGGGTCTCCCTAGGTGGGGTGGGGGGGAGTAAAGGAGGGACTCGGAAAGGGCTTGCCAGGAAGGAAGCTCCATAGAAGTGAGTTGTTATGATTGCCTGGGACAAACTGGGGCCCAGATGGATGTGCAGGCGGCAGAGGGAAGCGGGAGGCGGCTGTGAAGGCTGACGTCAGGCCCTCCATCCATCCATCCCTCCCTCCCGCCTGGATCAAATTCAGGTGACTAAGCACGCAGAGAGGGAGATGGCCTGGCAGGGAAGGCCCAAGTTCCTGCCGTGTGTCCAGGCGACAGGGCCGGGCGCTGGAGGTCTTGCATGTTTGAGCCCATGTCTGAGTGTGACAGCAAGTGCTGGAGCAGCGCTGTGGACTGGGTAGGCTGTCTGCATGTGCCGTGGGTCCACACCGAGCACCTCTGCACAGAGGTCAACAGCTCTCAGTGTGGCCAAGAGGAGGCGAGCTCCTAAAGGAGGTGTGTGCCCCAGGATGGACAGGGATGGGGAGCTCCTGACTTTCCACCTTCACCTGTCCCACAGCCTGTAGGCTGGCCTGTGTGTCCTAGGCAGAGCCCCCTCCTCCCCAGGGGCTCACCCAGGGGATCCCTTCAGGTTGCAGCTTCATAGGAACTGACTCAGCAGGTAACCAGGGGTCACAGAAAGATGGATGACAGGCTAGAACCCAACCCCCAAGCATGGGGAACCTCCTAGGTGCTGAGAGCAGGAATGGACAGACTCAGGCCCTGCCTCCCTGAGCAAAGCTCAGGTCCTGCCCTCCCAGCCTGGGTTGTGGTGTCTAAGACAAGGCACTGGAGCCTCAGTTTCCTCAGATGTGAATCAGGCAGACAGCCACCACCTTGCCTATACTACAGGCTATGGAAGGAATTAGATGAGGTCGTGGACATAGAAGCAGTTTATGCTTGAGTGATGTGTGGATAGGATGTATTTACATCTAAAAGCCACTGAGAGAGCCCAGATATGCAAAGCACAACCACACACACATCTGCTGGGGAATGGCCAGGCACGCACCCTTGGCTGTTCCCAAGTGTGCAAGCTCCTGCCTTCAGCTGCTGCTTGGTCTGGCCTCCTCCTCAGGACGTGCCCCATCTAGCTGGGTCCCTTAAAGGGGAAATCTAAAGCAAGACAGCAGGCAGACCCTGCTGTCATCCACACTAGTTTAAGCAGCCCTGCCTCGGATGACTTCAAGCATCAATCAGGCCTCATTCTAAGTTCTAAGTTCTGGAGGAATGCTGTGAACTCCAGTGCCAGGCCAAGGCAGGGAACACACTACTGTCCAGGCAGAAGACTGGCCAGAAGAGAAAGCTTCAAGGTAGGGAGGGGAGATGGCCACCCAGGTCAGGTGCCGAAGATGGTCCTGACATCCCTGGGACATCTGTCTCTCTGTACCCCTGTTTATACTCCTGACAAGTATCTGGTGCCTTCCAAAGCTCCCGCCAACGCTGGGATGACTCAGTCCCCTCAAGGGAGGCCCAGGAGTCTGGTGCCAAGTCATGCTCAAGGATGCTTGCTATGAGCACGCCCTCTTCAACTGTCTCTGGGGAGCCCCCAAGCACCAAGCTGGGCGCTGTGCCTGCCTCAAAACGGCTACTGTCAGTGCATCCTTTGGGCCACCCATGGAAGCGCCAGGGATCATCCTGCACCTCTGCCCCTCCTTACCTCCACCCCAGGTCTGCACCTCCAGTCCAACTCTTTCTAGCTAACAGCCTCCTCCGCCGCCCCCCCCCTCCTCCTCCATATTCCTGGGCAGCTCAACTCCAACAGGGTTCCAATTCAACTCATCATCTTTCCCCAAACCTGCTTTTCCTCCTCTGTCTCCATTGCAGAGGTGGGGCCATCCTCCTCCCTGCTCTTACCAGATCCAAACCAGAAATCCAGAGGGATGCTCTCCCCCTCACCCATCCTTGCTCCTTCACTCCACTCCACTGCACCACTTGAAGCTTCCCAAACTGCAGACTCTGTTCTGCTGCCAAGCCTTTGTACAAGCTGTGTTCTCTGCCAAGAACACACCTCCCTCTCCTTCACAGAGGACAGCTCAGGTGTCACCTCCTCTAAAAGCCCTCTCTGATCTTCCCACTGGGCACTGGGTGAGCTCACCAAGTCGAAGCCCCTAAAAAGTGCAGATTCTGACCTCTAGTGTCCTTGCATTGCTTGTAGAACTTGGGTCTCCCTGTTCACTCACACCCTACCTCATCCTCCACACCAGTGGAGAGAATTTCTAACATGCAAATATAGTCACAGCTCTCCCAGTCCTGGCTTTCCAGAACTTGAAATCTAGAGGAGACCCTAGCCTTAGACTGAGGCCTCACAGGCTGGAGAACAGTCAGGGACACAGACTCCTGGGATGCAAATCAAGTCATTCATTCAGGCAACAACTATTCATTGAGCATCTGCTCTTTTCCAAGCACTGTGCGAGATTCCAGGAAACAAAGGAGTTAACCAAAAAGACAAAGTGCCTGTTCACACAGCTTATTTTCTAATATGGGCAGCAAGCATACACTTGGTATGCAATAACTAGCATACATCTGGTAAGTGATATGTATTGTGAAGAAAGCCTCAGCTTTAACAGGTCAAGAATAATGGATTGGGGGATGAGAATGACTCGGTGTGGTTCAGGAAGGCCTTTCAGGTGCAGGATTTGAGCAGATATCAGAAAGAAGACAGCAAGCAGTGTGGAGTTAGGGAAGGGCATTTCAGGCAGAGGGGCCAGCCAGTGCAAGCATCATGAGTAGGATTAGGCTTGCTCTGTTTGAGGAACAGCAAGGAGGCTGATGTAACTGGAGTGGAGAGAGGCACCAGATGGTAAGAGGGTTTAAATCTCAAGAGAAGTTTCAGTCCCTGTGTTGGCCTCTGGGGCAGCTTTGATTTTTGTGTGTGTTTGTTTCCTATACTGAAATTGAATCCAGACCCTTTGCACTGAGTTCCAGTTCCAGCCCTTTTTAATTTTTTTTTTTTTTTTCAGATAGGATCTCACTAAGTGGCCCAGGCTGGTCTCAAACTTGTTATCCTCCTGAGTGTTGGGATTAGAGGTGTGTTGCCACCAAGCCCAACTAAAGAAAGCTTCCTGGAGGAGGTGACATTGAAGCTCTTTTTGCCCACTGCGTAGGATTTCAGGAGAGAAGAGGCTAGGAGTTCACACTGAGCATGAAGGAGCCCTGTTTGAGATCCTGGGCTTGGTTTTCAAGTGGAGCAGGGCTTTGTGGACAGAGACCAGAAGGCCTCCCAAACCAGAGGATTTTGAAAAGGGGAGTGACTCATTTGGGTGAGGTCTAAAATGACTCTGGCTCCCGTGGAGACCAGGGTGGGAGACCAAGGAGCAAGCAGAGTGTCCCCAAAATGTGTAGGTCTCGGACAGTCTGACAAATAGATGTTCAATTTGTATGCACAAGGCTGTGGGGGAGACCACGGCCTCCTCCCTGGGATCAAGGACACAAGCCCTCTGCTTCTCAGATACTCCCAAATCCTCCTGCAGGATGCTCAGCCTTGCGGGCACCCATCAAGGCAGTCCTGGAACCTGTAGCCTGTGACACAACCTTCCTGAGCACTCCAGCAACACCCCCAAGACGTGCACACACTCCTCCCCAGTCAGGCGCACGCCTGTGTCCGCGTGACCGGTCCCCACACACCACTCCATCCTGAAATGCACCCCCCTCGCACACATACACAGGCACACTCCTGTGTCCACGTGACACATGCACACCCGCCTTCCAACACCACACATAGCTTCCCGAGCACGTGTGCACGTACCGAGCTGCCAGTCCCCAGCCCGCCAGGCCCCTGAAGCCGCAGCGCCCTCCCGCGCCGCCCCCTCCCCGTCCCAGCCGGGGGAAGACTGCGCAGCTAAAGCCGCACGCCGCATCCGTCCCATTCACTACCCCGCCCCCAGCTCTGCAAGCCAGACTCACGCTAGGGCGCTCAGCATAGAGCCACACGTGGGTGCACCCTCTGGGCCCACTCTGCAGACACGGCCTCCACCGAGGGCTGGGACAGGGCGGATGATGTGCCGGCTTTGGACGCGGCCCGGCAGACCAGAGCTGAGGAAGGGACGCAGATGGCGGGGCGCGGGCCGACTCCAGAAGACACAGCGCAAACCACCTGGTCCCGCAGTCGGAGTGAGAGGATCCCTGACAGGAGATCCCTCCCTCGGCTGCCCTCCTAGACCCGGCCTCGCAGACCACCCCTCTCCCCAGGAGGCTTAGAGCAGACCATCGTTCAGGTCTGCGCTCATTGGTCCGGCCGCCCCCAGAGCGGTCCAATCAGAGCCCGGACTCCCGCCCACTTCTGGAAGGGAGGGGCCGCGGCGGGTGGTGCCTAGGGAGGAGCCCAGAGGCGGGGCTGGATCTCGCCACGCCCTCCAGCGCCTTCTGACGGGCTGCCAGAGTCCCCGAACCCCTTTAGGCGGCGTTGTGGACGCTTAGCTAGGCTGAAGGGTATGGATGTTTCCCCTAAAATCTTTAGTTCACCCTTCCCGACCTGCAAGGGCAAGAGCACCCTCTCCCGGGGAGAGGCTTGGTGCTCGCTAGGGAAGGGCGAGGCGTGATGCATCACAGAGACCAGGCCAAGGCCAGGGCCAGGGATGGTTGGGGGTGCGCCTTTAGGCGGCGTTGTGGACGCTTAGCTAGGCTGAAGGGTATGGATGTTTCCCCTAAAATCTTTAGTTCACCCTTCCCGACCTGCAAGGGCAAGAGCACCCTCTCCCGGGGAGAGGCTTGGTGCTCGCTAGGGAAGGGCGAGGCGTGATGCATCACAGAGACCAGGCCAAGGCCAGGGCCAGGGATGGTTGGGGGTGCGGGGCTTTGCGGGGCTTGAATGGCAGGCCCCGTGGGCGGCAGGGAAGCCAGGAGGATAATTTAGCAGAGTGTTAGACTCAGAGTGCTATTCATATTTGGGGATGGGATCAGAGCAGGTGGCAGAAAACACCTGGCTAGGGCACAGGAAATGGAAGGAACCCAAGACGAAGACCTTTGCATCAGCTGTGTCTGGCGACCCTACCCTTGCCTCTCCCCTGGTGAGCTCACCTCGTGGTTCGGTTCGGCTAACTTTGTCTGTGGGGAATCCCCGCAGCACTGTCCCAAACCTGGCCTCCCGTGTCTCTATCTCAAACTGGAACCAGAAACCTGGGCGTCACCTGCATCCCCCATGTTTCCTGCTCCAACCAGTCTAAGGACCAGCCCCTGCGCAAATCCCTGGAATCTGTCCACTCCTCTCCACCCCTCCCCCCGCCCTTAGCTCAGGCCACCCCACCAGGCCCCATTGCTGCAGCAGGGGGTGCTGCTTCTCACCCCCTGCGGCCTCCCTTCCCACCAGCCTTTCCGAAACTCGAGTGCACAGTCAGCTCTGCTTGGGAATCTTCCGTGGCTTGCTACCCCAGGAATGCATCCAGGCAAGCCCCGCGAGCCTTACCCATTACCGCTGCCTGCCCAACTCCTGCTGCCTTTCTAGACTCAGTTCAGTGCCCTTCGGCCTGGAAACCTTCCCCAGGACCTCCTCACTGCTTCAAAGAGTTTAGCCACCCTCCCTAGGGACTTCTTTGTACCTGCCTGTTCCCCATCTAGACTAGAAACTTCTTGAGGGCAGAGGTCGAGCCTGACTTGTTTCATAGGTGCTAAAAAAAGGGCTGGGCAAAGATACACTTTTTGGTTTCGGTTTTGGTTTTTTGCAATGTTGGGAATCAAACCCAGGGCCTCACATGTGCTAGGTAAGAGCCCTGCCAGTGAACTACTTCCCCAGTCCCAAAGAGACAGTTTTTCATGTTCTCAGAAAGGACCCATAATTGTAAATAGAGGCATGGAAAAGGATCACGCAGAGCAAATACAAGGGCCAAGGACAAAACACTTAAAAGGGGAAAAAATTTGGTGCTGAGTAGGATCAAATTCTGACCTCAGTAACAAATTTCACAGATAAGCCTCAGAGAAGATGGTCCTCAGCTGGTATGAGGGCTTGGCTCCACAGAGGCCCCCACAAAGATATGTTTCCTTCTGCTTTGCTTTAGCAACCACTAGGTGTGGCTCTTGTGCTCGTGGTTCAGAATAGAGACTAGAGCTCCAGCCATCACATGTGCATTCCAGGGAGTGATGTCTCAAAAAAGATAAAGGAAAAGGCAAGGGATCTGCGCCAATTCTCTTTTAAGGAAAATTCCCAGTAGGTATCACATGATGCTTTCCCAGGATATCCCATTAGTTTGAACTTAGGCACATGATCAGACCCAGTTGCAAGAAGCAGAACAGGAAATGCAACTTCCATTCTAGATAGCCACTTGCCCAACCAAGAAGCGAGAGTTTTATCACCATAGGGAGAATGCATGACCGGGACACTGGCTGGCTCCACCATTGAATGGGTGGGTAAATTGAGGGCCTGGATACTACTCCCTGTGTGCCAGGCTCTGTGCACTTTACAGATATCTTACTGCAATCCTGGCAGAAGCTGTCATTATCGCTGACTCACTGAGACTTGCAGAGTGAAGCAACTCACCCAAGGCCGTATGGGGCACGGTGGCCAAGCTGCTGTGAGGCCTCTTTTCCCTGCATACCAGACTGGCTGGGCAACCAGGAGAGGGCAGGGCCTCAGAGCTGGTGGAAGGAATCAGAACATGGAGGGCTTGGGCCACAGGGTCGGATGCTGACAGGCCAAGCAGGTTGTAGGCAGAAGTTCCCGTTCAGATTTGGCAACAGGAACACTGCTTGTGACCTTGGCAGAGACATCTAGAAGCAGTGGGGGTGGAGGCCAGTTGGAAGGGAAGTGTGAACTGGTCTTTCTGGAAGGGTGGCCGTGAAGAAAGAGTAGGCACTGGGTGGGTGGGGGGTTGCACAGCCAGAGGCAGAGGAGAGGATCAAATAGGGGCAGGAGAGAGGAGGCGGCTGGGCAGAAGGGTTGGACACAGAGAAGCCCTCCTCTGCCATTCAGAAGGGAAGGGGACAGGAGGTACACAGCAGGTGGGTGTGGAGGAGGAAGGGAGGCAGAAGAGGGAGCTCATGTCTTGTAAAATCTGAGCCATCGCGCTTGGCCAGGGAAGAGGGCAGAGGGCCAAGGGTCCAAGGGAAGGGGGAGACATCATCCTGGGCTGCCCAATCCAATAGCCACTATCCATACAAGGTTACTTAAATGAATTAAAATGAAATAAAGTGAAAATGGCTCCACCGTTGCACTGGCTATATTTCAGGTGCTTTGTGGCCACCTGAGGCTAGCGGCAACCTCACTGAGCAGCAGAGACCGGGAGCATTTCCATTGTTGTGGGAAATTTTGTTGGTCTAGAAGGATTATGGTGGAAACCCTGTGTGGCTGTAAATCCAGATCTGGAGATCATGGCCATGGTATCTCCAGTCAACTCCTCTGTTATGGTTCAAATAGGAAGGGGCGCCCAAAGACTCGTCTACCGAGGGCCTGATCCCCAGTTAGCAGTGTTCAGAGGTGGTTGGATCAGAAGAGTGCTAATTTCACAAATGGATTAATCTATTGACGAGTCCACAACTGAACGGCCTATGGAGAGGTAGGGCCCAGTCGAGAGGAGTGGTCATAGGAGATTGACCTTCAGAACTATACTGTTCCCCAGCCCTTCCTCTCTGGCTCCTTCCCTTCCCTGCTTCCCAGTTGCCATAAGGTGAGAAGCTTCCCTTTGCCATGTTCTGCCCCCAAGATGTTTCTGACTTGAAGAGAGCTGACCATGAACTGAAACTTGTAAAGCTGTGCACCAAAGGAAGCCCCTCCTCCTTTAAATTGTCTCTTTCAGATATTTTGTCACAGTGATAAAAAGCTGACTAATCTCCTTCCTTCCTTCTTTGAGATCCTTCGGATCTCACTCTTAGGACAGCCAGCCTCTTCCTCACTCATTTCATGAGGACGCTTCTGGGGTTGAGACCTTCCAGGCCCAGAGGAGGGGCTTGTGGAGGAGAGGGAAGAGTACACCATCCAGGGCTGGGCCAGGGCAGCGGCCCATGTACAGACCCTGCTGGGTCCAGAGCATACAAGTCAGCTCACCACTACGTATCACAGTTGGAGAAGGACCTCGGCATTACTTAGCTCCACCCTGCCTTTCACAGATGGGCACACTGAACTTCTGAGAGGTCTGGAAAGAAAGCAAGGAAGGCAGAAGCCCATCCCCATCCTGTTTATTGGACTCCACCTTCACTTTTCCCAGCCCTTCTGTTCCAACAGAGCCAGGCAGGCCTGGAAGCTGGGGCTGGGCCACAGGCACAGAGCTAGGACTCGGCTCAGGCTCGCATCCCAGCCCGAGGTAGCTGAGAAAGGATTCATGACTAGAAGGGCTGTCCTGGCCTGACATGCTAGGGAAGAAGCACTTCCCCGTTGGGGAGACACAGCATGGACCATGTGTCTCTGCTTGGGGTGTAGGTGTGCTCATATGGCTGTGTTTGCAGGCCCAAGCTGTTCAAACACGGCATGGCTGGAGGGCGGTGGGGGGGTGCACGTTGGGGAGTGTGTGTGAATCACTGTGTGGCGCATGAACACACTACACACTAGCCAAGGTATGGAACCCTTGTTCGATGGCCGCCCCTGCCATGGCGGTGCTTGCCCAGGGCTAAGTCAGACACTCTGTCAAGAGCTCTGAGTCAGCCACTTTTAGGACAGCAGTTCTTGGACCACAGTCCCAAAATGGCCTGGCATTTGCTTTCCATGCCAGTCATGTGGCTGGCTTGGCAATTTCAGGTTCAGATATTCCGGGGGCCTGAATATCTACGGCTGGGCAGAAACAAGGTGCAAGCAGACCTATCCAAGCCTTCTGTGATGATGAAAACATCCTGTGGTGTCCAACACATCAGCCACTGGCCATGTGTGTCTACTGAGCAGTTGAAATGTGGCTAGTTCAGCTGAGGAATTTAAAAAATTTTATTCCATTTTAATCTATTTAAATAGCCCCCCGTGACTAGTGGCTGTTGTGTTGGAGAGCACAGATCTAGAGAAACTGAGGCAGTGGGGTGGATACTGAAGACCCCAGGTAATAAGCACAAAGATAGGGTACAGGTGTGTGAGTGCCTGGGCCTTCGGGACCAGGAGTGGCTTATTGTTGGGCTCTCCGGTGGAATGCAGAATTGGAGCCAGAACCCAGAATTGTACCAGTCCCTCCTAGCGCCCACCCTGAGCTGTGGGCAAACTGGAATCTGCCTGGCTGAGGGGGCGAGAGGCTCCCTGAAGAGACCCACTCCATGGCTGGGACCCACTAGGGCCCCAGTCTGAAGCCTTGTGCTGCATTCAGTCAGAAGTCAGCGGCCACGATCAGGAGGTCCTCATGTTCTCCTGCAGGCCCAGGGTGGAGCTGGTAGTGGCAGGATCACGCTCCTCCTGTGTGTGCATGGGGGGATACAAGTCAGACCCGGGAAACCATGATCCCCTACCCCCAACACCCAGCATAGGCATGTGAGTCTCAGCGCTTTGAAGGGCTGGGCCTGAAGGAGTTCTCTTACCGGCCCCGGCCCCATGTCCTCTGCGTACTTGAACTTCTTCTGCTTGTAGTAGTGCCTCTTTGGCAGGATGTAGAGCAGCAACAGGTCACAGAGAACAGTGGCCTGGGGCAAGGAGGGGCAGGGATGGAGCGTGCAAATTTGGAAGGGTATATATAGAACCTTTCACCTCCTACCACAGGCCCTACTGACTGTGTGGCCCTGCCTGAATCCTGTGACTCCAGACCTCAGCTTTTGAAGTGGGTGGTGAGGCACTGTAAGATCCTCAGGGGACCAAGGTAGTCCCGTCCCAGCTCTAGCTTGTTCCAGCTCTCAGCCTCAGTTTCCTCAGATACACTGGTATATAGGGTGGTAGGGTGTGCAGCTGGCAGCTCGGGAACGATGGACAATTGCCGTCAAGTTTTGGGATGAGGGGCTTGGTACCACTAAGATGTGGATGAGGAGGGCCCACCCCAGCAGAGTGACCTGGTGTCCCCAGCACTTACCACCCCGAAGATGCCAATCCCAGAGCCAATGGTGGTCATTGTGGGGATGATGTCAAATTTCCCAGCCTAGTAGCAGGGTCCAGTGGAGAGAAGGGTTAACAATCAGAAGGGGCCTGGCTGGAAAAGGCCAGGCCTGGGACGAGGGAGATTCCCACCCCTTTCTCTTAGGTTGTGAACTTCACCCACTGCCTGTTGCCCAGGGCTGTGACTCTCCATGGGGAACCAGCTCCTGGTTAGCAGACCTAGGTTTTCACCTTGGTTTTCCCTCCTGGGCCCAGGGAATTTGTAAAGGAATCATAGTCACTGGCTGCAAAGCTTCACCCTGGACATCACCCATGGCCCATCTGTCACTAGAAGTAGACTTGCTGAATGGACCACACCCTACCTGACTTCTGTCATCATCACTGTAGACCCCCAGATGAAAGACTATGTCTTAGCTGCCACCCCCCACCACCACCACCAGGAACTCACCTTGCCATCTACCATGATGTCAAAGCGAATCCCAAACACCTTGAAGAGGTGACGGTGGTTGGTCCCATTTTCCACAAAGTGCCTGGCAAACCTTGGGTAAGGGGTGAGGTACAGAAGAGGTTGATAGCGGGCTGTCTCGGGTATCAGAGCCTCAGGCACGCAGTACACTTTAGAAGTCCAAGTCACCCCAACACTCCCCAGAGGGGACTTGCAAGCCTCAGTCTGAGAATATCACACTCAACCCTTCCCTGACACCCGCTGTCAGCCATTTCCTCTGCCCTCCTGGCCAGTTGGGCCTTGAGGGGACTGAGACAGAGGGCAGAGAACTCAGGCCCCCGAGGTCTTGCTCCCTTCTGGGCCATCCAGGCAGATGGGAGATCCTTAGGGTCCGCTGTTCCCCTTAGGGGACACACTCAGCCCAGCAGGACTCCAAGGAAGGGTTCAGTGGGGCTCTGGTATCCACCTGAAGTTGAAGCCTCGAGACACGTTTGTCTCTTCGTACAGCCCATGGAACTCATAGATGGGTTTGCAGTGTCGCACATGCCAGTCCAGGTCACAATTCCAGTCGATGGTGATGCCGACCACCCCACCCTGCCAGGGACACAGATGTTTAAGATCTGGGATTTGGGGACCAAGAAATGCCTATCTTAGAACTAATGCCTGCTCTCTGTCAAAGAGGGAACATTTTTTACTCTGAGAAAAGACATTGAGATGTTGCTTTGGGGTAGAAGTCCTGTCATCCTCTGTGGTCTCACCTCCTACCCACCACATTCCAGATTTCTGACCATTTCCGAAATACACCAAGTTCTCCTTACCTCAGGGCCTTTGCAAATGCTACTCCTTGTTTTCCCTAAGATTGGCTCCTTCTCATCCTTTGACCATTTCCCCTGGAAGAGCTTGCCTGACTACCACTTCAAACTAAAATATGTCCTTTGTTATTCCCTCATGTGTACACTTTTGGAACTTTTGTTACTATGTGATTAGTTGCTTATTTGGGGTGATTATCTATCAATCCATCTTTGAGACTGTAAAGCCCAGGAGGATGGAGCTGTTTGGGTATTTGTCACTGACTCTTCTTAATACAAGTAACGGACAGGGGGCATACAAATATTTGTTGGATTAAAGAGTAGGTCTGGGCCAGGTCTGGTGGCATGCACCTGTGACCCCAGCTACTTCAGCGGCTGAGGAAGGAAGATTGCAGATTTGAGCCCAGCCTTGGCAACTTAGCAGGATCCTGTCTCAAAACAGAAAAGTCTGGCTGTGTAGTTTAGTGGTGGAATGCTTGCCTAGCATGCAAGAGGCCCTGGGTTCCATAAAATAAAAAGTAGCAGGACACCGCCAAGCATCCAGTTGACAATGTCTGCTCACATTCATTCATTCCAGGCACCTCCTCTGTGCTAGGTCCAGGCCAGCCCCTGCTGGGGACACAGGCCTGATCCTCAGGATGAAATGGAAAAAACAAAAAACAGAGCAGAGACTGACAGATTCAAATCTTGGCAGAGACTGGCGGTCTCAAGGCTGACCGTCTAAGGCTTGCCTCTCCTGCCAAACCCACGAAGGTCACAGTGCCCAGAAGATGAACTGCTGAAACACAGCTGCCAACTTCCCTATGTCTTAGAGATAAACAGTAAAAAGCACCATTACCTCCACCTCCCTACCCTTTGTCAAGTTCTGCTTCTGTAAAATCCTGCTTGTTTCCCTGCCCTGGCCAAAGAACAGATAAACATGAGAACCAACTGAGAAACGGGGCTCAGACTCTCAAAGATGACTTCCCACTAGCCATAGCAAACCTGCTTTTCCTTCAATCCTCTGAGTGCCACTCTTCCTTGGTCTGCCTGCCCTCCGCGTGCCATTTCAAGGGGCCCAGAGTATAAGGGAACAGGCCCGTACACACGGTGGCTCTGCACCGGGGAGGCTAACTGGGCCTGAAAGGACATCATGAAGTCCCCTTCGCCTAGCGCCGTGCTTTACCTTTTCAGCCAGCTTGCGGAAGTCCTGGCCTGACTGCTGTACCACGTAGCCAAGGTTGAAGACGGGGCACAGAGGGTGTAAGACCTTGTCATACAGGCAGGTCTTCAGGTAGGAGTCACTCACCTCCTCTACCAGGTTGCGCCTACAGGGCAGAAGGTGTCAGTACCAGCCGTGTGCCAGCTGTGGCCTCTAGAATGCCCCTCCAGCAGCCCACCCCAGGGGCCCAGCCCAGGCTTCTGTCTCCAGCGTGAAAGCAGCCGCTGGAATGGAGGGAGACAGAGCGTGCTGGGAGCAGCTACAGCGGCCTCTAGAGCGCCTGTGTTTCTGCCCACATTTCCCACGAACCTGTTGACCTTGAAGCGTGGAAAGCTGATGCTGTTCTTGATGAAGAGAGTGAAGTTCTCGGCCTCTCGGAGAAGGGCAGGGCTGAGGAAGACCACACTCACTCACTGCCCTCCCCAGAGGTCCCCTTGTGTGCCCCCAGGACTTGGCAGGGGGGTGGGGAGAGGAAGGCCACAGGGCCTCCTGCAGCCTTACGTTTCAGGATGTGGCACCGCAATAGTGGACTCAGAAGCCCCTTGACCAAGAGCCGGGCGACTCTGGCCTGGGCCACACAGATGGGGTGAGAGAGGAGTCAGAGCAAGCAGAATGGATTCTTTCCAGACCCAGCCAGCCCTGTGTCTAGGCTGGGGACCCTGCCCCCAGCTCCCTGGAAGGACGGGGTATTAGTTACCTTGGGATGTTGTCATCCACCTCCACAGGGCACCAGCCAAAGATCTCACAGGTCTGCACAGTGTCATTGAAGGCCACACACTTGCCCGTGCGAATGCCTGGAGCGAGGGAGGAACCCCTGGGCGCCCACTTCAGGCTGGGGTGCACAGGAGGCCTCTAGGTCCCTCCCCCGGTACCCCTAGCAAAGGGGCACTGAGGAGAAGGAGACTGCAGATAGGAATACGGGAGGGTCTGGGACAGGGCACCCAAGCCAGGGTGGCAGGAGGGAGAGAGCTGGACAGACTGCCCAGTGGAGGCTGGTGGGGCAGCTGAGAAGCAGGCAGGTACATGCACAGGAGGCCCTGAGGGGAACAGGGCCTGGAGCCAAGAGGAGTGGAAGTTGGCCTTACCTTGGGCCTTCCTTTTTGCCTTCCCTGGGATGCAGCTGCTGTTGTCCTTGCATGTACCCCCCTCTGGGTGCTGAGGGAAGGGAGACATGCTGGCCCCAGGTCCCTTGGGCGCCATCCTAAAAAGAGCCCTTCCCACCCCGGGGTCCTAGGGAAAGCGTGGGGTAGAATCTCAGTACCCCACAGCCTCCTTCCCTTAGTCTCCAGCCCTGTGGGTTCACACCCAGTTGTCCATCACCCTTGTTGCTAGGCAAAGTGAGGAGGGTGGGGGAGAGGGGAGACCCTAAGACTGGGCATTCAGCTCAGCACACAGGAGGAAGGCTGGCACTGTCACTGGTGGGCAATCCCTGCATGCAAATCTATGCTTAGAATTCCAGCATGGGAACCTGCAGGAAACCCTGCTTGGCATCATTTCCGGGGCCCAAGGTGACACCTCTCCCAGGTTATTCTCCCTTGAGGGTCCGGGTTAGGGCGGATACTCACCTCTGCACAGTGATCTTGAGCCTGCTGGGGGGTCATGATGAAATTGGTCATGACCACAAAGGAGCTTTCCCCCTGGAAGTGGGGGCAGGAAAGAGCGAGGAAAGGTTGGAAAAACAGCCCTGAGACCTCCCACGGGCCCCTGGAGCCCTACTGACACCCGGTGGCCTCCACACCCCATCATGCCATGGTGACAATGTTAGTCCTAAGCTCACAGGGAAACTGAGGTGCGGAGAGTGTGAGGACAGGACCCCAGGGAGGTGGGTGAAAGTGCACCCGAGGCAGCTGACCTGTGCTGGGAAGACGTAGTCGGCCACGTCCCAGACCTGGGGGCCAAAGCCCTGGAGCTGGGTCACGGCCAGACCCTTGAGCTTCACTGACACGCTGCTGATGAGGCCACTCGAGGTCTGGTAGCCCTTCTCATAGAGGAACACCCACCTGCAGGAGTGGGGGACACAGGCGTCATGATTCTGGGCCAGCCATTCATATGACAGGTGGCTCTGTGGACCTCTGCCCTTTCTGGCACCCACTGGAGGTATCACGGCTTTCCCCTTGCCCTCCCTAGGTGCATCTCTGAGCCACTCTCTGCTCCCAAAGCTCCTGAATCTTGCACTGGAAGCTGGACAGCCTCGCTGACTCCCTGGTTGACCTCTTCCTGAACTTCTACTATCTCTTCACAATGAGAATACGAATTCCCAGAGTGAAGACCTGCCCAGACCTTCTTCCATGAGAAGGATTTGCTGGGCTGCAGGCCAGCTTCGAGGCTGACAGACTCTAGGATCCCAATTGTCCTTCCCAGAGTGCTCCTTCTCCCCTGAGCTCCTCCCGGGAGAGAGCAGCCCCTGAGCTGCTGTGTGATTTGGGATGAGCCATTCCATCCCTCTGTCCTCACTTGCCTCATCTATAAACTGAGAATAATGAATTCGATGCTTGTTTAAATCAGTCAAGGTGTGAAAAGCCTGAGGGTGGAGACTGGCCTGCAAGCCAGGGCTATAGAGACATTGGCCAGAACTACTATCTCAGCCGTGCTGGGGAAGAACAGGGTGAGAAAAGAGGGGAAGTGACTCTCCAAAAGGCTTGTAACATCTTGTCCTGCTCAGGCTGGAGGGCCCCAACTTTGGAGGAGAGTTCCTGCCTTCCATTCCCAAAATGAGAACTCTTGTCCCTTTGGGTCCCCAACTTTTAGTCTAGGGGATTCAGCAGGCCAGTTGCCCTCCTCCCCGGGCTTGGGCACACGACCAAGGGTTACCAGTCAATGTTTTATCCCCTGGCAGCAGTGATGGGTCCAAGGATGGGACATAACCAGGGCAGTATTGCAACAAAAGGCAGGATTTTTCTGGGAATTGCTGGAAGAGAAACATTCTATCTCCTGAGTGGCTAGAAAGGGTAGCTGCAAGGCCAAAACTATAATTAGTCCTCGTCAAAGAGACAGGGAGCCAGAGAATGAAGCCCAGCCTTGATGGAGGCCAAGCTAGGCGATGAGAGGGGTGGACTCCTACCGTGAGAGTCTGGACACCTGGATGCAGCCAGGTCTGAAGCATACATGAAAAAATCTACCTCTTGAGTTTTTCAGTTACATGGCCAATACATTCCCTCCCTTTATGTAACCAGTTTGGGTTAAGTTTCTGTTGTTTATAACTGAAGGAGTCCTGGATACCACTTCTCTCTAGGAGTGGGCCTCTTCCCTTCAGAAAAGACTCTTCACAGGGATTCAGGGTAAGAGCCCCTCGGGTGCTTATGTGCGTGTGTGTGTGTGTGTGTGTGTGTGTGTGTGTGTGTTGCCCATGGGAGTGTGTAGCTGCATACCTCCAGGGAAAATCTGAGCCCACCTTTACATAGGTGCTCCACACCCTCTCCTGTTGCTTCCTTTACCCCAGGCTCACCTGGCCAAGCAGAACTCAAAGCTGTTTACTTACTCCCCCTTCCTGTCTGGCCAGAGCCCAGCTCTGGTGTTAGAATTCTCTTAATCCCAGCCACTGCCATCTCTCTGAGGCTGTCCCCTTCCCCAGGAGGGCAGCCCACGATACCCACTTTTTTCCTCCCATAGTCCACCTGCTCTTCTCCAAATTTCCCTTCGCCTGGTCTTGGAACCAGCCCCACCACGTACACCAGCCTAAGTGTGGTCACTGCTGCCCCCTGCAGGTCTCAGACTGAAACAGGTAAACAAGACAAAGGATCAGATTCTCAGCGCCCTGGACATTTCCTACGCCCACTCTCCTTAGGTTCCTTTCCCCAGGTAGGCCTCTTGCACCTCCATGTTCTGAGCCCCTGCAAGAGAAGCCACTGCCCTCTGCAAGGCAACCCCATCCCCACATCCTAGCTGTTTCTCTTTATTCCCAGCACCAACTTCTCATATCATAGGTGGGGAAACCAAGGCTTGAATGGGTGCCCCTCCCAAAAGTCAGAGGTCAAGCAGGGAGCAGGCCCCACCCAGGACTCTTCCTGCCTCTAATGAGGCACTGGTGCCAATGTATCTCCCAGGAGCCAGGAGTTCCCAGCCCCAAGATCTTGCTCTGGGACCAGAACAGCATTTCCAGGCTGTGTCTGCCCCCGGGCTGCTGGGGTAAAAGGGAAAAGTCAAATTACCTCAGTTCTGGTAATACTAGAATGGCGGTGGCGCCAGGCCTGCTCCTCCAGAGCCATGCGTTGGCCCGGCCTTGTGGTCACCACAGTGGGGAGGCCACCCAGACAGTCTTTGTGTCAAAGACAGTGGCATCTTCCAAAGCCCCTCCCTTCCAGTAATAATCTTTCCCAGTCTTTCCACTTCTCTGACAGCCGCTTGTGGAAGAGGACACATGTCCGAACGTCTCTGCAGCTGTGTGGCTTCAGCCTGCATACTAACCTTCTCACAGCCTTGATTTTCTCAGTAAGACAGAAGTCATGGCACCTGTTTCAAAGGTGCTAATTATTCCACAAATACCTGTCAAGTTCATGTACTTGGCTCCCTGTTGGGCCCCCCAAATATCTAGGTAATTGTTTGGGCAAAGTTTTTATGACTTTCTCTCTCTCTCTCTCTCTCTCTCTCTCTCTCTCTTGCTGAACATCAAATCTAGGGCCAAAGACATGCTAGGTAAGAGCTCTATCATTCCTAAGCCCTGAGCTACACCCACATCCCTTCTTATTTTGAAATAGTATCTTGATAAATTGTTCAGGCTGACCTCAACCTTGTGATCCTCCTGCCTCAGCCTCCCGAACAGCTGGGATTACAGGTGTGCCCCACTGCACCTGGCTTTTATGAGTTCTCTTTATGGAAATTAGCACATTGTCTGATATAGTAGGCACGTGAAAAGTATAAACCTTATTTCCCCTGTTGCTGGCTCCCTCGCTGATTCCCCTCTCGTGCTGGCTTCCATTCTGTGCCCAGGCAGAGCCTTGTGTAAGCTGTCACAGACATGCTGAATCCCCCAGACTTCTATCTCCAGATTTGCTCTCTCCTCCTGAGATTCAATCCCACATATTCATTTAGTCATTTAACAAACATTTATGTATCAAGTCCCTATTATGTGCCAAGAACTCTTCTACATGCCAAAAATATACAAGTGAACGAAACAAACACAAATCCTGTCTCAGGGAGGCTATGTAAATGTGTACCTCTCCAACTGCTTGATGACTCACATCTCCCCTGCTCTCCCCAGGACACTGCATAGGTATCTCACACACACCTGACCCTTGGGGAAACAGCCCCATGTTTCCTCAAAAAGTTAACCATGGAATTCCACTCGATCCCATATTCCCGCTCCTAGGTATACACTCAAGAGAAACAAAAACACATGCCTGTACAAGCATCGGTCCACGCATATTTAGGGCAGCATTGGTCATAAGAGCCAAGAAGTGGGACAGCCCAAGTGTCCACCCCCAGAGGAACAGATAAACACAGTCTGGTGCGGCCTTAAAACGGAAGGAAATACCGACACAAGGCAAAAGCAATCTGGACAAACCTTGACAGCATTATGGAAAGTGAAAGAAGCCGGCCACAGAAAGATGTGTTTCTCATTATTCTACTTATATGAAATGCCCCAAATAGGCAAAATAGGTTGTGAGAAGGGGAAAAGAAGGGTTGCAGAGTTTCTTTATGGTGTGGTGAAGATGTTCAGGAATTAGATAGTAGAGGTGGTTGCACAATTTCTTGAATACTCAAAACAGCACTTTTTAAAAAAAATAGTGAAGGATGGGTAGCTCAGCAGCATGCATACAATCTTGTACTCCAGTCTCAGCATCACAAGAAATAATAATGGTAAAGGAAATAAAATAAAAGGGTCACGCCTGTAATCCCAGCACTCGGGAGGCAGAGGCAGGAGGATCGCTGTGAGTTCCAGACCAGCCTGGGCTACATAGTGAGTTCCAGGTCAGTCTCGACTACATAGTGAGACCCTGTCTCAGGGCATTCTGTTTTTTTGGCTGGCTCTGGGGTGGGCGCTTGACCCAAACTCAGCCAGTAAGTGTTGGGCATGGGATTTTGCTGGAATTCTGGAGGAAGGAGGTGTTTTGTGCCAAAAGGGTGGGGAGAGAAGCTAAATTGGTGGTACCAGACTGCTGGTGACCTCTTTGCCAGCATGAAAACAGCCTGTCTGCTGAGAGGGAAGCAGAGTCATAAAAAGGGGATGGATGCTGGATAGCTGCACTGAGAACCAAAGCTGGACTAACCTGGATGGCTCGTCTCTCTATAGACTTTGCCCTTCCTGTGTGTTCACCACTTGTCCATTGCTGGGACAAAGCTCTCAGCAGATACAACTCTGAGTAGGAAAGATTAATGTCGGCTCATGGTTTTGAAGGCTTTAGTCCGTGGTCACCTGGCTCGAAGGCAGAAACATCACAGCAGAAGGGCATGGCGGAAGACAGCTGCTCACCTTCTGCCCACCAGGAAGAAGAAGAGATTAAGATGCAGAGGAGACAAGAGAAAAGAAATGGGAACAGGATACACTCTCAGAAGCATGTTCCTAGAGATCTATTTCCTCAAAGTGGACCCTACCTCCTAAAGGTCATTCAGCTGTGAATTCATCAATGGGTTAATTCACTAACGAGTGACCTCACGATCCAGTTACTTCTTAATACATATGTCTTTTGGGAGACAGTTCCAATCAAACATAATGCTGTGTGTGCCCTAGTCGTGGAGGATCTAGATAGGCTTAAGGCCCACAGTGATTTTTCCTCCTCAGCTCCTGCCCTCCCTCTGCCCGCCCTGTCCCACCTCTATCCCTGGCACAGCATGGAGAAGTTGCTGCAGAACCTGGATGGTTTCTCCCAGCAATAACATGTATGAGTGCTTATCACTGACTGGTCCGCTCTGGGATCTTCCTGGTGATCTCAGAGCAGGTGACTTGAAGATCTCAGAACAGGTGCCTCTTCATGGGGGTACAGGGGACAAACAAGGACTGAGAGGAGAAGAAGTCCTGAGTGGCCAGAGAAAAAGCTGAGAGTGGACCTGCCCAGCCTGTGGCCCCCAGGCCTTAACCCATGGCTGGTTCCCCCAGTGTCACTCTGTCTGGGAAGCCTCCCTAGGCGGTCTCTCCTGGCAGTCACACATCCCCTCAGGGACCCTCCTGTGTGCTGCGGCCTGATCATCCTTCTCTTCCCCTACCCAGAGCTGGCCAGGCAGCAGCACTTTCCATCATGCTCCTAGTGTGGGCCTGCTAGGTCACAGACACAGCACACCGCCTGTGTACGCCCAGTGACAGAGAGCTCATCACCTCTGGGAAATAGTAGAGACTACCTCATTTTGAGCTAAAAGAGGATCAGCCTTCTGCAGCCGCAGGACCACTTGCTCCCTACGCTTGCCTTGGACTTACTGGGGGAGCATGACCACAGCCTCAGTTTTCCTCTTTGGAACCTGTTCCAGTTTTTGGCCCCTCAGCCCCTGGCTCAGAAACTCTACTGCCCCGGCCCCGCCATCCCTAAATCTCAGGGCCTCTTTCATCTGAGTCTTGCTTCATGTCCGTTCCTCTGCTCAGCTATATCTCTGTGTCTGCCCATCCCCTACATGGGCTTTGTTGGCGGAGGCACTTCTCCAGTGTGCGTCCCCCTACTGTCCCTGCAGTGCATACGGGACCAGAGAGCAGACAGACGTCTAAGAAAGAGGAGAGTCCTTAAAGCAAAACACATCCCTCTACAGTAAAGAGCAAACTGTCCCCTCTAAACCCTGTCTCATGAAGGAACAGTTGGAAAACTCAGGCCTGAACTGCTGAGACCAAATCCAGGCTAGGTGAAGACTGCAGTGGAGGTGAGGGATCAGTGCAGCTCTTGAAAGTGGCCAGAGGAGGGCGACAGAGACAGCAGGAGCCACCGCCAGCGCGGGCTGCGCTTGAGGGAGCTTGGAGCGGAGTAAGAGTTGGGGGCAAAAGATCCTATCTTTGGGACCCACTATGCAACTAGGGCAGAACAGTGCCCCTTCCTGAAGATGCTTCCTTCCCAGGATGTCAAAGCTAACCTTGGAGCCATGCAGCTACTTTGAATCCTGACTAGCTTCTTACCATCTGCCAGATCTTGCTAAGAGCCAAACTGATTCTGAGAAGGGCCACATACATTTGGAGAATCTGCAGACTGGCTTGGGAGGGAACTAGGGAAGGAGGGAAGTATGTGTTCGGGACTGGATGGCAGCTTGGGGCACAACCTGTGGCAGAAGGTAGAGGAGTGAACTGTCTTCCACTCTGACAGCCACTAGCCTGAAGACAGAGTGGTCTTGGGGTTTAGAGATTTCCCAGCCTCTTCAGGTGAGGAGCAGGCTGGGGCTCAGGGGATGACCTCTCTTCTCCAGTGGGTCAGAAGTAAAGCTAATGGTGGACGTTTAGGTCCATCCTGTGCCTGTAGAAAGTTCTTCAGAGCCCTGGTGATGGTGGAAAGGAACAGGTAGAACACCAGGGTCAGGTGGCCTCTGTCCTAAGCCTGACTTTGCTGCTAACTTCCCATGTGGCCACTGCTCTTCTCTGGGCCTCAGTTGCCCTCAGTTACCATCATAGACATCACACTCGTTTGTGAACAGAAGGGAAGCAGAGGCCAAAAGGCAATAGAGAGGACTCTGCCTGGGCTCCACCTGACCAGCTCTGAAACTTAGGGAGTTGGGCTGGGCAGAGGAAAGACTGTTATAGATGGTAAAGTTCTGTTTAGGCCCCTGGTCAGCCCAGTTTGGGCTCCATTCAGCAGTCCTAGTTTGGGACATACCAAAAACAAGGACTTGGAGGCCAGAGGGGCAAGATCTTCAGAATCACACAGCAAAAACCAGGCTAAGGCTACCAGGGGTCCCCAGGCCCTTGAGAGGATTGAATCTTCTTCCTGGAACCTCTAGGGGCCCTCAGCAGAGGCGATGTGAACAGACACGATGTACCCCTCAGGGAACAAACACCAGGCCCCCAGGGAGTGCTTCAACCACAAGGCAGACACTGACACAAACTTATGCACACACAAGGGCACACCCATATGGGCAGCAGCCCCAGGGAGACAGCCACACCCACTGGGCACATGCCCAGACCTTGGGGATGTTTGCACAGATACAGATCTCTGGGCAGGACATGCACGTACCCACGTAACATGCACACTTGTGCCCACACAAGCACTCACACATGAGCAAAACCCTGAAGGCCTGCTTTGGCTTCTGGACAGCCAGACTGATTTCACAAAAATGGCCTTGGCACAATCTGGGTCCAGCCAGATGCTCTGAATCCGTACGCCTGGCACAGGAGCATGGTAGCACATACCTGTAATCCCAGCATTCAGAAGGCTGAAGTAGGAGAATCACCAAGAGTTCAAGGCCAGGCTGAACTGCATGGCAGGACCCTGTCTCAAAACTAACAAATAAACCCCAAAACCAAAACCAAAACAAAGTGCAAAGATGCCCAGAAAGGAGCTGTCTTCCCCAGAAGCAGAGCTGATTTCCATCTTTACACCACCATTCAAGTACCAGGTGTCCAGAAACTAAAGCTGCTCCCAGGAGATCCTTGCCTTAGGGAAGAGGGTAGCAGAAACTGTCCATCTCTGGCCTGTAAAATGGGTGGTGACCGCCATCTCAGTAGTGGCTGGTTTGGTAGGAGGTCAGAAGTCAAAGGGACCCTGGTGGCAAAACCACCCAGCACTTTTGAAGCAACCATTGACCCGGAGTTGGTTCCTCAGAGCCCAACAGTGGCATTGTCTCTTGTTCACCACATGCCGTGGACAGGGTTTCCACCCTGCCTGGGTACAACCATCTTGACAGTAAGCAAGGTTCTATATTCCTTCAGCACAGTGACTGGTCAGGAAGACCTCCCAATGGGTAGAAAGAAAGAGGAGTTGTGAGGTATCTTTGGGCACCCAGAGCTTGGTTGGAGGGATACACAAGGCAATAGGGAGGGGGCCCAGACTCACCCGATGACATAGACCAGAACCACGAGCTGGATTAGCCGGAAGATGATGCCCACCTTCTTGTTGCGAACGAGCACCATTCGAGGGGTGTCATACTCAAAGAAGAAAGCAGCCAGCTCATCCTGCAGTCGCCGTGCCATGATGGGCCAGATTGGGGCTCAGAATAGAGCCTCCTTCACGGCCTTTGCTGTCAAGGGGAACAAGGTATCAGTACCCACATCTAAAGCAGTGGAGGTTCTGGGGGCTTCTTAGCCCCTTAAGGAAAGCCGGGCAGCACAAGTGGGGCCAGAGTCAGGAGTCAGAGGTCAACTGGAGTTAGTGGGGTTGGGAAGGAGAGTCTTGGGGTGGTCAGAGCAGCTCTGGGCCCCTGGCAGGCAATAAACTGTGGGCCAGCCGTGCCCAAGACAAATAAATCCCAAAGATAGACAGAGGCGGGGCCGATGGACCCACACAGGCCTCAGGCTCAGCCCCACTGTCCCTCCTGGCTCCGCCTGGGCCCTGCTGGGCCTCCGGAAACGGGGCTGTTGGCCGGAAACCACCAACCACTAGTCACAAGGGTAGAGATAAAGCTATCAGTCAGTCCCCATTCCCCATGAACCTGACAGGACAGAGCTGGGGGATCTGGTCACAGGCTAGAGATCCCCCTAAATCAGGCACCCTTTCTGCTTCCAGGATGAGCAGCTTAGGCCCTGGGGGCTGCAGAGAATAGGGAAGAAGTCAGGGGACAGCAGCTTCAGGTCCTGTGGCCTGCCGCTTCCTGAGCTTGCCCAGCCCACCCTTATAGACTGCCCTTGACCACCATGCCTCAGAGTCAGGCCTGGCCTCAGCCATCAGTTGCAACTTTAGGGTGGCCCTTCCATCCCCATCCCCAGGGTCCTCTGTCTGTTCTGCCCCGGCCACACCTCCTAACCCCACCCCACTTCTACTTCCAGCCACCAGAGTGGGAAAGGAAGCAGATTTCCAGGTAAGGCAAGGGGCCATGGGATCACACAGTGCCGTGCAGACCCTAAGATTCAGCTGGAAAAGCCTGACATTAGCCATCCCCAGCTCTCCTACTTGTCTTGCGGGGTGAGAGGAGTGGAAACTTTGCCTTACCTCCCTGAGCCGGCTTCCTCATGGAAGGGGATAATTTAATGGCACTTGCCTCATAGGTCCAGATCCTGGGGTAACATCAAGGACAGAAGACTTGAGGCCATTGTTGAGTTTGGTATCCAGCTCCTCTCCAGCTCCTGCCTCCCTCTGCAGCCTCTGCCCACCTCAACAGTAAACTAGACCCTGAACCCAGGGCCCTAAGTTCCAGAGCTAGAGACCTCCACACCCTCAGCCCTCACTTTGCAGATGACGTTCAAGGGGGAGAAATGAGGAACCCAAGCCTCCCTTGGGTGGCACTGAAGGCTCAAGCTTGATGCAGGGCCTCCCTACCAGCCCCCCCACCCCACCCCCAGTCCAAGCTGTCCCGCCCTGTGGGCTGATAAGGAATCTTCTTCCTGGCAGGCTGTTAGCTGGGAAATCGCTCTGGGCAGGGAGCCAGGCCCAGGGCTGGGAATCCCAGCCACCCCTAGTTGTCTATGAGCAGAGCTGCTTTCTGGACAGCACAGGAGCCACCTGAAGAGAGCAGGTGCCCAGCTGACTCCAACCCCAGGCTCAGGCCCACCCCTCCCCTCAGACTGGATCAGCCACATCCCATAGACTTGTTGGCCAAAGCAGCAGGGATCTCTCCAGCTCAACTGTCTAACTCTACCTTGAAGGAGTGCAGAGAGAGAACCAAGTGCTGCAGCTTTTGATTTTTTTCTTCTTCTTTTATTTAGATAATGGTTTCATTAAATTGCCCAGGCTGCTCTTGAACTTGCCATCGTCCAGGCTCAGTGTATGATGATAGGCACTTCCTGAGTGTACGATTATAGCCACGCTCCAGCTCGCCCTGCCCATCCTGCATTTTTCTAAGGAAAAATCCACAGATGACGAGTGGCGTGTTCCCTTGGCCTGATTTTGACCCCTCTCCCGGCGGACCCCATGGGAAATAGGAGGCTCAGCACTCAGCAGCTGGTGCTGGGATGGGGTGTGTGTGGAGACTGCCTGAGCCATCCCTGCACAGCTCTGCAGCCCCGCTTCTCCCTGACACCCACACCACATTCTGGCACTGAATGAGGAAGGAGGAAAGGAAGGCAGGCAAGCAGTCACTGACCTTCTGGTCGGTACTGCTCACACCCCTTTGGTCTCCTCCTCTTCCTCCTCTTTATCTTTTCTTCCTCTTCTTCCCTCTTCCTTCTCCTCCCTCCACTGCGAGAAAGACAGATGGACGATGGACAGACTAGACTGGAGCGCACACACGTGTCTCCGTAGCAGCCCAGGCACTGACCCAGAGGAACTTCTCATTTGGAGACATCAGCAGAGCCAAGAGCGACCAAAGACACGTTTCTTTTCTTGCTAATAATCTGCCAAGAATAAGCCAGCCTGCTATCAATGCCTCAGTGGTTCTGAAGTGCATCTTTCTCTCCCTGGCCCCCAACTCCAACATCCTCAGGGACACTGAGGCCTCTCTGGGGCACAGGTGTATAGGGCAGAAGTCCAAATTTCATGTGCTAGAATTTTGCAGGTTTTTCTTTGTAAGGTAGGTACTGTGAGGTAGGTACTAGAATCCCCATTATACAGATGCAGAAACTGAGGCTCTCCAAGTTGAGCACCTGGTCCAAGATCCTAGAACAAGTAGTTCTCACATCAGCTGATGGCCTGAGAGGAAGCGCCCCAAAGTCTGAGGGCTTGGCCCAGGGCCCACTCAAAGACTCCAGCCCTTAAGATCCGCCAGACCTGCCTTATAAGCCCAAAGACTGGGTCGCCAGCTTGGGTTCTGGGCCGGGCCTTGTAGGGATACAAGGCCCTGCTGCCAAGCACTCAGCCCCAGGATGGCCTCCCCTGCCTGGCTAAATTTAGTGGCTTTGTGGCGTGTGGAGGGGGCCAGAGCCCATCCTGGGGCTACTGCCAGGCCAAGCCCTCCAGGGTGTGGACTCAGGCTCCAAGCAGTCTCCTTAACCGCTCAGGGTTCCAGGGATACAGAGACCGCACCTTAGCCTCCATGCCACTGGGCCTGCCCTGGTGTCCCAGGGACTCACCCAATGCCAAGCCCCTCAGACACTGCCAGAATGAGGCCCTGGGCCGGCCTGACCCATGTAAAGTGAGCTCTGTGAGAAAGTCCGGAAAACACTGCCGTGGCCCCCAGGGTGGGCATCTCCCATTGCCTGAACCTTGTTGCTCAGCTTCTCAGACCTCTTTCCCTTCCCCAACAGCCTAGAATCCGAGGGGGTGATTCCTGCTGTTCTCCTCCCTCCTTTAGCTGTTCTCTCTCAGGCCTCAGATTCTTCCTGCCCCTGAAATAAGGGGCTTCTTGGAGCTGCTACTCCAGCACTGAGTGCTCACTCAGGGGGTTTCACCTCCTCAGCAGTTCCTGGGGATACATACACCTTCCTCCCCACATGGGAACCATGCCACCATCCACCTTGTCTGCCTCCTTTATTTTATTTTTTTCTCTTTTAAGACAGGATCTCTCTATGTAATTTAGGCTGGCCTTGAATTCACTATGTAGCCCAGGCTGGCCTGAAACTCACAGCGATCCTCCTGCCTCAGCCTCCTGAGTGCTGGAATTATAGGCATGCACCATTACTCTCAGCAATTTTTCTTTTAAATAAAACTAAGTGGCACTGTAATTCACATATGATTTTTATTGGGTCCATTTTTATGCCTGGAATCTCTCTACTCTGGAGGCTGAGACAAAGGACAGCAAACTGGAGGCCTATGGGAGACTATAATATTGATTATGCCCAAAGCATGCTGTGAAGAGTTAACTCCACAATTGGCTTGTTTTGACAAATGAGTCAGCTGAAGTCTCCGTGCCAAGGTCAGAGTGATTTGCACCCAAATTCTGTTCCCACAACCAAAACCTTCTTATTAGAAGGACAGTGTTCTAATTACAACCATATATTTTGTCTATTCTGTTTCTAATTTGAGAATGCTTTGTCTTGCCCTTGCTTACATTAGTTTCCATAGGAACAGCACAACTAGGCATCCTTGCACGTAGTTTTCCCCTTGCACATAGCTTGCCTTTACCCCCAGTTGATTACCAATAAAAATCAATGGCTTGGAATGGCCGGCAATTCTGTTGGTTGCACTAGAATTTTTCTGTCTTTCTTAGTTCTGTCTTTCAGTTTTTTTTCCTTAGGCCTGTGTCGTACACTGGGCAGGAGACTGAAGCCTACTGCAGAAGTTTCCAGTAACATTTCAGGGGTCCTCAGTAATTGGTGCCCCATATTGGGCCAACCCGAGCAACTAAGCAAGACCCTGTTTTAAAAGATAAAAAGGGCTGGGGATAGAGCTCAGTGGTGGAGCACCTCTGTATCTGAACCTCAGTGTCAATCACACACACACACACACACACACACAGCGGGTGCTAGGTGTACAATCCCAGTACATGAAAGGCTGAAGCAGGTGGAACACAGGCTCAAGGCCAACCTGTGCTACATAGGGAGTTCAAGGCCAGCTTGACTGTATAGCAGTGTCACAGGGAAGTGACTCCCAACCTGTTGGCTGAGTTTGTGTCTCTTAATAACTGAAGAATGGATACACGAACAAAGAGGTTACGAATAGGGAAAGTTGTGAGAAAGCCCCTGAGAGACAAGAGGAGCTCTGAAAGTGGATTGCTGCTAAGGCTTTTTGTCCAGGGGTAATTTATATACAAGATTACAGTGTGGGTAACTATAGGTGAAGCTACAGTCAACTTGTAGGGTTACAGGTATAGTAGCTTAGCTAACATTGATCCAGTGGGGAAGCGAGGCCTGCTGTGAGAGTATACAGTGGGTGTCATTAACTTTAGCTTGTCTGTAGTTTCAAACATAGAAAGATCAAAGGCTGTCCAGGGAAGGGATAGGAATATGGGTCAGGGTGTTTGCCACCTTATCTAGGCCCACTGGACCAGGTGGTGCTGATTACAATTTCAAGCTTCAGTCTGTCTCTAGGGAGGCCTTCAGGCCTGGCTCAACTCCAATTCATCCCCACCGCAATTTTGATGCATCTCATCTTCCGCACCGAGCCCTTCAAGGGCTCTGTCCCTCTCTGAACTGCCTGTTAACCTCTATCTAACCTTGCTGTCTATAATAGCGAGACTCTGTCTCCAAACAAAAACAAAAACAAAAACAAATTTTAAAAAGGGAAAGGAAAAAAGTACCCATTTTGAGCAGTGTTTGGTGGATTCTGACAAATGCATGTAGTCACCCCTGCCTGTCCTGCCATCCTGGAAGGTTCCCTCCGGCCCATCTTTCCCAGCTCATAGGCCTAGGCAATCACTGATCTCCCTTCTCACTACAGAACTGCTCTATTTTGGCCAGGTGTGGTAGCTGCACATCTGTAATCCCAGCACTGGGGAACCTAAGGCAGGTGGACTGCAAGTTTGAGGCCAGCCTGAGCTACATAGTGGGAGCCTATAAAAAAAAATTAAAAAGAACAGCCCTGCCTTTTCTAGAACTTCATAAAAGTGGAATCACACACTATGAGTTCGGTTTTCATGTCTAGCCTCTTCCAGAAAATCAGCCCAGTGGTTTCTAGCTCTTCCATGTTGCCGGGCATGTCAGTAGTTTGCTTCTCTTTAATGCAGAGGAGTGTGTGTGTGTGTGTGTGTGTGTGTGTGTGTGTGTGTGTATGTGTGCCTGCCTCAGTTGGTTCAGCCTCCACCTGCTGATGGCCACTGGGGCCATTACAAACACTCGAGTGGGTGGGTGCATGTCCCCCTCTCCTTCTGCCTCTGGTCTTGCTCCTCCTTCTCCTGGCATCCCCAGGAGCTCACATCTCTTGTTTCTGGTGGGGCAGGGGGGCCCATGGGCATTTTGGCAGCTGCCGCCCTGGCCAGACAGGAGTTGCCAGGACTTACCCCGGAATTCCCTCCTGGGTAAGCACTGCGAGGTGAGGAAACCTCTGTTTACCTTGGCCGCCCTGCATTGGCCTGTGGACTCCATGCTGTGGGCTGGACAGAGCTGGATGTGGGCAGGCCTGGCTGGGGGTGGAGGAGCAGGCCTGACCAGGGAGCCCATGACGCTGCAGGGGAGGCTAAAGCCGACACACCTCCAGCACTTGTCTCCCTGGCCCATCCTAGCTTCCCACCCTGCTGGCCCCTCTATGATGAGGTAAACCCGATGGCCAGACCCTCAGAGGACTTTGGACACATCACCTAACACCTGGATTCCTACCTGCTGCCTGGCCCGTCACAGGGCTGGCTTAGATCCTGGGAAGTGAGGAGCATGAAAGTGGACCATTACACATGGCCCAAGTGGCAAGAGCACCCTTCTACACACCCTGACTTCTGCTGCCCCCCTCCCTACACAACCTGGAAGCCCCTAAGAGTGGGGCCTGTCTCCTCTGCTACAGCTGGTTGTATGGGATTGCCACCTAAGCAGTGACACCAGGCCAGTCCTGTAAAATGCTCTGCACTTGACTTAATGCTCTGTTGTC
>NW_022900925.1:13196282-13226737 GCF_012274545.1 Fukomys damarensis | reverse complement strand
TTTTTTTTTTTTTTTTTTTTTTTTTCTGGTACTGGGGATTGAACCCAGGGCCTTCATACTCACCTACATCCTCAGACCATTTCTTATTTATTTTGAAACAGGTCTCACTAAGGTACAAAGTTGCCCAGGCCAGACTCCAGTTTGTAGTCCTCCTGCCTCAGCCTCCCAGAGTACTAGGATTATAGTACTCAACTATCTCTATCATCCTTAATGGACTTGTGTGTGCTGTACTGGGGATGGATCAAACCCAGGGCAAATACTCTACCTGTGAGCTACACCTTGGGCCAGTAATTCTTAATTTTTGAGTAGATGGGACCATATTTTCATTGTGCAATGGGTCCTGGAAATTACGCATTCAGTTTGGTGCTGTGTCTGGCCATGTGGGCAAGGCCCGAGTCTGCCTCTCAGGACAGTTGGGGAGAGAACTAGAGACAAGTCTTCACATGTCTTCCTGCTGGTGTAAAGAAACAAGGGACATGGCTGGTCTCTTTCCAGAGCTCACTTCCGGGAAGGCAGGGCCACCCAGGGAAGGCTGCTGGGCCACTGCAGGCTGAGGGAAGCCTTGGGTAGGGTGGGTTGGTTGTGTATTTGAGCCGAGTTTAGGAGGATCTGAGGTAGGCAGGATCCTAGGGATTAGGGGAGGGAAAGAGCAAGAGAGAAACCTCAGGAGCCTCAGGGCCTATAAAACCACCAGTGTGGAGTGGGGTGGGGTCCTCTCTCTGTAATGCAGGTTCTCCTGAGATTCAAACTCCAGGCCGGCCAGCCCTGCCTCCAGCTAAGTCACAGACCATCTCCCCTCCACTCCTGCCCCCTACCCTGGTATCCTTAGAGGTGATGGTAAATCCTAAGATGCTCAAATGGCTTCTGAACACAGCACTCAAACTGTCACTGCTATTCTTGTGACCCTGATGACAGTCAGCCCTGTGCTGCCTCTGCCATCGGGATGGGGTCTCTGAAAAGTCAGTCAGAGCCTTGTCTTGGAGGAAAAGACAGATCTGGATGATGCAGGAAGTCCAGATCTTCGCCTTACTGCAGTGTAGCGGAGTACTGCAGTGTACTGTAGAGGTGGGCAGGCCCCCAGAAGACACCCAGACAGCAGACAGGGACGCATACTGCAGGAGACAGAAGATGGTGGCACAACACTGCCCCAGACACGCAGCCTTTATTTCTCTCCAAGACGGCATGTCAGCAGGTGGGTACAGGGCCCTCCCACAACCACACTCCCAACTCGGGTTGCTTTCACAGCCCTTCCAGAACCTGAGAGGGGAAGGAGGAGGCCTTGGGGGAAGGGACTCTGGAAAGGGGAGCCCATTCATCTGCAAGGCTGGCTGAGGGGGCTTTTAATTCTGGGAACCAGCACAAGGATGTGAGTCTTGATTCACGTATAAAATAATCACTTTGTACACTCTCAGGGAAGGGCAAAGACACAAGACACTGTCGTCTGCTACCCCAGCTAGTTTTTGCCAAAGGAGCAAAAGTGGAGTTACCAGAAAAACTCTGTCCATCAGATGTTGTCTTCTACCATCTGACACATGTGCACAGACGTGCTCTGAGTTCCCCCAGACCTGAGGGAGGCACAGCAAGTGCCCCAGGTAGTTCTCCTTAGTGACATCCTTCTGGATCGTGGGTGTGTGAGTGGGACGGACGGAGAAAGAGGGAGGCTGAGTCCAGGAGACTCAATCACCCAGCGTGCAGGGCTGGTCACACTCAGGAGGGCACAGTGCTCAGACACCCGTGAGCATCCATGCTCTCGGGCGCCAGGGTCACGGACAGCAGATCCCTCCTCTGGGCAGACTAGGCAACACTAAGCTGCTTGCTTAGGAGAGGGACACCTGAGTTAAGGGAAGTAAGCCAAGCTGAGGCGGGCACCCCAGTGTCTCCTGGGAAAAGGGGTCCTTGCCAGCACCTCCGGACGCCTTGTGTCCTCCCTGACCCTTCAACCTCCGGGGGAGCCCGCACACAGAAACAGACACAGGCTCCATCTCTCAGGAGTGGAGAGCCAAGTGGACGGGGCTGCCTGCCTTTCTGTGCACAGCTGGGCCCAGATGCCCCCTCAGGCCTCCCTCTCTGCGGTCAACCAGGCTCCAGGCCAGGCCCTAGGCAAGAGGTCAGAGTCAGCCCAAAGGGCCCCAGGAGTACTCGCTCAGTGTGGACGTCCCAGTCACCAAGTAAATGCCTAGCCTCGAGCAAGGGGAGCATCTCCAGGACATGCTAGAGGTGCTTGGGGAAGGGGCTCTGCATCTCTGATCTGTGCCAGCCCTGGCTTCTTGGCAGCCCAGTCAGAACTTCCTAAGAGAGTCCAAGAGACACAGAGAGCGAGCTCCCTGCTCAGATGGAAGTGGGGACAGGACCTGGACCTGGGCCTAGGGGTGGGTATCCTGGCCTCAGACAGGGCCCAGTGGGCAGGTGGGCAGGTACAGTGGCAGGGGAGGGAAGTAAGCGCAAAGCTTGGACACCATCAGTCTGAGGTCGTCGCTGGAGATGCTGCCCTGTTCCCAGCATTCACTTCTGGTCCTTTTTTTCTGGAAGACAAATCAGAGAGCATCTTAATGACTGGGTGAGAGCACACATCCAGGCTGGGTCCCTCCTCAACCCTTTCACCTTGTTTCTCTGGGAACAGCCCAGGCTCCCATTTTCCACTTCCTCAGGATCCTGATCTACCCCAGCCTCCCTGGCCCTCCTAGGCTGTAGCCTGGAGAATACGGCTGCTGCCTGGATGCCCTTCCCTGCGGGCCACCAGGCCTCCTGCATGGCCCACGGCCTCCACGGCCTCAACCCACCCCAGGAGAAATTCTCCTCTTGACTCTTACTCTGGAGAACCACCCCCACCACCACGAGGTCCAGAAATAGGGATCGTCCTTGGCTCCTTCCCTATTCCGTACACGGCTTGATTTCAACTAATTTGCTTGAGCTGATTTCTTTCTCTACTGCCCCCTCCCCACAGAGGCATTGAGCCCTCAAGGTCCTGCCCAGCTCCCAGCCCATGTGGCCTCACTACATGATGCTGCAGTCCAGCCCCATCACACTCTCCCATGGCTACCCTCCGCCTTCAGAATGAAGTCCAGGCCTGCTGTACCCCAACCCTTCCATTTCTGCCCCTCTCAGCCTCTCCAGCCTGGCCCTTGACAGCTGCTCAGCCATACCGGGCAGAGCCAGGGGTGGGGCCATAGGACCCCTCACCCAGGCCCACCCAGGGCTGACCCTGACCCGACGATTCTCCCCAGGACATATCCCTTGTAAATCACAAGGAAGCCACAAGCGTTGAGCCTCAGCTGGATTTCCCTGAAAGGCCACTCGGCTGGCTTGGGAACGTGAAGGGTCCCCTGCTTCACCCCCACCCTGCCTGGCTTTAGGAGGCCCAGGGGACAGGAGTTGCCCACTGCCAAGCTGATACCTCTACCCCACTTCTCAGACACAGCCACAGGCGCCCAGCCATTCCTGACTGCCAGGTCGGACTTCGTGGGGATGACAGTCTTCATCTCGTCAACAGTGGAGGCAGAAGTGTTGTGTGGGCCCAGTGCACCCTGGACCAGGACTTGGTCTCCTCCACTGCTCACCAGCCTTCCTGCCTTCAGCATCACTTCCTCTAGTCTGTCTCCCACGGTTGCCACAGGCCCCCATACTTACACATCTTTTATGGCTCCCCACTGCCCAGAATATAATGGCATTCAGGAACCTGACTACCCTCTGGGTCTCAGCTCTACCCTGCACCCCAGGTTCAGCCCCAGCAGGTGCTCCCAGCCTCTGCCCCACCACGCCTACATTTGTCCTCTCAAACCTCTGCTTTAACCCCAAAGCTTCCAGAGAACACGGCAGCCCCTGCCAGCCAGTGCTTCTAACTTGCCTACCCTGCTGGGTGTCCCACCTCCTCCCGGCAGGCTCAGGAATCCTCCAGTCCAGGTGCCAGTGCCGAACAGCATCTGAGACAGACTTTCCCCGACTGGCTGAGACATTTGAGCCATGGCAGGATTTTCTCATTTTTAAATACTAAATTCTCAAGAAGGCTTGCTGGACTTTTGGGCCACTAGGGAAGTCTCTTGAGGAAGACAAAGAAGCCATCTGAGTTTGAGTTGCCCGGGTCGCCAGGAGGCCTGGCTTTGCAGGTGAGTTGGTGTTGCTGGTAGATGGTCGCAGGGCCCTGGCCAGAGCTGCCACGCTCGGGGCCCCAGTGGCTGTCACCCAAGGTTTCAGACCCACTTTCTCTTCTGCATCTACCCGGGGTGTCCACAGAAGGGGAGTCAGAAAGAGTCACATGTGTGCACTGAGGGTGGCAGAAAGGCCTAGTTCAGCTGCCCCATCCCCTACCCTGGGCTCCAACAGGCCCCACTTTGGCTGAGCCCCAAAGGTGAGCTCAAGACAGACCTGTGGGAGACCAGCTCTCAAGGAAGAGGAAACCACTCGTTTTGGCCTTTTTTAAAAGATAAGATTTTTGCAGGGCCCAGCAGGACTGGCCCTAGAGGAGGATGGGAACCAAGTGGTCCCTGTGGAATGACAAGCATGTGATGTATTTATAGTCCTCCCTACTTCCCTAGGGCAGGGACACATTCCTGCCAGAAGTGGCCCCCAAACACCCAACTGTCCAAAGAAGTCCTCAGCCATTGCCTGGCTCAACCTAGGCCTCTCTGCAGCAGTCCAGCCCGATCTTCTGTGACCCGCACCACTCTCCTCCATTCCTGGGTCGAGGCAGCTTCTGACCCTGCACCCACCCACAAGATGACACGGAAGAGGCCAACCCGGTGTGGTCTGGGTCCGGGAGGTGGTCGGCGGCTGCCTCCTCCAGGCCTGCAGGACTGTCCGGAGAACGCCTGGATAAAGGCAGGCCAGCAGAGCGGTCAGAGGCCAAGGCCAGAGCCAGGCACAGCCTCCTGGCTGTTTTTGGGAAGGTGGCAAGTGAGGAGAGTGTGGCAGCAGGGCCCTGAGCAGTGCTCCCACTGGTGGCCCAGTGAGTCCCCTGAGCCCTGCAGCACAGCAGCCCAGACACCTCGGGTGACAGCCAGCTGAGCCCCTTCCTGTCTTCCACTTTGTGATCCCAGAACACCTCTCCCCCTGTGCGGACAGGAGGCTCTGAGCAGTGTGGTGCCCCCCTCAGAGAGCACAGGCAGGCCGGCAGGGGGCAGGCGGGAGGCGCTGGGCCCGCACTCACCGTCCGTGTGATTCCGAGACAGGTACTTGAGGGCCTCGTCAAGCAGGATGACGGGCAAGGACATCTGCAGCACCACGACCCACTGGCGTCCACTCAGTGGGGTCACCTGGAAAATGAGCTGGCAGAGCAGGAAGCGGGGTGTGGTTGGAGGAAGGCGCACCTGGCCACCCTCAGCCGCCCCACTTCATCCACTTGGACACCCGTGGACTCTCCATGGGCACTTTTAAGATGCTCTTTGACGTCCCACCTCCAGATCTTTGCCCGCTGGGCTCCTCAGCCAGAAGTGTCTCCCACCACCCCACCCCACAGACAGAAGCCCATCCCTGCTGTTAGTAAGTGGACGGATTCTGCACTGAGAAAGGCCTGGTCCTGCCTTCTACCCATTGGTGGTCCGGTAACAGTCCCCTTAGCAAGGACTCTCCCTCTCTTCTGTCCCCCAAGTCGGGGAGCTCCTGGAGGTAGGGATACATCGGGAGGATGGCACCCAGCCGGACCTCTCACCTCCCTGTCCTCCACTGCAGAAGGGCCCGAGCACCCAGCCCAAGGCCTCCACTATCCAAAGACTGTTCGACCCTTGTCACCCCAGGTCCGGAAGAGGGGAGGGTGGTGCGGGTGAACTCACAGGCAGGGGCGGCACGAGCAGGACAAGGAAGTGCAGGGCCATGGACATGGCCACAGCGGCCAGCAGCCAGGGATTTAGCCAGGGTGGCATCCGCAGCAGCGACTGGTTCTCCGAGACACTGCCAGAACACAGGTGCCCACCTCAGGCTCAGCAGCTCCCTCACTGGGCTGCAAGGCTGGGTGGGTGTCACGATGGCAGGCTCTGTCCTCCGGGGTCCGCTGTGGGACTTGGACTCCCTTTCTCTGACCCTCACATTCAATCTCGGTCCCTCCATTTCTTCAGCCCCAGTCTTGGCTCCCGTTGACCCCTAGATCCCAATTCTGGCCCCACTGACTCTGAGAAAACTTTCTGGACCTCTGTGACCCTCAGATCCCAAACCTAAACCAATCAAAGACCTTCAGACCCTAACCCCGGGCTTCTCTGGCCTTGGAGCACCAATCCTGAATGCCTCTACTCTCAGACCCCAGTCTGGGCCCTTCCCCCAGCTCACCTGTTGAGGGCGTTGCACATTTCAATGGTCACAAGCACAGACAAGGCCATGGTTGTGGGGAAGCGGGACTCGAACACCTGGCAGTTGACTCCAACAAAGAGCGGGTTCTCTTCAGAGCACTTCAGGAAGTTTCTCTGAGGGCCGGGGGTACAGGGAGAGCAGCTGTCAGGAGGGGGTGGCAGGGAGAAGGGAGCATCCCTTACCCTTACCACACCTGAGGACAACTAGCGGGTAACAGTCCTAGGGTCCCCGGATCACAGACCAAGGGGCCAGTGGCTGGGAAGGAGGGCAGTTGGCATTAGTGGGGGTCTTGGGGATGGGAGGGGCATCCAGATCTGTGGGTACATGGGAGGCCATTGGTCTCAAGGTGCAGGAGGAGAGATGGTAACTGAGATCAGTGAATACGTAAGTAAGGAAAAATCAAGCACACATCATGTTTGAATGGAATTCACCTCTGTGCCACAGAAGATGGAGTTTGTGTGTGCCCGATACCCTCCCTCTCATCCAGGGGCTCAAGTGACCCTACGACCTCCACCTCCCAAGTATCTAGGAACACAGACATGGGCCACCTGGCCTGGACCCTCACTGCTGTTACACAAGGTTCCCTTTCTGTCACTGAAGTCAAGCTCTGTCAGACCCCCTTTTTTGCTTCTGCCGCGGACTAATGAATTGTCAGAGGACGACCTTAACAAGAGGCTGCTCTGTAATTAACTAGGAACTGTTGGGACTCCAGAAGAAGGTGCCCTCACCCCTTGGCCCCAGGAGTTTCCTTTCTGCTCCTAAGTCTTGCTCACAGTAACTGATAAGACGCTGAGCTGAGGACCTCTGGGAGAACTTCTACCCTGGCTCTTCCGCATCATGGGCGTGGGTGCAAACGTTCAGAACCATGAACCGGCTCAGCTTTTCAATGACAAACCCACGCTCAGGAGATGAATCCGTACACAGAGATCTTTTACACTAAGGGTTGTGGGCTAAGAAAGGGGGGCTCTGTGCTCTGAAAATACTCCCCCAAAAGAAACCTGTAAAATGATCAGCTGTCTGCCCTGCAGTGAAATAAATGCAGCATCATTCCCCACTGAGTGCTGGGGCCACAATAAGACAGCTCTGGGCTTCCTCCGTCTCTCATGCAGGAAGGAAAATTATGCAAGACTATGCCCAGGCTAGAGCTCTTATTTTAATAAAGCAATGGAGAATCTTTGCTCCTTTACTCATTTATTTATTGTTTTTTGAGACAGGGTCTCACTGTGTAGTTCAGGGTGGCCTCAAACTCAGAGCGATCCTCCTGCCTCAGCCTCCTGATGCTGGGATTACAGGCATAAGCCACCATACACAGCTTCTTTTCTCTTTTAAATCAACAGTGGGATTTTTCTCCAACAAACAAACCAAAACACCTGTTTTGCTTGGCTCTCGACACAGAGCAGAGGATGATGTCCTAACCTAGAAACTGGCTCTACCCAGCGGGTGACCAGAAGGACCAAGTCTTCCTGTAGGGGCTCCCCCGTGGTGAGGCGCCACCCTCCCAGACCTCAGTGTCTCAAGCACACTGTACATACAACGCAGGCACACGCTCCTCCCCTCGGGCACAGGCTTGCTTCCTCCTGTGTACACAGGCACATGCTGATACCAACAGGATCACAACCCAGCACTACAATGGCTCCACTGCTCTCGCCACAAATGCTGCCCTTTCTGACCCAGGCGGCCCATGCCACCGCTCGCAGTGGCCTCCCAAACCATTTGTGGGCCCATTCCACTGAGCACTGCATGATTTGGTGGGGGCTCCTTGATGAAGATGACCTTTCTGGGTGGTCATGTCCCTTGGTCTCCCCGACTCTGTGACCGTCTGAGGTGGATTCTGCAGGCCAACTGTGAAGTCTGATTCTCTCTCCCCTACAACTTCCCAACAGCCTGAGCTGTGAGTCCTGTCTCAGGTCTGCCCAGCAGCTTCCCTGGCCACCACCTGCTCACCAGCTGGTAGAAGGTGACGTGAGGTCCCTCAGCATCATACAGGAACCACCAGGTGGCAGCAGCCACTGTGGCCAGGCCCACGTACACTGCAGGGAGGGAGAAGACTGGCTGAGGGGGACAGTCGTGGTTTTCTGGCATCACCTTCCCCCTCCTAATAGTTCCCTGAATTCCATCCAGGAACCACTCTCTCCCTCTGAGCGTGTACTTTTTTTTGGTACCAGGATCAAACTTGGGACCTTGCACTTTTGAGGCAAGCAATGGCACCACTGAGCTAAATCCCTAGCCTTAAACCATGTACTTTAAAAATACCTACTCTCAACTGTCAGTGTGGGCCCTGATGGCAATCAGCATCTGCCTTGGCGATTGTGATTGGCTAGGAGATAAGTGACCCAATTTGGGCCAGTAATATCAAGCTTGAGATTTTTACCAAAAAAGGATCTCTGCTGTTGAATTGGGGGTTGTAATGGTGTAAGCATGAAGGCTGGAGTTGCAGCAGCCATTTTGCCACCCTGAAGGTTGCCTGCCTGAGAATACAGCTCAGGCAAAACCAAAAAATATGACAGTGATACTGTCTGAGGTTTAGATATATAAAAATATGTTCTCTAGTCTTTCCAGTTATATAAACCCTCAGTTTCTTTTTGCATAAGCTAGCTGAGTTGTACGGTCTGCTGTTTGCAAGTCTAACTAGTAAAGGCTCTCAGGAAGCTTAGGGAGCCCATAGCACAGTGCTCCCCACCCCACCCACCATCAAAGACTGGGGCCCTACTCACCTCCAATAGCCAGATATCGGAAAAAGAGCCAGCCACTGATGAGGGCCTCACGAGGGTTCCGGGGTAGTTTCTCCATGATGTCCAGGTCCGGAGGGTTGAAGCCAAGTGCTGTGGCAGGTAAGCCATCTGTCACCAGGTTCACCCAGAGCAGCTGCACGGGGATCAGGGCTTCAGGCAGGCCCAGAATTGCCGTGAGGAAGATGCTAAAACCAGAGTCACGGGCTCTAGCCCCCAGCAGGCCCAGTCCCACCAAACAGAGGGTCCAGCTCTTGCTGATAACCCAGGATGGGGTCTGCCCGCCTCTCTGCTGGGTGTGTTGTGCACACAGGTGTGGGGTGTGTGAACACAGCTCTGCCTCCCCCAGCCCCAGCTCTGGACCATGACATAGCTGCTCTTTAGGCCTTGCGATGGACACACGAACAATAAATGGCCAAGTATGACAGACAGGCAAAAACCCAACACCTGGCGCACGGTCCCACAAACACGAGCAAACACCTCCTGGCTCTCCCAGTGTGCTGAGGCGCAGTGTCCACGTGTGTCTGGCACACACGTGTTCACCGCTCCCCACCGCACTCTCTTGGGGGACAGCAGTGTGCACACAACTGCACTGTGGCACAATCCTGTTTCTGTCTGTGCCCAGAGATGCCTGTGAGCACACATAACACATGTGCACATGCCTCTCGATCAAGCACGTGTGCCATGTGCACACACCTGCACACTAATGCACGCGAAAACACACACACTGCTGTCCAAGGTAGGGCTGACTTCTCTCATCTGGAGTCTGAAAGTGGGCGCCTAGTAATGGCTGGAGGGGGCACGAAGAAGGCCCCTCCTTAGGGACGCGGGTACACTGTGATCTAGGATCCATGGGTTATCAGTGCCTCTGGACAATACTGAGGTGTCCCTGCCTCTGCCCACCCTGCGGCAGACCCTGGAAGGCCTTAGCCAGAGCAGGCATGTGTCCCTCAGTCCCTGCAGCCCAGGCTCAGGGACACAGAGCTGGTGCAGAGAGCTGAGGGGAAGGAGTGCAGGGCCTCACCAGACCACCTCGCCGACATTGGAGGAGATCAGGTAGCGGATGAATTGCTTCATGTTGTTGTAGATGGCCCGGCCCTCTTCCACCGCAGCAACGATGGAGGCAAAGTTGTCATCTGACAGTACCATCTCTGCCGCTGACTTGGCCACAGCCGTGCCAGAGCCCATGGCGATGCCAATCTCCGCTTTCTTCAGAGCCGGTGCATCGTTCACCCCATCACCAGTCTGTGGGCCAGGTTGGGCAGGGCTGCACCTTGAGAAACTTCCCTCTCCCAATGCCCCTCCTCTCAGCCCATCCCAGCCTCAGGGAATGTGCCCACGGAAGCAGAACAAACGATGGGGTCAAGAAAGACCTGGGGAATTGGGCTAAGGGTGAGGTTTATGGGTGCAGACAAAGACAAAGTTGGGGAGAAGATCAAGTCCAAGGTCAGAGAAGATGATGAGGTGGAGAAAGGAAAGAGGGTGTGTCAGTGAAGAAGGAGGGATGAAATCCAAGTTGGATATGGAATAGAAAATGAAACTGAAGTCAGGGAGAGAGTTGAGGTCAAAGCTGTAGCCCATGTCGAGGGCCACGTACGTGTGAGTCAAGGTGAAGACCAGGGTCAAGACTAGACTCAGGTTCAAGACTCAAAAAGTAGACTAACAAGCTGTTGCACAGGTCATCCCCAAGTAAGAGGCCAAGTCAAGGCTACTGTTCACAGCAGAAGGGAAATCACAGTCAAGCTGGAGTTAAAGTCAAAGTCAAGATTGGATCCACGTTGAGATCCGCATAAAGCATTGTGTGGCAGGGACCAAGGTCAATGTCAGAGATCAGCTCTGGGTCCAGGTTAACCCGGGAACCCGTATCAGGGCTGAACTCAAAGTAGGGTATCAAACTGAGACGGAGGTCAGTGGGATAAGATGTAACAAGGTTAAGCTCAGGTGCAAGGTCAGCAGAGAGATCAAAGACAAGGTCGAGACCCAGGCGACAGCTTTACTCAAGTCGGCCACCTCCCCGGGCTCCCCATGGCCTCACCATGGCGGTGATCTCGCTGAAGGACTGCAGGTACTCCACGATTCGGGACTTGTGTGCGGGCTCCACGCGGGCGAAGCAGCGGGCAGTGCGGCAGGCGTGGCGCTGCTGCTCAGGGCTAAGGTCATCAAATTCTCGGCCCGTGTAGGCCTTGCCCACCACGTCCTCCGAGTCCTCGAAGATGCCAAGCCGGCGGCAGATGGCCACGGCTGTGCCTTTGTTGTCCCCTGTGATCATGACCACGCGAATGCCCGCCCGGTGACAGCGCGTGATGCAGGCAGCCACCTCGGGCCGGGGTGGGTCCAGCATTCCCACACAGCCCACAAAGGTCAGGTTTGTCTGTAGGGAGGGGCACAGGCAAACGGGGCCTCAGCCCAGCCGTGACCCGCCACACGCCCACCACTCCGGAGTCCCACGGCTCCCGGCACCCACCTCGTACTGTGCAAACTTGCTGGAGTCATCCAGCTGCATGTCCTCCTTCCGCGGCGGCGTATCCTGGGTGGCCAGTGCTAGGCAGCGCAGCGTGTCTGAGCCTGCGCCCCAGTCTCGGATCTTTGCCAGGATCTGCTCCCTGGAGGCAGTGTTCAGGGGTGCCGAGCGGCTTCCCACGCGGACTGAGCTGCAGCGCTCCAGCACACTCTCAGGAGCCCCCTGCGGGGGAGCAGGGTGTCAGCCAGGACCCCGCATGGCCCTCCTACCCAGCTGAGGAAATAGACCTAGATCTGGGGCAAGGCCACCAGACACAGACCAGAACCCATTCTTAGAAAGCTCAGAGTGGGAACCAGCGGAGGAAACTTAAAAGCAATGGCAAGGCGAGATCACAGCCACCCCCTGGGCGGCCCCCTACCTTCACCGGCCTGCCTGCCGCAGCACTTCTGGTGGGATGGGAACAGCAGCCCCTGTGTCCCTGCCTGCCCAGTGCCACTGGGACTCCAATTCTGTAGGGGCCTCAGCAGCAAGCTGAATCCGGCCATGGGACCACAAATTGACCAGGCAAAGGGTATAATGGGTGTGGCCCCGGGAAGGTGATGGGGGGCGGGCTGGCTCCTCAGCAGCCTCAGGGTCTCAGCTTGGACCCTGCCCCAGACCTAGGTATTTTAAATCCTTCGTCAGTGGCTTCTCTCTCCTCAAAGGTCACCCCAGATGCTAACTTTTCAAAGTGGCTGAGTTCCCAGCATGGAAGACTTTTCACTTCACCGGGTGAAGTTAGGGCTGTGACTCCTCCTTCAAGGTTGAAGTAGGCGCTGTGGACAGTTGGAGGAGTGGATGGGAGCTGGTTCTTTTCTCTCCCCAGGACTTAGTTTCCCCCAAAATGGAGCATTGAGGGTGCGCACCAACTAGTTCAACACCTCGAATCAGAGGCAAAACCGGCTTCTGAGAACTTCCTGTTTGACCCTGAACGGGGGAAACCAAGGCCCACCAAGAAACGCAGAGGACCCCAAGGTCATTCTCCAAGGCAGTGACCATGGGACCAGAACTAGCACCATGGCCAGGGGCAGACTCTGGTCCCTGGGCCCTTGTTCCTCCCCACCGCGCATCCAGGCTCCCATAGCTGGCTGACCATCCTAGACGGCAGTCCATGGGAGGATGCGGTCCCTTAGTCCCCCACAGCTTCAGTCTCTGGTGTTTCAGAGGACTGGAGACCAGGTTCCCTTAAGACCCCGAGAGTCCAAGGCCACATAAACAGGTCTCCACCTTCACAAACATCCTGCTACCCTGAGTCTTGGGGTCAGGGCAGGCGGGCGTGCAGTACACTGACATGGACTTTCGGTCCCGGGAGAACTCGAGGGTGAACTCTTTCTTCATAAGTTGCTTGATGACCTGCAGAGGGACACAGCCAGCAACTCTCGCTTGCTTCTCACCAGCCACGTGGCCTCCTGAAGAGCCTCTTGCTCTCTGCGGCCTGGCGTCTGCACTCCTCTGACCCTGGCATTCACGCCTCCCCCCTGCCCAGAAGCTGCCAGTTCCTGACCCCGTGTGCACTGCACTTCCCAACTCCAAGTTCTTCCCCATGCTCAGCCTTTCTTCTCTTTACTCCGTGGCCACGTCTTACCAGGAGTTTAAGCTTATTCTTCCTCCCAAACTTTGCTTCCTCTCTGCCTTCTCCAGATGCCCCAGGAACCCCAATCACTCAGCCCAGGGCTGAGCTCATCCAGCTCACCGCATTGCAGGCGCCAGCTCGCTCCACCCGGGACAGGGCCTTCAGGTCCATGTCAAACACATTCATCTTCTCGACCAGGCAAGTCAGTGCCGTCTCCGTGGCCTCTCCCACCTTCTCATATATGCCCTTGGCCTGGCAGGACCCGGGGAACAGAGTGGTGAGGAGCAGGCTGCACTCAGCTGGGCTCTTCACCTACCACTCCCTCTCTGTCCCCTGGAGACCTCTTTACTAGATTATGTATAGCAGCCTCCTTTGCACAGGCCTGTGAGGCCTTCCCAGCCTGGCTAGCCTGGGGCAGGGTGGTGTTTGACACTGACTGTCATCCCCCCAGATCCCAGCGTCAGTGACCTCATGCCCTTCCTGCCCTTCCCCTCCCTCTCCGTCCACTTCTCAGCCTCCATCACCAGGTTCCCCTAGTCCGGGGATTTGGCTCAGTGGTTCCGCTGCCTGCCTTGCAAGCACAAGGGCCTGAGCTTGATCGCCCGTACCACAAAAACAAAAACCAGGTTCCCCTTGGTGGGGCTCTAACATGTTGCCTAGGCCCTGCTCCTTCTCTCTGCTTTCTCTCCCTGAGGGCCAGAAACCTCCGCCCCATCCCCATTCATATGCTCAGGACTGCCAGGGCCCTGCCCAACTGGTACCTCTCTCCTGAGCTCCAAGCCCACATGGCCAACTGCTGCCTATGGACTTTATGGGGACTCCTCTTCTCCCTGTGTTTGCAATTCTGAGGACAGCACAGCTAGGACAGCAACAGGGGCTGCCCTGACCTCTTCCTTCTTTTATCTAAGCAGTAACCAAGTCCCAGCTGCTAAATCTCTACAATCTCTGCCTTCTCCCCTTTCCCTAAGGTCCCAGCAGGACTCAGCAGCATCTCTCTGGCCTGGATGGCCATACAGCGCTCCTAAGCTGTTGTCCTTTCTGTGCTGTTCTCCACCCCCCAGAATTCTGGGGGGATCTTTTGTAAACGCAAATATGACCATAACCCTCCCTTGCTCAAAACTCTTCAGTGATTCCCTACTGTCCCCAGCTTGACACCGCCACTGATCTGATCTGGCCAAGGATGCCCCAGGCAGGAGGATCCTCCTACTTGCTCTGTTGCCCTGTTTCAGCCACACCAATGGTGGTATGGCTTATACAATGGACCCTTGACTTACAAACTCAACTCGTTCCCAAGGGCTGGTTGTAATTCAGGTTGGTCAACTGAAGACTCAGGCTCCTCTACACAGCCTTCAAAGTCTCTCCCCTGTACACAGGCAAATCTCAGTGTCCTTAGAGAGACACTGGCCCAGGATTTCTCAGTTAACCCCACCCAAGAAAGCATGTCATAACGTTCCTTCCAGAACTCTTTAAGGCTTAAAGCTTTATCTGAGACCATCAGGAAACACAAGTGGCCAATATTTGGGTCATAACTCAAGACTTTGTTAATAAGTGAAAACTAAAATTTTGGTCATAACCCAAGTTGTTCTCATGTCAGGCCAGTCATAACTCAGGGGTCCACTGTATCTAGATAGCCTCCCCCCGAGCCTCATACACTCATAGGTGAAGCAATGAGATCATGGGTGTGTGATACTAGATTAGTCCACTTATTGGTTTAACATAGTTTTGGATGTGGCTGAATGGATTTACTAAAGACAGAAAACGCACCCTTGGTAGCACCAACAAATAGGCTTGTAGCCTGGATGGACTAAAAAGGAAAAACAGAAGGAAGGCTGCTGCCTCCTGCCCTGCTATGGGCTGTTTTTCCTCTGCCATGCCACCCTGCCTTGGAGCCAGCCGACTATGGACTGAAAACTCTACAGATTGTGAGCCAAAATATATCTTTGCTCCTTTAACTTGTGAGTGTCAGGTATTTTGTCTCAGCAATGAGAAAGTAATTAAGACAGATGGTATACTACCCCTAAATCACATCTGGTTTCTATAGACTGGGTTTCTGCCAGGCTGTGCCTTCTGCTTTGAAGACTTATCTTGTCCTGCCTCCACACCACCCTGTACCGCCAAATCTCTTCCCCAAGCATCCCTGGCCCTGCAGCCCCTTACACTGCAATCCCTCACAATCCCAGATCCACAGGGCAGAGTCTGAAGCCAGTCTGGGCAAGAGGGAGAGAAGGAGCAGGAATGTGCAGGGGTTACAGTGCTCCTGCGGTGTGGCACTCCCAAGCGGCCAGGATAACCACTCCTGGGAGTTTGGAGACTGGGAAAAGACTCTATCCTAAGCACCTGGAAACTGGGCAGGTTATGAACGGGATTGGGGTCCCACCTCATTGTAGTCCAGAGCGGAGTCGTTGCACAGGGCACAGATCGTCGCCAGCTCCACCAGCCCATCGAACTGCCCGCAGCGCACTGGCTGCTCCCCCTGCAGCCTGCAGAGCCAGCCGGAGCCGTCAGTTCTCGGTCTTGGCCCCGCCCCCGGGAGACGCCCAGCCTCGAGGCCACGTCCCACCTTCTCCCAGCACTTACACTTTGCCCTCTGGGGTGTATGTGGTACCCGAGATGGTGAATTCGTGCAATCTGCAGGAGCCGGCTTCCGCTTCAGCTACCACGAACATCTGGGGAGCAGAGGGGCGTGCTCAGGTGGGCCTGGCCCTCCCTTCTCCTTGGGTTGCTAGTTTGAATGAAGCCTCGTCCACCGGAAGAAAGTGATGAGTTCCAGATCCAGGGTGAGCAGGGACTGTGCTCTGTCCAGCTCTGCCTTGGCGGACTCCTGAAGGGTTTATGGCCCATTCTCAGTGTCTGGGAGCAGCTGCTGTCCTGAAGGAGCCCTGAGTAGGAAGCCTGGGTCCTTGCCCACCTCACTGTGAGACCCCTAGTCCAGGGCCTGAGCCTCAATTTCTCCACTGATATCAGGAGCAGAAAGTGGGCTCAGAGTCCAGCCCACCCTCCTTTCCTGCCTTAAGGGAGAAAACCCATACACTGCCCTGAGGCACAGATCCTTCCAACCCAGAAATGACTCCAGAGTGGGGCCCCAGCTCAAAGAACCAACTGGGTCACCCAGCACCCCCAACTGTGGACTTCAGAGACAGGGCCTCTCCCCTCCCAGAGCCACCGTTTCCTTGTCAGCCAGCTCTGTTACGGGAGACAGTTCTCGCCTTCTGGAAACTGCCTTGCTGCACATTCCCAAATCAGGGGCCAGCCCAGCACCCAGTAGGTGCTCAATAATGTGACTCCCTTCCTGTTCTTCTCTGTTCCCCAGAAACAATCTTCCAGCAAGCATAGTGTACTATCCTGCATGTTCACCCATACAATTTCCCCACATTGTGCTTCAAAATTATTCCTCCCGCTCCTGGAAACTGAGTCTAGGGTTGCTCTACCACTAAGCTACAATCCCAACTCTAATTATTTATTTTATATTTTAAGACAGGTTCTTCACAAAGTTACCCAAGCTGGCCTCTGCCACCAAGCCCAGATTAAATTTTTATTTCAGTCACAGAACACAGTTCAGATCAAATCCTACCAGGGACTCAGCAGGTCAGGAAAGCTTGCCAGTGTCCCTTTCCCTAAACAGATTTAGATGGGCGTCTATGGGGCCTTGAGGTCTCAGAACACTGAGCCCAGGTTCCCAAGGCCCAGTGGGCAGGAGTAGCAGAAGAATGACAGGAAACCTATAGCCTTTGCCATCTCCTGACCCAGCTCTGTGGGAGGTCAGGAGGAGCCCTTTGTCCAGAATGCCTAGAACATGTATGTGGACAGTGGGCCGGGGACATGGGATGGAGTGCCAGGGAATGAATAATTCCTGCTCTGGTCTTGCCACGTTATTGGAGCTGGCATATCTGGTGACAAGCGTGGGCTGCACAGAGTCATGAGGAAGAAGGATGGACCCTGGGTCCTGGCTCTGCTTGGCTTAGACACCAGGGTTGCCCATGCCCTTCTCCTGTGTCCTTTTCAGGTTAACTGGCAGAGCCCACATGCCCAGGACAAAGACGAGAATGAGGTCCACAGACAGGCAGCCACCTGCCCAGGCACTGTCTGCTACAGCCTGCCAGTCTGCTCTGCCACACGGAGACCTGGACCTGCTTTCCAGCAGGGAGATACCCAAGGCTGTCTCCATCTCCCACCAGAACGAAGAGAGGGAGGGGCCCAGGTGCCAAGCATCACATGGCAACTCCAGCAGGACCCCAAGGTGCTGTGGCCACTCACCCTGCAGACAGACATCTGGTTGGTGGTGAGCGTGCCGGTCTTGTCAGAACAGATGACGGAGGTGCAGCCCAGGGTCTCCACAGAGGGCAGGCTCCGTACAATGGCATTCTTGCGCGCCATGCGCCTCGTACCCAGTGCCAGGCATGTAGTGATGACCGCTGGGAGGCCCTCAGGAATGGCGGCCACTGCCAGGGCCACTGCAATCTTAAAGTAGTAGACGGCACCTCGGAGCCAGGAGCCGCCATGGGCCGGGTCAGCAAAGTGGCCAATGTTGATGACCCACACGGCCACGCAGATCACGGAGATGGCGTGGGACAGCTGGCGCCCGAACTCATCCAGTTTGCGCTGCAGCGGTGTCCGCTCAGGCTCCACAGCTGCCATCTGGCTCCGGATCTTGCCAAGCTCCGTATGCAGACCTGTGGCCACTGCCACACCCACTGCTTTGCCTGATGCAATATTGGTGCCCTGGCCAAAGGGAGGACAAGGGAAGGGTTGCTCAGGGCCAGAACCCCAATCCCACAAGGCTTGAGTAGAGCTCTTGTCCTCTTGGCTTTCTTTCCCTTCCTGTCCCCAGCACTTCCAGAGTCGCATAGCTCTGTGCTTTCTGGGTCAGTGCCATCATCCCGTGGTGGTGTCAGCTCATCACCATACCCCAGGGCCTCGCGTCCATTCAGATGAGTGCGGAGAGGAGCTGGTGGCAGCTCCCGCCTCTCCTCTACCCTGAACACTACACCTCCAGCCCCGTGTGCAGGCCCCTCAGCTAAGGCAACGAACCACCTCTGGCTTCCTGTGACAGCTGTGATAGGGGACAAGCCTCCTTGCAGCTCCTTCCGCGTGCCTAGGCAGCCTGTCCAAGGTGTCCATGCCCTGGATGAGCTCTGTGTGAACATCTCATGCTCCACCTCTCTTCACCTTTGCGAGGCCCCGGTCCAACTGGCCTGACCCTTCCTTATGGTATCAAATGCCCCACGCTGGCTTCCAGCTGCTGCTGGGCATCTGTAAAAGCTGCTGAGCTCCTCTGAGCCCATTTGGGTGGGTCCCTCCCTCCAAGGCTGTGCCCCACGGCTCTCCCTGACAAGAGCCAGCAGACCTGACCTTGGCAGTTTTCCCATCTGAGAAACGAACCACTCCCACTGTCCCCCACCCCACCTCCGCTCCACTCTATGTCTCCCCTTCAACCCTAGGCAAGTGCTCTACTGCTGAGCAACACCCGCTATCCCTCCACTTTCGCAACCCTGTGCCCTCTGGAGGATTTTCAGTTGGGTGACTGAGAGCAAGCTCTGTCCCACTCCAGGTTAAGGCGGGGCATCCCAGCAAGAAAGGAAAAGCTCTGGAACCTGGACATCCCAGCTCTACCAGTCACTGGCTATGTGACCTTGGGAAATTTACTTAACCTCTCTGAGCCTGTTTCCTTGCTGGAAAAGTACAGATTACAAGATGCTGATAACTTTATTTCAAAGGTTTGTTGAGATAAATTCACATGTGTAAAAGGCTTGGAACAGTGCCCAGGTATACTAGGTCTCAGTACATACAAGCTATTATTATTGTTGTTGTTGTTGTTATTGTTATTACAAATTTGCAAGTATTGCTGATAACTGATTACGTTCTTTCCTGTGGGAGTTTGTTTCATATGACCATTGTTATTTTTATTATCACCGTCCAGGCAAAGGTTTCAAGCATCCCAAGCACTTACGGAAAACAGCATGTTCTTCTTGTCCTGGTTCACAGCTCTGGGGTCCGGGATGGCGTCCTTGTGCTTGGTCACGGACACAGACTCACCTGGCCAGGGAATCAGATAGAAGAAGTGCCATCGAAGCCATGCCCCAACCCCTTGCCCTGTTCCCACCGGACCCCAGCCTCTGGGCCTCACCCGTCAGGATGGACTGGTCCACTCGTAACGTGGTGGACTTGATCTCGATGAGGCGGAGGTCGGCAGGCACTTTGTCTCCCACTGTGCAGTAAGAATGCCTTGGCTGTGCCACTGGGCCCCGGCCCCCAGGAACCAAGACTGCAGGCCCCTGCCCCTCTGGCCACAGTCTGTACACCTGTCCAACAGGATCTCAGACAAACAGCACTGGAGGGATGGACAGCCACCCGCCTCTGCACAGACAGTGGAACGATGGGGGTACAATGGGGATGGGGCTCCCTGGTGTCAGATAAAGAAAGGAAGAACCCCCTAGCATACCTGCCACCTCTACAATGTCCCCAGGGACGATGTCCCGGGCACGGATCCTCTGAACGCCTTTTCGATCTGAGCGGATCACCTTGCCCATCTCAGGCTCATACTCCTTCAAGGCCTCAATGGCACTCTCAGCATTGCGTTCCTGCAGAACAGAGGCAGGCAGGTGGCCTTCCCTACTGTCCCCAGCAGGCCACCACTCAGAGTGACTCCCCTGGGAAGTGGGATGGAGCTGGAAGCAGAAGAACCTGCGCGTGGAGGTCCTAACTAGTGAAGGAAGACCCCAGCGCCCAGCCCCACCCCCACTGCCTCCCACCTGCCATACACCCACGACGGCGTTGGCCACGAGGATCAGCATGATGACCAGGGGCTCCACGAAGGCTGTCGTGGTCTCCTCACCCTCCTCGAACCAGGCCAGGACCTGCAGGGTCACAGCTGGTCAGTCAGGCTATGGTTCTTTTCCTTTGTACACTGGATCTTCAACGCCACCCTGCTTGGAGGGGACACCTCCGGGGAGCCTGGTCTTAGAGAGGGTCATTCCTCTGAGAAGGCCTTGGCAGTGGGTACCCAACCCACAAATGTCACCACCGCAGTCCCCATCCCACCCAGGCCAACCCTCAACAGGGATTCTCAAAGTGTAGTCCTCAGACCAGCAGCCACAATAGATTCTGGGAACTTGTTAGAAACACAAAGCCTGGGGCCCATCCCAGACCTCAAGAGTCAGAAACCCTGGGATGTGCCCAGATATCTGTGTTCAGATGCACACCCATGTGCAAGGCCCACTGTCCAGACCAGTGTCATTCCAGTCCCAGAGCCCAGTCCTGGGAGGTGGAGGCCCGGGTCAGGGCCCATGTTCACTTCTGGGCCCAGGTGGGTACTGGTCACTCCCCTTCCATGAGCATCAGTTGTGTCCATCTGTGCTGTAAAGGGATACAAGCACCTTCCAGCTCTGCCATTTTAGGCATCTGAATAGACAGATTTTTTTTTTTTTTTAAATCCCTGGTTTCCTCAAGGGCAGTGGCCAGGAGGGCCAGGCGCAATTGGAGGGGAGGAGCTGATCCCAGCCTACTGCTCTACACACCAGGCATCAAGATGAGGTCTCCTCCCCAGGCACTGCTGGAGGTAAGGCCAGGAACAGGAGCCACATGCACCCTGGGGGGCCTCTCCAGCTGTTACCCGTGGGTCCCTGATGCTCAGTCATCAAAGACAACCCATCTCCCTTACCTCTCTGTACTGTGGGCCATGGCCCCACAGGCCCAGGAGGGATCTGGACAGTAGGACTGGGGAAGAGCAGAGGGAGGAACAGCTAAGGGATGGCTGTAGGAGGTCACCGTCTGAGGGACACCAGAAAGGGGCAAGGCAGTGCCCTCAGCCAGGGGCAATTTTACCCTCCCAATACCTGGCAATGTCTGAAGTCATCTTTGATTGTTATGACTGGGAGGTGCCATGGGTATCTATTGGGCAGAGACTGGACATGCTGCAAAACTTCCTACAATGCTCAGGGCCACCCACCCCACCCTCACCAAATGTCAGAGTGCTGAGGCTGAGAACCTGGGCTAAAATGGGGGTAGAGTTACACCTGGGAATATGAACACTCTCGCTCTGACAGCCAGGGCATGGACTGATGGGAGAGGGATCAGGCAAGGGAGCTGAAATCTAAGCAGGACAAGGGGATGGAGGATGGAGAGTAGGCGAGGACAGCAGCCCTGCAGCCCCCAGCCTGGTCTCTACACAGTGTCCAGACCCCAGCTCTCCCTCCCAGGCTGCCCAGCAGGCCAGATGTACTTACAAAGGAGACCAGGGCAGCCAGTAGCAGGATGCGTACCAGGAGGTCATCAAACTGCTCCAGCACCAGCTCCCACAGGGGCTTCCCTAGGCACAGCAGAGTGCATTCAGAGTTGGTGGCTCCGAGGGCCTCCTGATCCCTCTCCTTGCAGTTCAGGGCACTCCTGGGGGCTCAGTAAGGGGAGGGGGACCACAACCTAATGGTGAATGGCCCACAGCTTTGTTTCCAGCCCAGCAGCCTGACCGCGCCAGCCTCACCTTCCTCAGTCGGGAGCTCTACAAGATCCGGGTGCCACAGGAGCATGGAGAGACAAGAGAACATGGGTTATGTTAGCCGGGCCTTGCAGGAGTCTGGCAGCCTCTCTCCACAGAGCCTGCCCAGCCTCCCACGGTGCTCTGGACGTGTCCACATCCAGTGCTGAGGTCTCAGAAATGATGACTGGAGCCCAAATGCTTCCACCTCTACCCTTCCCCACTCAGTTCACCTAAGGATGAGACCAGAGCTGGAGGCCTTTCAGCCCCCTTCCCCATTTCCGAGAGGGAAAACAGGCCTGGAGAGAGAAAGGATCCCTGAAGGTCATGCAGAGCTGGCAGCTCTCACGGCGCCCTCACTGCTCTTAGATGGAAGCGGTACCCCCACAGCAAGGGAGTCCCCTGCTTATCATAATGAATTTTTCTAAGGTCCCCTTTGCCTATTGGGCCTCTGACCACCTACCTGCTCCTCTGGGACCACTTAGACAAGGTCAGTGCAGAGCCGTGAGCCCCCCACCCCACCAGGCCTCCCTGGATACCCCAACAGCCAGCATCCCAGACAGCGAGGACCCTTCCACAGCCCAGGTCTCTCCCAGTGTCTGCTCCAGGCACATCGGGGAAGACCCTCAGCCCCTCTCCGCATGCTCAGTCCCGCACATTTGGAAGAATATTGTTTCTAAACACCAGCAGCACCTGCCTCACTTTACCAGCCAATTTTTGGGGGGTTGGTTTGTTTTTCTGAGTCAAGGTCTCTCACTATGGAGTTCAGGCTGTCCTTGAACTCGCAGCGGTCCCCCTGCCTCAGTCTCCCAGGAACCATGATTACAGGTGTGCACCACCACACCCAGCTCATTTAAAAAAAAAAAAAAATCTCTTACATTTTCCAAAACAGCTTTTGTACCAGCCAGAGCCAGCTGCCTCGGTTACCTGAAATCTGTAAATCTTTCCAGTAGCCTAACGAGGAGGCAGGGCAGGATTCAGGACTGATTTCACACGATGAGAACTGAGGATGACAGGGGACAAGGAACTGGAGCGAGGTCACACAGCAAATGTGTCTAAGGGAGGCTGTGCAGCGGCCGAAAGGTGGGTCCAGAGGGTGGGCTTTGATAGGTTCCCCTCGCAGGCTGGGACCCCTACCTGGCCACCTGCAGTTTTAATTGCATTCTGCCTCCTTTTGCTCCTTGTTACCGAAAGTTCAGCAACATCTGCAGCACTCAGGAGCTTGTTGGCACCACACTCGGACCCCCGCCATGGGGGCCACTTCCTCTGTCTGCTTCCGGACACACGGAACAGGCCCTCGCCTCTACACCTGTTCATGATGTGCACCATCTGTTCCCATGCGAACCCTGTCCCCAGACCACCTGTTTGGAAGGGCTGGGGTCTGCGCCTGGCAGCTGAACCACAGACAGCACCAAGCAGCCCACTGGACCGCGGGAATCCAGGAGGAAAACACGTAACCTAAAAATACACTTTCTAGCATTTTCTCTAAAGCCCTATTTTAGGCAGCGGCTGACATTTTCCGTGGAAAATGTAATCTCCAGTGTCCTGCACTGAGATTAAAATCAAACAGACTTTTTCCTTCTGATCTATTTAACCGAAGCGAACAGGAAAGGCGGAGGGGCCGGGCAGCCTGCTTTCTGAGCCAGTTCTCCAGGGGAGTAGGGTCCTTCAGAGGTCACCTTGGCCAACCCCCCACCTCAAGACAGAAAGGTGCCAACCTCATGGCTGGCACACTGGTTAGCTTCTGCCACCTTCTCCCAGAAGGCTCCCCCAGCCCTCACCTAGGGCTCCTGACCAAGGAGAGCGATTACCTGTCAGTCCCACCAGAATCCCTAATCCCCTCTCTAGGTCATGAAGCCCTGGGCTGCCATGTTCCTCAGCACGTTCATTCTGGGCAGGGCAAGGGTTTAGGACGCACGGCTCAGGCACACAGCTCTCACTTCCCACCCCCAAGACACATTCTGCCTGCCTCAGGTGGCCTCTCAAGCCCTTTCCTCCACCTGCTCTCCCCTCCTGCTCCCTGACCCTCGTGGACCCAGAGCCCACTCTTTGGAGGTCATCGTGTGGTTCCCAAAGGTTTCTGGCTCTCCCCATCTGTGGCCACATAGAAAGTTTATACTTTTCAGTCCCCTGTGAGTTTCCAAAAGGAGAATGTGCGTTAGTTCCCAGCTGGAGCACTGAATGTTTGGTGTGAGACTCTCTAGGTCACTGTCTAGCAGAACGTTCTGTACTGGTGGAAAGGTTTTCTGTCTGTGCAGCCCACTACCATCGCCCCAGGCCATGCACAGCTACTGAGCACTTAGTACACAGCTGGTGACTGAGGTATTTCACTTTGTTCATTTAAATTGCCACAAGAGGCTGTTGCTGGCCTTACCGGTCAGTACAGGTCTAGGCTCCCTGACCCTCTGCTATAGCAACAGTGACCTGTGTGTGAGGTGGGGTCTGCCCTGCAGTCCTGAGTCACAGAGCAAGGAAGGCACAGAGCCCCAGATAACCAACCTGCACTGCTACCCAGTGACAGAGAAATAAATCTAGTCTCTTAAACCACTGAGGCCGTTTCGCTGTTTGGATTTTTTTATTTTTGAGACACACTCTCACTATGAGGTATGACTTTAAAATATGGTAAATATTTAAATTTTAAAAAACGAATTACTGCAAAAGACACATTGCTATTAATCCTCCTCAGAAGACAGCCCCTCATTTCAAACACACTTATGCTATTGTCCTTGCCGCTTTCCAAAGCAGTCTGGAAGTCCAGCGTGTGCCCACCACACCCAGCCAACCATTGAGCTTTTGGGGTTATTACAATAACCTACTTCCTCCCAGACCTGGCTTTTACTATTAGGATCTCCTTCCAGCCTATCTGCGCAGTCTCAGCCAGCCACGTAGTCAGATTGGAGGCCCTGCCCATCCCTGCACATGGAGGCACAGTCCTGCTGGAGCCGCTGACTCCCTGTGGCGTCCCAAGCCTGCCGGGGAAGATGGGGAACTGCGCCAACCTTGATGTGCGGCTGCGACCATTGTCATCGGGAGCCACACTGACTGAGTACCTAGGAGCCATGCATGCACCAGGGGCCCTAGGTACATTATGCCCAAAGCATAAACCAGAAGCTGTATATGTCCAGCAGCAGGTACGACACTGTGGCAACCAGCCCTGACTGTGCCTGGCCACTGTTAACTCCTGGGAGGACGCTGTTATATTCCCATTTTAGAGTAGACGACAAAAGCCCAAAGAGGCTGTGTGACTATTATCCACAGTCACACAGCCAGGAAGTGGAGAAGAGCTCTGAGCCTGGCTTTCTGCCCCCTGTTCTGGGCCTCCTGTGCTAACTCCCTGACTTCTATCCCTGGTCCCTTTACCTCCCGACCTGAAAAAACCTGGTGTCCCACGTCCTGACTGTAGGGCTGATGCCTTCATCTCATTAATTGGTTCACTACTCCTTAGTGGCCTCAGAGTCACCAGCCAAAATCACCCTATCCAAATAGATCAACTGTCCTCACAGCTGGGGCTGGGGTACAAGGCCCTGCCTGGTCAGGCCCAGGCTGCTCAAGTGTGGACTCTATCAAGGCCCTAGGGGACCCAATTTGCTTTGCACATGAATACATCCCAGAGGGCCACAGGGGGGACCCCAGGCTGGGGTGGACTCTATCAAGGCCCTAGGGGACCCAATTTGCTTTGCACATGAATACATCCCAGAGGGCCACGGGGGGACCCCAGGCTGGGAAAGCACCTGTCCTGTTTGCCACCTCAGGCATCCATGGTAGATGCCAGTTCCCCCTGTGCTGTCCCCAGCTGCATGTCTGGGGCTGAGCAGTCCCCTTGAAATGGTGGCTCTGGAACTGCAGCAGTTGCTAAGTGAGGGGATGCTGAGTTGCAGCCACCTCAGTGCTGTCCCTCAGCCAGGCCGCAAGGAACAAAGGCACTACTGTTCCTCCCAGGTCCCCATCGGGGTGGTCCAGCAGGTGCCCAACTGGGTGCCCCAACAGGGCCCTGTTCCTCCCAGGTCTCCAACTGGGTGGTCCAGCAACCCCTGCTATTCTTGCCTGGGCCTCTCTCATGGTGATTGCTCCTGGTCCATCCCTGCTAGGTGAGTGGGCCAGTGTGGGGCTGGCTGGGAGGAGCCTGGGAGTTAACCTGCAGGCCCTGAGGGGTCCAAAGGTGTAGTCAGAGAAACTTTGGGGCATGGAATATGGTCTAGAGGGCTTCAGTCAAATCCCGCTCTCAGTCTCTCATATCATGACCATAAGCCAGCTAGACAAGCCCCTGGGTGGATTTCCCCATGGGCATGAAGGGTAACAACATCCCGTGAGGGTGCTGTGACCGTGGAGTGACATGCACAAGCACCTAGAAGTGTAGCCATACGTCTGCATAGTAACAGGCATGTGACCATAAGATCCCCAGCAGTGCATATCTCCAGCAGCCAGCACGGTGCCTAGCACATAGTAGGCGCTTAGTAAAATCTCCGGCACATGAATGCCTTTGGTGGTTGTCCTCAGCCTACAGAATAACAACCAGCTTAGCATGGCAGCCATCAAGGCCTTCCTAGATCTGCCCCAACCAGCCCCTCAGAATCACATCCACATCTTAGATATAGGTCCCCCTGCCCACCAAGCAAGCTGCCTCAGGACTGCCATCACCTGCCCGTGCAGCTAAAGCTTTTCCCCATCAATATTTTGCTTGCGTCATTCCTTCTGTCCAGAGACTGGGAGAGCCCTATCTCTTCATCTATACCCCGCCCTTCCAGGAAGACTTCCTGGTCACCTTGCTCTCCTCTGAGCAGTCACCAGTACTGGGGCCTCCCTGCTACTGAACAGGAGCAAATCTAGGTAGGGAGGAGCTAGGTCATCCCTGGGCCCACACTGTGCCCTCCCAGCCATTGTTTATGCAGCCCTGGGCCCTCGGCCTGCAGCCAGAGAGAAGAGGTTTCCTATACCACCTGTTCCTCTAACCCCCTTCCTTCTAACAACATTGGAAACTGGATTTTCGGCTTCTTAATGTCAGTTCCAGCCAGACAGGCAGCACTCACCAAGGTCTTCCTCCAAGGTAAATTTACAGAGCAATTAAATTGTCATTTGCGGAGCCAGGGAGAGGCCCTGGCTGGGCAGAGCCTGCCCAGCCTACCTGGTCCTGACCTGGTCTCCAGGGTCCACCTAGAGTGGACAACCTGGCTCTGCTCCACTAAGGACCACTGAGGGGCCTTGGGAAGTGGCTTCCCCTCAGCATCTGTGTGTCTTTTTACATCACCAGGGTGCCCTGGAGTGAGGGGGCCCAGCTGAGTCCATCTGAGTCAGTTTCAGATCCCTCAAGGCCCATCGGGTATCTCAGGGTCCATTTCTGATATACTGAGGAGGACACTGAGGCCACCCAGCAAGTGAGGCCCCTCCTTCCATTCACCTCCCTCCTTCTGGCCTGGTTTCTGGGTGTCACACATACAGGTTTCCCATGCTCAGTGCTAACAAGAGCTGCGCTGAGGGCAGGAAAGAAGGCCATAGCCAAGCCACAGAAGTACAAATTCCAGGCTACCTGTCCCACCCTGGGGTGCCCTGGAGCCATTGTATCATGCACAGATGGGCAGACTGGGGCCCAGGAAGGCAGGGTCAAGTCCTCACACTGCCACTCCACGAGCTCTTCTGAACAAAGTCCACCTGGAGACTTTTTGGGATCTCCCTTGATCTCCACCCCCGTTTTCTCCAACTCTCTTTCCTTGGCCAGCAAAAGAGGTAAGTAGCCCATTCACAGACAGGTTGGAAATCAGATGGCTCCTAAACATATGAAAAGATGCCTAACCTGACTTGAAAACAGAAAGGTACAAAGTAACTCTATGAGAGGATACTTTTCTATTAGAGTGTCACAGATCAGAATGCAACCTTTCCACTGTTGGCCAGGCAGCAGGAAACAGGCAGCCAGTCAAGTTCACAGCAACGCCACAGGAATTTAGCAATTGCTGTTGAAACTGCAAACACACTCCCCTTGGACACAGGAACGGTAGTGCTAAGGATATATCCTTTAGTGCTACTCCCAGGTGTGTGACAAGATGTGGGAACAAGGGGAATAACCATGGAATGCTGTGTGTTAACAAGAGACTGTGAACAACCCAAACGGACATCCTTGGAGGGGGCCCACAGTGAAACCCTGTAGCCATTAGGAATTTCTGCCCAAGGCTGCTCCTCATGGACCTGGTTCCAGGAACACCAGTCTGGTAGACAGTGGGGCAAAACACTGCCTTTTGTGCAAAAAAGAAGCCTAGGGCACTTGCTTGGCATGTGAGGTGTGGCCAGATGGTGTTGTGTGTACCCAGGCGACTCCTGGCTGGCACTGCCACTGGCTGCCCTGCTGAGGATCCCACCCTCAGCTCAGAGGCTTCTGTCTCTGGGAGGGAGGAGGAAGAGAGGCAGGATCTAGGTGAGATCCCTGCCCAGGCCCTCCAGCCCTCCTCACCTAGGGCAGAATTTGCAAACTTAGGACTTAAGCAAATGACTTCCTTGTGGTTTTAGCACTAACGACCTTGCAGGTGCAGCGAGCAACGCTAGTCCCTGGGGTGTTCCCTCCACCCACAGAACCTGCCCACCCTACCACCCAGCTTCTGGCCCTGAGCCTGGCCAGCCCCGCCTCCTCTGCACCAGGACCTAGACTTGACGTAAGGGATCACGCTGAACACGCACTAACCACCAACCCTAAGTGATGGGTTCTATTGTAGCCCCACTTACAGGGAGGAAACCAAGGTTTGTCCAGGACTGGACAGCTATGAAGGGCCAGGGCCAGGGTACAGAAACCAGTGAGCCCCACCTGAGAGGCTGCACTGGTAGAGACCAGAGGATAGGATACTGGGGCCTCCTGTACTGGCCGGGAGTAAGTGGGAAGGGGGGGGTGTGACAGGAAAGAGCAGTTGGCTTCTCTCTGCTCACCTGACAACTTCCAGAACCCCAGAACGGGACACTTCCTGAGAAAGACCGAAAAGTGAGGTGAGGAAAGAGTCCTTTGGGGCCATGTGGGGACTGAGGACAAAGCTGGAATAGCTGCTGCCCAGCTGGCCCTAACACCTAGCAAAGACCTCAACACCAGGCGACATGATGGGAAAACAGGGCCAGGGAGAGGTAGGCAGCCGGTACAGACTCCACTATTTACTGTGTGACCCTGCTAAGCTGTTTAACTTTCGGAGCCTCAGTTTTTCCTCTATAAAATGGGGATGACAATAATCCTTACCTCACAGAGCTCTTTGGGGAAAAACATGAGATGAGAGTTGAAAAACACTAAGAACAGTGCCTGACAGACAGTAGATGCTCAATGAACGCAAGTTTTCATGGTTAATATTATCAAAGCAGAGGAGCCAGAGGGGCCCAGCAATGCCCCCTCCCACTTCTCCTACTATATCCACACTCATCTTCCCGCCAGTGGACCTGCACACTATACCGAGCCAACATCTTCCCCATCACCCCCTCAGATAAAACTACATAAGGGGAGAAGACTGGGGGCTTCCCCTCTCCCTGTCATCCCTCCTCTGCTGGACAGATGAAGACATGAGAGACAGAAAGGAGCGAGACCTTGGCCAGGCTCACCCAGGGGTAGAATCTGTGTGATCCTAGGGACAGCACCACAGACTGGGTTTCCAGGTTCCCTTGGGAATCAAGATTCCCAAACTGGAAGCCCCCGCATCACCTAGAGGCTATGGGATCCCAGGCCCGCTGCCCACCCTGGGACCAGGCCCTGCTCTTGTACAGAAAGGGACACCCTCCCTGCCAAGTCATTAATGGGGGATATTAAAAAATATTTATCTCCCCAGTTCCTCCCACAACTCAACCAAATATAGCAAGTAATTTTTTTGAAAAAGGAGTTCTGCTCCAGAAAGATAATATTTATATAAGAGGTGGTTTTCATAAACCAATACAAAACCTAAAGCGCCCTTTCAGACAGCAATCCATAATTTCTGAGCCAGTCCTGAGCAGAGGGACACCCAAGCCACAGCCCCTTCCCCTCTGTCTGACTGGGAACCCCCAGAGGGTAAGTCCTGCTAGTTCCAAAAGGACTCTGTCCAGGCTACACTTTGGGGACAGAGAGGACATTTCTCTCTGAACCCCTCAGTCTGACAGGAGTTGGAGGTGAGCAAGGGCACGGGTAGCAGAGACTGCCTGGAGAGGACGGGGCAGGGGTCCTCTACACCCTTCACTCTCAGGAGCTTCGAAGTGTGCTGGGGCCACATCTAACGAGTGCTTTGGCAGAAAGAGGAATCCCACACTCCTTTGAAGGAGGAGAGGAAGACATGATACCCTCCCACGCAAACTGCAAGATCTGAAAGTTTCCCTCCGTGCCCACAGATGGGCAGGGGCCACTTCAGGTCATCTGGTCAGGGAACAACGCCTGAGGCCGCGAATCCACTACCCCAGGAAGGTGGGTCTCAGGCCTCAGCAGTTCAAAGCCCCACCAACTCCTGCCTGCGACATCCGCTTGGGTTGTAGAAAGAGGAAGACCTGCGGTGGGGGCGGGGTGGGGGCACCCAGGCCACCGGCTGACGTGCTGCACCTTCACGGGCGTTTTATTGCGCCCTGGAAGGAGGACCGTGTCTCTCCCGAGGCGGCTGTGACGCTGGGCCTCCGAGTCCCTGGTTTGTCACCGCCCAGCAGGCCCTAGCATCTGCACCTGCACGATGCGGGAGGGTTGCAGCGCGGCGCGGGGGTCAAGTGCAGAAGCACAGGGCGTGGGCTGAGGCTCGCAAGAGTGGACGGGGACCCGTGCGGAGGGGGAAGCCCCAGAGGTCCAAGCAACGGGCCCCGGAGCGACAGGCGTCGGGTCTCCCAAGGCGGAACCCGCCCCGACCCCGCGAAGGTGGCAGCGCAGCTTTGCCGGGTGCCCTGAGAGCATCTGCGGAGGCTTCCGGAGCCCTAGCTTCCTGCTCGCCCGCGGGGGCGAGG